>NW_026970014.1:0-324782 GCF_028390025.1 Pseudophryne corroboree
CAAAGGTGTCACTATCATTGGTGACACCCAGAGAGGCAGCGAGGGAGATTGTAATGCAGTGCGCGCAGATAAGCAGCGCAATGGTAAAAAGGAGGCATGGTCTCATAGGTAGGGGTGTGGCCTGTTTTCCTGAATCTCCATTTTGTTGCTCCGGGTATCCCGGGGGTTGAGTGCTGCACCCGGGGACTAGTGTGTGAGTGGTGCTGGCTCCTGCACAGTGACAGAAACTGGGTGTTGCACGTAATGTTACAGTGAAACACCCATATTCTGTCACTGAAGAGGAGCCGGCACTTTGGTGTCACCCCCCTTGGCGGGTGACACTCGGGTGTGGGCCGCAACCCCGTTGTGATGCCACTGACCCATGGGAAGCTTTACGTGGCTTACCCATGTGTTAGTAGCCCCAAGCATCTTTTGTGTTAGTCCCTGAAGAAAAACTTCAAATATTTACAAATACATTTTGTAATCAATGGGCCTAATTCAGTAAGGATTGCAAATTCTGCTAAGTAACAGAATTTGCAATCCTTTGGTTCGCATGCTGGGGCCACTCAGCATGCCGCCCCCCTTCTTGACCACGCTGAAATTGCAGTCTCAGTGCAGTTCAGCGTGTTCATAAAAAATGGGTTAGCCTCCTGTTGGTGCAGACTGTATGTGTGCGCAGGAAGCCGCCACCATTTTTGTGATCGCAGCTGCTGCATGTGAAGTCATGCAGCAGCTCTGACCACGCCTCCTGTTTCTCCGTTGCCGACCCCATTTTGTAGCCCTGCCCATGCACCGCTCCATCTCCGACTTGGAAATGGATTGTTGCTGACCCCCCCCCCCCAGCACCAATTGACAGTCAGAAGCGATCGCATTATCTGCGGGGTGCCGCAGAAAATGCAGGCGCATGCGTATGCTCTTAGCAATTTTTGCAGTTGGATTGCTTATTGCGATTGCAATCCAACCTGAATCAGGCTCTATTACCTATCACAATGCACTGCGGGTAGTACAAAATGGGGTTAATATAAGAGAAAACCCCCCCAGAGCTGTGCTCCTTAACTGTCCCTGGTGGCTAGTGGAGCGGCTGCCCAGTAATCAGTGTCCACGCCAGTGCGCACATGGCCCACCCCCTACAGCCACGCTGGATCACGGTATAGTGTGGGCACAGAAGTCCCTTACCTCCCTTTCATCAGCGGCCTCGTGATCCCGGAGGGCGGTGTGTGTGTGACTGACCTTAGGAAGAAACCGGAGCCTCCGCTGCTGTGACCCAGCAACCAGGGCACGGGAGTATACTGCGCCGCTGGGAGTGATGGAGCTGCAGTAAAGATGTCTATTAGACCTAACCTGCTGCAGCCCTTGTAGATTCTTATAAAAAAAAGTTCTTCTTTTCTTGTCAAAATTAATAGCTAAGAATAGGCTGCCTGAGGCAGCCCCCTGTTAAGTGGCCTGCTACTGAAGGCACCAACTACAAACTGAGCTCCCTGTTCATGGAAGCGAGGTTATAGAGCAGGGGGCGCTGAGCATCTTGGGAACAGTCAAAAGCTTTGAGCCTGTTGGTGCCTCAGATCAAGATCCTACTCTACACCCCAATGTGAATCCTTGTGGAGTCCAGTGTACCCCACAGAAGAAATGAATGTGTCACACCAATTGGCAGCAACATTAGAATAGCTGCTGATGGGCACAATTGAGAAAGGAAGGGGGGAAAACATTTGAATCCAGCACATATATGTAATTTGAATATGTAATTTGTACCTTCCTACTTTAAAATGTAATGGATGACCCTCACCCTGTGAGAACTATCTTCATGATCAAGAGATCTCATACGCAAGAAAAGCATGTGTTGGGATAGGGCTGTGGAGGGCGGCTGCTCGAGCACACCCCCGTCAAGTTAAGGAGATTCAACTGAGGAAGCACAAGGGAACTCTTGTCTGGGGACAACAACTGCAGGGAGACCACATCTTTTCAGATGAAAATGAGAGGGCGGAAGGCTGCCTAATACTGAAGCACCCTCAAACATCAAACCATATGCAACAACTAGTACAAGCATTCCTGGGGAAAGGTCTGCAGCAGACGGATTTGCATACGGTGATGTCATCCAAGCAGTGGGCCAAAGTTGGCTGGAACCCTCATCTGCATATGAAAAGAGAAAAGGGGCGCTTGGATGACCCCTAGTTCGCATTGAACACCCCCCACCCTCCTTTGGTGTGGGGCTCATGTTGGCCATGCCCCAGCCCCTGAAGCATTCAAGCTGATTTCTTGCAGCAGCTGGGCACTGTAACAGCTCCAGAGCTGCTCTGTAAGGCAAATAAAAGGGTGTGGGCCCTGCAACACCACCTGTAGTTCGCATTGTGCGTTGGAAGGCACAAAGTAAGCAGACGGGAGAAGTCAGGATAGTGCGCAAGGGCATAGAAGGGAGGGGCTCAAGAAAAGAGAAGTGGAAACAGACAGCAAACTAGGCTGGAGAGAGACCTGAAACAATGAGATCTAAATTATACCAGAGCCAACCAGGGGAAAGCACAAATGCAGTCCCTCCTCCTACCACAAATTATGCAGTCGAGATTCCAACATTTGGGGAAATCACAGAGGTCAGCATACCCAGAATGCAATGAATGAACCTCACCCTGGGAAAACAATCTTCATGACCATGGTATCACCTAAGCAAAATAAGTATGATTTGAGATAGGGCTGGGGAGGGCCGCTGCTCAGGCACACCTCCGTCAAGTAAAGGAGATTCAACTGAGGCAGCACAAGGGAACTCTCATCTGGGGACAACAACTGCAGGGAGAACACATTTTCAGACGAATGTGTGAGGGCAGAAGGCTGCCTAATACTGAAGCACCCCCCAAACAACAAACCAAATGCAACAACTAGTGCAAGCATTCCTGGGGGAAGGCCTGCAGCAGATGGATTCGCATATGGTGATGTCATCCAAGCAATGGGTATAGTTGGCTGCAACCCTCGTCTGCATATGAAAAGAGAAAATGGTCACGCAGGGCATGGCGGCCTTTGTGGGGTTGCGCTTGGATGACCCCTAGATCGCTTTATACACCCCCATCAGTGTGGGGCTCATGTTGGCCATGCCCCAGCCCCTGAAGCATTCAAGCTGATTTCTTGCAGCAGCTGGACCCAGTAACAGCTCCAGAGTTGCTCTACAAGACAAGTAAAAGGGTGTGAGCTATGCAGCACCACCTGTAGTTTGCATACACACATATATAGGACAGCATCTCTTATATGCCCCAGGGGCAATAAAATAGTATCCTTATCTAGGGTATCCGTCCATGCCGCTACAGCACTACACATACACACCCAGGCCGACGCAATTGCCGGTCTGAGTAAGGTACCTGAATGTGTATAAATGGACTTCAGGGTAATCTCCTGTTTGCGGTCAGCAGACTCTTTGAGGGTAGCCGTATCCTGGGACGGGAGGGCTAACTTCTTGGATAAGCGTGTTAATGCTTTGTCCACCCAAGGGGAGGATTCCCATCATAACCTATCCGTTGATGGGAAAGGATACGCCATAAGAATCCTTTTGGAAATCTGCAGGAGATTCCCAAGCTTTTTCACATAACTCGTTCAGCTCGTGTGAGGGGAAAAGGTTACCTCAGGCTTCTTTCCCTTGTACATATGTACCCTCTTGTCAGGGATAGGGGGCTCCTCTGTGATGTGCAAAACATCTTTTATTGCCATAATCATATATCAAATGTATTTTGCCAATTTTGGCTGTAACTTTGCATCATCGTAATCGACACTGGGTCAGAATCCGTGTCGGTATCTGTGTCAACAATCTGGATAGTGGGCACTTATGAGACCCTGACAGTCCCTGCGACATAGGATCAGGCATGGGTTGAGACCCTGACTGTCCCAAAGCTTCAGCCTTGTCTAATCTTTTGTGCAATGAGTTTACACTAGCATTTAAAACATTCCACATATCCATCCAATCAGGTGTAGGCGGAGACACCACATTCATTTGCTCCCGCTCCTCTCTAATATAGCCTTCTTCCTCAGACATGTCGACACACGCGTACCGACACACCACACACACAGGGAATGCTTTTACTGAAGACATTTCCCCCACAAGGCCCTTTGGCAGAGCTGGCCCTAACCAATATGATGCCCTAGGCAAGATTTTGCCTGGTGCCCCCTAGCACCACCGCTGGTTCCGCCTCTGACCTTGCACCTCTTTCCCAGCACCATCAACCCTCACCCATAACAGTACTTATTTTGGTGTTTGTACCCCCTATATTTTAAACAGGAACAGTTCGCACATTTTGGCGCACAGTCCAAAAAGGGGTGTGTTTTTGCTGGCAATGGGCATGTCCACACAATAGTACCCCCAATTAAAATTCCGCCACACAGTACTGCAATTTTATTCACATTTGATCACGCGATAGTGTCCATAATTCACATTACATCCCACAGTAGTATCACTTTACCTTATAAACGTTACTTCTCACAGTAGTGCTCCTTATTCACATTACATCACACTGAATTGCTCCTTATTTACATTACACCACACCCTATTGCTCTTTATTCACATTAGACGACACAGTAAATGCCCTTTCTATACGCAACGCTACATATTAGAGCACCTTATACACATAATGCCACACATTAGTAATGCATTTATACACATAATTCCACACAGTAATGCCCCTTACACATATGAGACACATCATTAATGTCCTTATAAACATAATGCGTCTTACACATTATGACAACCTTTATTAATGCCCTTTTACACATAATGGCCCTCATTCCGAGTTGTTAGCTCGCAAGCTGCTTTTAGCAGCATTGCACACGCTAAGCCGCCGCCTACTGGGAGTGAATCTTAGCTTATCAAAATTGCGAACGAAAGATTAGCAGAATTGCGAATAGACACTTCTTAGCAGTTTCTGAGTAGCTCCAGACTTACTCGACAACTGCGATCAGTTCAGTCAGTTTCGTTCCTGGTTTGACGTCACAAACACACCCAGCGTTCGCCCAGACACTCCCCCGTTTCTTCAGACACTCCCGCGTTTTACCCAGAAACGGCAGCGTTTTTTCACACACACCCATAAAACGGCCAGTTTCCGCCCAGAAACACCCACTTCCTGTCAATCACACTACGATCAGCAGAACAAAGAAAAAACCTCGTAATGCCGTGAGTAAAATACCTAACTGCATAGCAAATTTACTTTGCGCAGTCGCAGAGCGAACATTGCGCATGCGCAATTAGCGGAAAATCGCTGCGATGCGAAGAAAATTACAGAGCGAACAACTCGGAATGACCACCCTTGCGCATGCGCAATTAGCGGAAAATCGCTGCGATGCGAAGAAAATTACCGAGCGAACAACTCGGAATGACCACCAATGTCCCTTACACATATGCCGCACATTATTAATGCCCTTATACACATAATGACACACATAGTGCCCCTTACACATATGTTGCACATTATTAATGCATTTTTACATGACACACATAATGCTCCTTACTCATATTCCGAACACTACTGCACAATCAACCCACTCACATGCACACAGCACTCACACTGCCACTAACACTGTGACCTCTGCCTCTGCTTGGGTACAGATGTGTCCTCATAAATCTTGCCTCAATGCTAACGTTGGGGCACCTTTTTTTTATTAAAATGCATCTTATTTGCATTGCTATGTTGTTAGGATGCACACGCAGCTTCTGCTGATTAAAATGATATGCAGCACGACTATATACTGTGTGAGACTGTGGCTGTATCTGCATATGAAATGCTACACACAGAATATAGGCATGCCGCATATCATTTTAATCAGCAGAAGTTGCTGATGCCCCTAGGCATATCAAATGCCCTAGGCAATTGCCTAGTTTGCCTATGCCTATGACCGGCTCTGCCCTTTGGAGAGACAGAGAGAGAGTATGCCAGCACATACCCCAGCGCTATATAACCCAGGAATAGCACAGTAACTTAATGTTTGCACAGTAGCGCTGCTGTATGTAATTTGCGCCAAATTATGTGCCCCCCCCCTTCTCTTTTCAACCCTCTTGTCTACCGTGGTATAAGCAGGGGAGAGTCTGGGGAGCTTCCTCTCAGCGGTGCTGTGGAGAAAAAATGGCGCAGGTGAGTGCTGAGGGAGAAGCCCCACCCCCTCGGCGGCGGGCTTCTGTCCCGCTTAAACTGTACAATTGGCGGGGGCTCATACATATATACAGTGCCCAGCTGTATATATGTTATATTTCTGCCAAAAAGAGGTTTATATTGCAGCCCAGAGCGCCCCCCCTGCGCCCTGCACCCTTACAGTGACCGGAGTATGTGAGGTGTATGGGAGCAATGGCGCACAGCTGCAGTGCTGTGCGTTACCTCAATGAAGATCATGAAGTCCTCTGCCGCCTCTGAAGTCTTCTTTTCTTCTCATACTCACCCGGCTTCTATCTTCCGGCTCTGCGAGGGGGACGGCGGCGCGGCTCTGGGACGGACGGCGAGGGTGAGATCCTGCGTACCAATCCCTTTGGAGCTAATCCCTTTGGAGCTAATGGTGTCCAGTAGCTTAAGAAGCAGGACCTTGCAACTCGGAGAGTAGGGCTGCTTCTCTCCCCTCAGTCCCTCGATGCAGGGAGTCTGTTGCCAGCAGTGCTCCCTGAAAATTAAAAACCTAACAAAATACTTTCTGTCAGAAAGCTCAGGAGAGCTCCTGAAAAGCACCCAGTCTCCACTGGGCACAGTATCAAACTGAGGTATGGAGGAGGGGCATAGAGGGAGGAGCCAGTGCACACCCAGAACTAAAGTCTTTCTTAAAGTGCCCATGTCTCCTGCGGAGCCGTCTATCCCCATGGTCCTTACGGAGTCCCCAGCATCCTCTAGGACGTTAGAGAAAATAGGATTTTAATACCTACCGGTAAATCCTTTTCTCTTAGTCCGTAGAGGATGCTGGGCACCCGTCCCAGTGCGTACTGTGTCTGCAGTTATTAAATGGCCCTTAACTCCAGAACATTTATGTGGAGACAACTTTCCCGACTTGACCATCTTCCTTGGACGTTTTTCCCCTGTGTGACTGCTCCCCAGCCTCGGAGGGTTGCATCCATGGTCCCTAGGATCCAGTCCTGGATCCCGAACCTTCGCCCCTCTAGGAGGTGAGAACTGTGCAGCCACCAATGGAGTGAGATTCTGGTCTTGGAAGACAGGATTATCCTCCGGTGCGTGTGTAGGTGGGATCCGGACCACTTGTCCAACAGGTCCCACTGGAACACTCTGGCATGGAACCAGCCAAACTGAATGGGCTCGTAGGCCGCAACCATCTTACCCAGCAACCAAATGCATTGATGGATTAACACTCTTGCTGGTTTCAGAATTTGTTTGACCAGACTCTGGATCTCCAGAGCCTTTCCACTGAAAGAAAACCTCTTCTGTGTCCAGTATCACTCCCAAAAACAACAACCGTGTCATTGGGACCAACTGCGATTTTGGCAAGTTTAGGAGCCAACTATGTTGTTGAAGAACTGTCAGGGAGAGTGCAATGTTTTGCACTAACTGGTCCCTGGATTTCGCCTTTATCAAAAGATCATCCAAGTACGGGATAATTGTTACTCCTTGCTTGCGATCACCCTGGTGAAAATCCTCAGAGCCGTGGACAGACCAAACGGCAATGTCTGAAATTGGTAATGACAATACTGAATTGCAAACCTCAGGTAGCTTGATGCAGAGGCTAAATGGGAACATGTAAGTAGGCATCCTTTATGTCTACCAAAACCATGAAATCTCCTTCCTCCGGACTGGAGATCACTGCACTGAGAGATTCCATCTTGAAATTTAATTTCCTTAGGTAGAAATTGAGGGATTTCAGATTTCAGATTGGTCTGACTGAGCTGTCCGGCTTAGGGACCACGAAGAGGCTTGAATAAAAACCTTCTCCCTGCTGACTAAAGCCGATTTGAACAATCGGTGAGGGGGAACGTCTTGAAACCCCAGTTTGTACCCTTGGGACACTATTTGTAAAACACACGAGTCCATGTCCGAATGAATCCAGAACTGACTGAAGAGTTTTAGACGTGCCCCCACTGGTGCGGGCTCCTGCAAGAGAGCCCCAGCGTCATGCGGTGGATTTGGCAGAAGCAGAGGATGATCTCTGCTCCTGCGATCTTGAAGAGGATGCAGACCTCTTCCCTCTTCTCCTTCCTCTACCTGCAAAGAAAGGGGAATCTTAACTTCTTGCATATCTATTGGGCCGAAATGACTGCATCAGATAATGATGCGTCTTCATCCGTTGGGAGGGAACATAGGGCAAGAAGGTTGACTTACCCGCGGGTGCTGCCGAGATCAAATTAACTAGGCAGTCACCAAACAACGCTTCACCTTCATAGGGAAGAGACTCCCTTTCTTCTTGGAGTCAGCATCAGCATTCCCTTGGTGAATCCACAATGCCCTCCTATCCGAGACTGCCATGAAATTGGCCCGTGAACTCAAGAGTCCTATATCCCTTGCAGTCTCACGTAAGTATGCTGCAGTGTCCTTGATATGATACAACGTAAGGAGTATCCCATCTCTCCAAGGTATCTATATCGGATGACAAGGTATTCGACCAATTCTTGAATACTACTACTCACCCATGCACATGTAATGGCAGGTCTAAGTAATGTACCCTTGGTTACATAACTAGAAATAATGTAGCTTCCTGCATACGATCCGCTGGATTTGTGACAGGGCCCCGTGCAGAACAGGGGGTGACTCCCACTTTATTCTGTCCGCGGCGGGAAATGAATAAACAACCAGAATCCTTTTGGGGATTTGAAACCATCTTGTCGAGCTGGCCCAGACTTTCTCAAACAGAGATGGAGGAACGTTACATCAGCTTTCATTATATATCTATATATACATACATATAGACCCCTTTGTCAGGAACAGCAGGGTCTTCAGTGATTTTAATATGTCCTTAATATCCACAATCATGTACTGAATGCTCCTTGCCAATATTGGATCTAATCAGGAAACATTATGGTCGACATAGGAATCAGTATCCGAGTCAGTATCAGTGTGTAGTAACTGGGCAAAATAACATTTTTGCGACCCCGCGGGGCCTGAGGGAAAAGAAACATAGCCATGAACATCACATCTATTCTCTACGTCTGTGTCTGGGACACAGATTTATCCAACCTTACTCTGATATTACTGAAACTTTTACCCAGTCAGTTATTGGTGGTGCCAACAGGGCCACCATCATATGTCTGCATTCCTAATATAGTTTCCTCTTGGGAAAAACATTCAGCCACCGACATGTTGACACACATGTACCAAGTACCCACAGACACATCGGCTTATGGGGGACAGACCGTCAGTAAATCTGTCAGAGGGACACAGAGGATTTTTCAGCTCACAATCCAGCGCCAAAAGTACACAGTCTGGGAAATAATAAACTCTATAGTGATAGACTTGTAATGCTCTAAAGATGTTCTGGTGAGGTGAGGAAGAAGCCCCGCTACTGTAATGGCGCGTATCTGTCCCGCTCAGAAATAATTAATTACGCTAGCGGGGTAAGGACAGTGCCCAGGCACTAATGTCCACTTTTTCCAGCCTTTTGTGAGGAATTTATGCTGCCCAGGGTGCCCCCCCCCCCGTGCCCTGCACCCTGCAGTGCCTGTGTTTGTGTGGGAGCATGGCGCGCAGCGTTCCGCTCGCTGCTCGGTACCTCAGAATGCCATCACTGGAGAAGAAGTCTTCTGTTCTTCTGCTACTCACCTGTCTTCTGGCTCTGTAAGGGGGTGACGGCAGGCTGCGGGAGTGTGCATCTAGGCGTACCCAGCAATCAGCACCCTCAGGAGCTAATGGTGTCCTGTCAGCCTGAAGCAGAGCCATTGAACTCACTAGAAGTTGGTCATACTTCTCTCCCCTAAGTCCCACGAAGCAGGGAGACTGTTGCCAGCAGCCTCCCTGAAAATAAAAAAAACTAACAAGTCTTTTCAGAGAAACTCAGTAGAGCTCCCCTGTAGTGCATCCAGTATCACTGCGCACAATACTAAAACTGGAGTCTGGAGGAGGGGCATAGAGGGAGGAGACAGTTCACACCCTTTGAAAGTCTTAAAGTGCCCATGTCTCCTGCGGATCCCGTCTATACCCCATGGTTCTTAATGTGACCTCAGCATCATCTAGGACGTATGAGAAAACAAATAACGCACACATGAGGAGGAGAGAACTAAGGAAGCTATAAGGAGAAGAGGGGAGGGAGGGGGGGGTTGAAAGGTAAGGTAGTAAAGGCATATTGGATAAACTACAACCTTATACATATTCATTAATGTACCAGTAGTTAGAAGTAGAAGAGCTCTAACAGAAACCACAAAGCTTATCTAAAGCCACACCACACTGGATATGCCCAATCTCATTTGATTTTTGAAGCAAAGCAGTATTGGACTTTGTTAATACATGGATGGGAGACTGCTTGGTAGTATCAGATTCTTTAGGTGTTTTTAAACTACCAACACCGTTTTCTTGGTACATTTAATTTTTACATGTATTCTTTTATGTACCAGAAGTTAGAAGTAGAAGAGCTGTAATAAAAACCACCAGCTCATCTACAGCCACAGCACACTGGATTTGCCCAATCTCTCCTGATCATGGAAGCTGAGCAGTGTAGGTCCTGGTTTTAGTACTTGGATGGGAGACCACCAGGAAATACCAGGAGCTGTCTGTATTTTTACAATACTAACACCGTTCTCTTGATGCATTCCATTTTGAAACATTGGGGCAGATCTATTAAGCCTGGTGAACTGATAAAGTGCAAGGTGATAAAGTACCAGCCAGTCAGCTCCTAACTGTCATTTTTCAAACCCAGCCTGTGACATGGCAATTAGGAGCTGATTGGCTGGTACTTTATCACCATGCAAATTATCATTTCACCAGGTTTAATAAATCGTCCGCTTACTCATTTATGTACGAGTAGTTAGAAGTAGAAGAACTCTAACAGAAACCACTAAGCTCATCTACAGCCACACCACACTGTATATGCCCAATATCACCTGATTTTAGGCCTGGTTTGTTCTTGGATGTGAGACCACCTGGGAATACCAGGTGCTGTAGGTAGTTTTATACTACCAACACCGTTCTCTTGATGCATTCTATTTTGAAACTTATTCATTGATGTACCAGTAGTTAGAAGTAGAAGTTAGAAACAGCAAAAATCATCTACAGCCGCATCACACTGGATATGTCCAATCTCATCTGATGTTGGAAGCTAAGCAGTGTTGTGCCTGGTTAGTTTTTGGATTTCAGGTCCTGCCTTCTGGTTTGGCCACGGCACCTCGGAAATTCACCAAGGTCATGGCCGTGATGACGACCCTTCACCATCGGTGGACCAGGGAGGAATCTCTCCTCCCGATAAACATTCTGGAATTGCAGGCAGTGTTCAATTCATTGACACTGGCCCTGCCTCTAGTACAGAACAGGCCTGTTCAAGTACAATCGGACAACGCCACCACGGTAGTGTACACAAATCATCAAGGCGGCACTCGAAATTGCATAGCAAAGCTGGAAGTATCAAAAATCCTCAGTTGGGTAGAACGTCATCTGCCAGCAATATCGGCAGTGTTCATTCCCGGAGTCCTCAACTGGGAAGCGGATTTCCTCAGTCGTCAGGACGTTCACGCTGGAGAGTGGAGAGGCCGCAGCAGAAATGTCTGCACTGGTGTCAGTAGGTGACTGAGGCAGGGATGACTGGGAGATAGTGGGTGACTGAAGCATGTATGAGTGGGAGATAGTGGGTGACTGAGGCCGGGGTGACTGGGAGATAGTCAGTGACTAAGGCAGGGGTGATAGGGATATAGTGGATGACTGTGGCAGGGGTGACAGGGACAGTAGGAGACTGAGGCAGGGGTGACAGGGATAGTGGGTGACTGAGGCAGGGGTGATAGGGTGACAGTGGGTGACTGAGGCAGGGGTGACAGGGATAGTGGGTGACTGAGGCAGGGGTGATATGGAGATAGTGGTTGACTGAGGCAGGGGTGACAGAGATAGTGGGTGACTAAAGCAGGGGTGACTGGTATAGTGGGTGACTGAGGCAGGGGTCGCAGGTATAGTGGTTAACTGAGGCAGCGGTGACTGGGAGATAGTGGGTAACTGGGGCAGGGGTGACAGGGAAAGTGTGTGACTCATGCAGGGGTGATAGGGAGATAGTGGGCAGCAGATCACTGCCTTGCTGACAGCAGCACATCCCTGCTTCACTGACAGCAGCACATCCCTGCCTCATTGACAGCAGCACATACCTGCCTCACTTATAGCAGCACATCCCTGCCTTACTGACAGCAGCAGATCACTGCCTCACTGACAGCAGCTGATCACTGCTTCACTGACAGCAGCACATCCCTGCCTCACTGGCAGCAGCAGATCCCTGCCTCACTGGCAGCAGCAGATCCCTGCCTCACTGGCAGCAGCAGATCCCTGCCTCACTTGCAGCAGCAGATCCCTGCCTTACTGACAGCTGTATATAGGGCCTAATTCAGACCTGATCTCTGCTGTGCATATTCACACAACAGGAGATCAGGTCTGAAGTGTGTGTGTGTGCTGGTGCCGCAGTGCACCGGCACATGCCAGAGATGCGATCAGCATCTCTGCCCAGTGAGCGCCTCTGCCAACACATACTTATCTTGCATATGAGATCTCTTGATCATAAAGATAGTTCTCACAGGGTGAGGTTCATCCATTACATTTTAAAGTAGGAAGGTACAAATTACATATTCAAATTACATATATGTGCTGGATTCAAATGTTTCCCCCCCTTCCTTTCTCAATTGTGCCCATCAGCAGCTATTCTAATGTTGCTGCCAATGGGTGTGACACATTCATTTCTTCTGTGGGGTACACTGGACTCCACAAGGATTCACATTGGGGTGTAGAGTAGGATCTTGATCTGAGGCACCAACAGGCTCAAAGCTTTTGACTGTTCCCAAGATGCTCAGCGCCCCCTGCTCTATAACCTCGCTTCCATGAACTCAGTTTGTAGTTGGTGCCTTCAGTAGCAGGCCACTTAACAGGGGGCTGCCTCAGGCAGCCTATTCTTAGCTATTAATTTTGACAAGAAAAGAAGAACTTTTTTTATAAGAATCTACAAGGGCTGCAGCAGGCTAGGTCTAATAGACATCTTTACTGCAGCTCCATCACTCCCAGCGGCGCAGTATACTCCCGTGCCCTGGTTGCTGGGTCACTGCAGCGGAGGCTCCGGTTTCTTCCTAAGGTCAGTCACACACACACCGCCCTCCGGGATCACGAGGCCGCTGATGAAAGGGAGGTAAGGGGCTTCTGTGCCCACACTATACCGAGATCCAGCGTGGCTGTAGGGGGCGGGCCGTGTGCGCACTGGCGTGGACACTGATTACTGGGCAGCCGCTCCACTAGCCACCAGGGACAGTTAAGGAGCACAGCTCTGGGGGTTTTTCTCCTATATTAACCCCATTTTGTACTACCTGCAGTGCATTGTGATAGGTAATAGAGCCTGATTCAGGTTGGATTGTAATCGCAATAAGCAATCCAACTGCAAAAATTGCTAAGAGCATACGCATGCGCCTGCATTTTCTGTGGCACCCCGCAGATAATGCGATCACCTCTGACTGTCAATCGGTGCGGGGGGGGGGGGGGGTCAGCAACAATCCATTTCAAAGTCGGAGATGGAGCGGTGCAGGGGCAGGGCTACAAAATGGGGTCGGCAACGGAGAAACAGGAGGCGTGGTCAGAGCGGCTGCATGACATCACATGCAGCCGCTGCGATCACAAAAATGGTGGCGGCTTCCTGCGCACACGTACAGTTTGCACCAACAGGAGGCTAACCCATTTTTTATGGTCACGCTGAACTGCACTGAGACTGCAATTTCAGCGTGGTCAAGAAGGGAGGCAGCATGCTGGGTGGCCATGCCCTGTGATGGGTGGCCCCAGCATGCGAACCAAAGGATTGCAAATTCTGTTACTTAGCAGAATTTGCAATCCTCACTGAATTAGGCCCATTGATTACAAAATTGTAAACAATATTTGAAGTTTTTCTTCAGGGACTAACACAAAAGATGCTTGGGGCTACTAACACATGGGTAAGCCACGTAAAGCTTCCCATGGGTCAGTGGCATCACAACAGGGTTGCGGCACACACCCGAGTGTCACCCGCCAAGGGGGGTGACACCAAAGTGCCGGCTCTTCTTCAGTGACAGAATATGGGTGTTTCACTGTGACATTACGTGCAACACCCAGTTTCTGTCACTGTGCAGGAGCCAGCACCACTCACACACTAGTCCCCGGGTGCAGCCCCCAACCCCCGGGATACCCGGCGCTACAAAATGGTGATTCAGGCCACGCCCCTACCTATGAGACCATGCCTCCTTTTTACCATTGCGCTGCTTATCTGCGCGCACTGCATTACAATCTCCTTCGCCACCTCTCTGGGTGTCACCAGTGATAGTGACACCTCTGCCATGCTTGTAGCAGCTGGTCCTAAGATCTACGCCTCCAGCCCTGAGTGTTTGCCCATGTGACTTGTTGATCATCATAGCGAAGCAGATGCTTACAGAAAACTGCAGGGGCTTAGATTGAAAAGAAAAACATTGATGAACCCATCATTTCAGCGACAGGGTCTGCCACACGACTGACTGAAATGACTGGTTGGTTTGTGCCCCCACCAAAAAAGAATCAATCAATCAATCAATCATCAATCAATCTCTCCTTGCACAAACTGGCTCTACAGAGGCAAGATGTCCACCTCATCATCCTCCGATTCCTCACCCCTTTCACTGTGTACATCCCCCTCCTCACAGATTATTAATTCGTCCCCACTGGAATCCACCATCTCAGATCCCTGTGTACTTTCTGGAGGCAATTGCTGGTGAATGTCTCCACGGAGGAATTGATTATAATTAATTTTGATGATCATCATCTTCTCCACATTTTCTGGAAGTAACCTCGTACGCCGATTGCTGACAAGGTGAGCGGCTGCACTAAACACTCTTTTGGAGTACACACTGGAGGGAGGGCAACTTAGGTAGAATAAAGCCAGTTTGTGCAAGGGCCTCCAAATTGCCTCTTTTTCCTGCCAGTATACATACTGACGTGCCTACCTGGATGCAGTCACTCATATAATTCTCCACCATTCTTTCAAAGGAGACAGAATCATATGCAGTGACAGTAGACGACATGTCAGTAATCGTTGCCAAGTCCTTCAGTCCGGACCAGATGTCAGCACTCACTCCAGACTGCCCTGCATCACCGCCAGCGGGTGGGCTCGGAATTCTTAGCCTTTTCCTCGCACCCCCAGTTGCGGGAGAATGTGAAGGAGGAGCTGTTGACGGGTCACGTTCCGCTTGACTTGACAATTTTCTCACCAGCAGGTCTTTGAACCTCTGCAGACTTGTGTCTGCCGGAAAGAGAGATACAATGTAGGTTTTAAATCTAGGATCGAGCACGGTGGCCAAAATGTAGTGCTCTGATTTCAACAGATTGAATCCTGGTTAAGCGAATTAAGGGCTCCATCCACAAGTCCCACATGCCTAGTGGAATCGCTCTGTTTTAGCTCCTCCTTCAATGTCTCCAGCTTCATCTGCAAAAGCCTGATGAGGGGAATGACCTGACTCAGGCTGGCAGTGTCTGAACTGACTTCACGTGTGGCAAGTTCAAAGGGTTGCAGAACCTTGCACAACGTTGAAATCATTCTCCACTGCGCTTGAGTCAGGTGCATTCCCCCTCCTTTGCCTATTTCGTGGGCAGATGTATAGGCTTGAATGGCCTTTTGCTGCTCCTCCATCCTCTGAAGCATATAGAGGGTTGAATTCCACCTCGTTACCACCTCTTGCTTCAGATGATGGCAGGACAGGTTCAGGAATGTTTGGTGGTGCTCCAGTCTTCGACATGCGGTGGCTGAAGGCAGAAAGTGGCCCGCAATTCTTCGGGCCACCGACAGCATCTCTTGCACGCCCCTGTCGTTTTTTAAATAATTCTGCACCACCAAATTAAATGTATGTGCAAAACATGGGACGTGCTGGAATTTGCCCAGATGTAATGCACGCACAATATTGGTGGCGTTGTCCGATGTCACAAATCCCCAGGAGAGTCCAATTGGGGTAAGCCATTCTGCGATGATGTTCCTCAGTTTCCGTAAGAGGTTGTCAGCTGTGTGCCTCTTATGGAAAGCGGTGATACAAAGCGTAGCCTGCCTAGGAACGAGTTGGCAATTGCGAGATGCTGCTACTGGTGCCGCCGCTGCTGTTCTTGCTGCGGGGGGCAATACATCTACCCGGTGGGCTGTCACAGTCATATAGTCCTGAGTCTGCCCTGCTCCACTTAACCACAGACAAGTGGACATTGGGTACAACTGCATTTTTTAGGACACTGGTGACTCTTTTTCTGAGGTCTGTGTACATTTTCGGTATCGCCTGCCTAGAGAAACGGAACCTAGAGGGTATTTGGTACCGGGGACACAGTACCTCAATCAAGTCTCTAGTTGCCTCTAAATTAACGATGGATACCGGAACCACGTTTCTCACCACCTAGGCTGACAAGACCTGAGTTATCCGCTTTGCAGCAGGTTGACTGCTGTGATATTTCATCTTCCTCGCAAAGGACTGTTGGACAGTCAATTGCTTACTGGAAGTAGTACAAGTGGTCTTCCGACTTCCCCTCTGGGATGATGATCGACTCCCAGCAGCAACAACAGCAGCGCCAGCAGCAGTAGGCGTTACACTCAAGGATGCATCGGAGGAATCCCAGGCAGGAGAGGACTCGTCAGACTTGCCAGTGACATGGCCTGCAGGACTATTGGCTCTCCTGTCTAAGGAGGAAATTGACACTGAGGGAGTTGGTGGTGTGGTTTGCAGGAGCTTGGTTACAAGAGGAAGGGATTTAGTGGTCAGTGGACTGCTTCCGCTGTCATCCAAAGTTTTTGAACTTGTCACTGACTTATGATGAATGCGCTGCAGGTGTCGTATAAGGGAGGATGTTCCGAGGTGGTTAACGTCCTTATCCCTACTTATTACAGCTTGACAAAGGCAACACACGGCTTGACACCTGTTGTCCGCATTTGTGTACAGGATGCATACCTTCATGTCCCCATTTATCCACCGCATCAGGCGTACCTCAGATTTGCGGTACAGGACTGTCATTGCCAATTTCAGACGTTGCTGTTTGGTCTCTCCATGGCCCTGAGAATTTTCACCAAGGTAATGGCGGAAAGGATGGTGCTCCTGTGCAAGCAAGGTGTCACAATTATCCCGTACTTGGGCGATCTCATAAAAGCGAGATCAAGAGAGCAGTTGCTGAACAGCGTATCACTTTCACTGAAAGTGTTACAGCAACACGGCTGGATTCTCAATATCCCGAAGTCGCAGTTGATTCCTACTACTCATCTGTCTTTCTTGGGCATGATTCTGGACACGGACCAGAAGATGGTTTATCTCCTGATAGAAAAGGCCCAGGAACTCATGACTCTTGTCAGGAACCTATTGAAACCAAAACTTGTGTCAGTGCATCACTGCACTCGAGTCCTGGGTAAGATGGTGGCATCATACGAGGCCATTCCATTCGGCAGGTTCCATGCGAGGACTTTCCAATGGGACCTACTGGACAAGTGGTCCGGGTCACATTTACAGATGCATTGGTTGATCACCCTGTCCCCCAGGGTCAGGGTATCACTCCTGTGGTGGCTGCAGAGTGCTCACCTTCTCGAGGGACGCAGATTCAGCATTCAGGGCTGGATCCTGGTGACCACAGACGCAAGCCTCCAAGGTTGGGGAGCAGTCACACAGGGAAGAAATTTCCAAGGTCTTTGGTCAAGTCAAGAGACTTGTCTTCACATCAACATATACAATGCCCTACGTCAAGCGGAGACCTTACTTTGCGACCAACCGGTTCTGATCCAGTCAGACAACGTCACCGCAGTGGCTCATGTAAACCACCAAGGCGGCACAAGGAGCAGAGTGGCGATGGCACAAGCCACCAGAATTCTTCGCTGGGTGGAGAATCACGCAAGCGCACTGTCAGCAGTGTTCATTCCGGGAGTGGACAACTAGGAAGCAGACTTCCTCAGCAGACACGACCTACATCCGGGAGAGTGGGGACTTCATCAGGAAGTCTTTGCACAGATTACAAGTCGGTGGGAACTGCCACAGATAGACATGATGCCGTCCCGGTTCAACAAAAAGCTACAGAGGTATTGCGCAAGGTCAAGAGACCCTCAGGCAGTAGCTGTAGACGCCCTAGTGACACCGTGGGTGTTCCGGTCGGTCTATGTATTTCCTCCTCTTCCTCTCATACCCAAGGTGTTGAGGATAATAAGACAAAGAAAAGTGAGAACAATCCTCATTGTTCCAGATTGGCCACGGAGGACCTGGTATCCGGATCTGCAGGAAATGCTCACAGAAGATCTGTGGCCTCTCCCTCTAAGACAGGACCTGTTGCATCAGGGGCCCTGTCTGTTCCAAGACTTACCGCGGCTGCGTTTGACGGCATGGCGGTTGAATGCCGGATCCTAGCATTCCGGTTGAGGTCATCCCTACGCTGATAAAGGCTAGGAAGGATGTAACGTTAAAACATTACACCGTATATGGCGAAATTATGTTTCTTGGTGTGAGGCCAGGAATGCTCCTACGGAAGAATTCCATCTGGGCCGTTTCCTTCACTTCCTACAAACTGGAGTGAATTTGGGCCTACAATTAGGCTCTATTAAGGTCCAGATTTCGGCCTTATCCATTTTCTTTCAAAAAGAATTGGCTTCTCCTCCAGAAGTTCAGACTTTTGTAAAAGGAGTGCTGCATATTCAGCCTCCTTTTGTGCCTCCGGTGGCACCTTGGGACCTTAACGTGGTGTTAAGTTTTCTAAAATCACACTGGTTTGAACCACTTAAAACAGTGGAGTTAAATTATCTCACGTGGAAGGTGGTCATGTTATTAACCTTGGCTTCGGCTAGGCGAGTGTCGGAATTAGCGGCTTTGTCACATAAAAGCCCATATTTGGTATTTCATGTGGATAGAGCGGAATTGCGGACCCGTCCTCAATTCCTACCAAAAGTCGTCTCATCTTTTCATATGAACCAACCTATTGTGGTGCCTGTAGCTACGCGTGACTTGGAGGATTCCGAGTTACTTGATGTGGTCAGGGCTTTGAAAATTTACGTGGCCAGGACGGC
This sequence comes from Pseudophryne corroboree, assembly GCF_028390025.1. Lineage (NCBI taxonomy): Eukaryota > Metazoa > Chordata > Amphibia > Anura > Myobatrachidae > Pseudophryne > Pseudophryne corroboree. The sequence continues at coordinate 19,084 of NW_026970014.1, forward strand.
TAGAGTCAGGAAAACTGAAGCGCTGTTTGTCCTGTATGCAACCAACAAGATTGGTGCCCCTGCTTCAAAGCAGGCTATTGCTCGCCGGATTTGTAACACGATTCAGCAAGCGCATTCTATGGCTGGATTGCAGTTACTGAAATCGGTCAAGGCCCATTCCACGAGGAAAGTGGGCTCTTCTTGGGCGGCTGCCCGAGGGGTCTCGGCACTACAGCTGTGTCAAGCTACTACTTGGTCGGGTTCAAACACCTTTGCAAAATACTATAAGTTTGATACCCTGGCTGAGGAGGAACTCATGTTTGCTCAATCGGTGCTGCAGAGTCATCTGCACTCTCCCGCCCGTTTTGGAGCATTGGTATAATCCCCATGGTCCTTACGGAGTCCCCAGCATCCTCTAGGACGTTAGAGAAAATAAGATTTTAATCCTACCGGTAAATCTTTTTCTCGTAGTCCGTAGAGGATGCTGGGCGCCCGTCCCAAGTGCGGACTACTTCTGCAATACTTGTATATAGTTATTGCTTCAATAAGGGTTATGTTATAGTTGCATCGGTCCTGCACTGATGCTATGTTGTTTTTTCATACTGATAACTGGGTAGTTTATCACAAGTTATACGGTGTGATTGGTGTGGCTGGTATGAATCTTGCCCTGGATTAACAAAATCCTTTCCTCATACTGTCCGTCTCCTCTGGGCACAGTTTCTCTAACTGTGGCATAGAGGGAGGAGCCAGTGCACACCAAGAACTAAAGTCTTTCTTAAAGTGCCCATGTCTCCTGTGGAGCCCGTCTATCCCCATGGTCCTTACGGAGTCCCCAGCATCCTCTACGGACTACGAGAAAAAGATTTACCGGTAGGTTTAAAATCTTATTTTCTACTGTATTCTTTTCTATCCTAGTTTATTACGACCAACTCTCATCCAAGGAGTTTGATATTCTACTACCTGCATGCAATTTAAATTGCTTAAATTGTTTATATGGTTGATTTGTCCTTCACAATCCATAATCTGCAACTTGGATGGTTTTGTGTCATTGAAAATCTTATAATAAAAATGTATATATATATTAAAAAAAAAAAGTTATAAGACATATGCATTCAATATTTGAAGAAACAAAATAAAATAAAGCTATCTATTGGGTTTCACTAACAAGCACATTGGAAGACTTGACTACTGTTAAAAGACATGCATTACATGGTATAGAGCCACAAACCACAATGTAGTAAAATAAAAACAAACTTACATGTGTATCAAACCTATGTGAGGCTTACATTGATAGTGCAAGATCAACACTCTATCAACTGTGCAAACTAGACTGCACATAAATGCCATAAAATTTATCTGAGATTTTAGTAAATAAGGCCCGTTGCTGTCCGGGTCACGCAGCCGTCACGGCCCGCCCCCATACGGTCCGGTCATGTCTGCGTTGTCCGGACTGTGCCCCCAAAATGGCGGCACAACGCCGCTGGCCCGACTCCTCCTGCCCAGTGACCGCCTATGCCTGTCAATCAGGCAGAGGCGCTCACTGGGCAGAGATGCTGATCGCATCTCTGGCATGTGCCGGTGCACTGCGGCACCAGCACACACGCACTTCAGACCTGATCTCCTGTTGTGTGAATATGCACAGCAGGGATCAGGTCTGAATTAGGCCCTATATACAGCTGTCAGTAAGGCAGGGATGTGCTGCTGCCAGTGAGGCAGGGATGTGCTGCTGGTAGTGAAGCAGTGATGTGCTGCTGTCAGCGAAGCAGTGCTGTGCAGCTGTCAGCGAGGCAGAGATATGCTGCTGTCAGCGAGGCAGGGATGTGCTGCTGTCAGCGAGGCAGGGATGTGCTGCTGTCAGCGAGGCAGGGATGTGCTGCTGTCAGCGAGGCAGGGATGTGCTGCTGTCAGCGAGGCAGGAATGTGCTGCTGCAGTGAGGCAGAGATATGCTGCCCACTATCTCCCTGTCACCCCTGCCTGAGTCACACACTTTCCCTGTCACCCCTGCCTCAGTTACCCACTATCTCCCAGTCACCGCTGCCTCAGTCAACCACTATACCTGCGATCCCTGCCTCAGTCACCCACTATACCAGTCACCCCTGCTTTAGTCACCCACTGTCACCCTATCACCCCTGCTTCAGTCACCCACTATCCCTGTCAACCCTGCCTCAGTCACCCACTATCTCCCAGTCACCCCTACCTCAGTCAGCCACTATCCCTGTCACCCCTGCCTCAGTCTCTTACTGTCGCTGTCACCCCTGCCACAATCATCCACTATCTCCCTATCACCCCTGCCTTAGTCATTTATTATCCCTGTCACCCACTTTCTTCCCATACTTACCCAACCCCTTCCTATCACCCCTCCCTCAGTAACCCACTATCTCCCTGTCACCCACTATCTCCCAGTCACCCCGGCCTCAGTCACCCACTATCTCCCACTCATACATGCTTCAGTCACCCACTATCTCCCAGTCATCCCTGCCTCAGTCACCTACTGACACCAGTGCAGACATTTCTGCTGCGGCCTCTCCACTCTCCAGCGTGAACGTCCTGACGACTGAGGAAATCCGCTTCCCAGTTGAGGACTACGGGAATGAACACTGCCGATATTGCTGTCAGATGACATTCTACCCAACGGAGGATTTTTGATACTTCCAGCTTTGCCATGCAGTTTCGAGTGCCGCCTTGATGATTTGTGTACACTACCGTGATCTGCGGTGCTGTGCTCCGCTCCCCGGCTCCAGAACAGATTGACATGCGGACGAGCGTCCGCATGTCAATCTGCGGTCTCCTCTCCCTCCCTGCTGTGTTGGAGGGACACAGAGCGCATCGCGCGTCTCTCCTGTGTACCTCCCTGGCTCTCCCCCGGCCGGTCTAAGGAAGTGCCGTTCGTGAGCTCTGATTGGCTCACGAACCGGCACTTCCTGTATTAGACCAGCGGGGGAGAGCCAGGAGGGACACAGGAGAGACGCGCGATGCGCTCCGTGTTCCTCCAACACATGGGGGGGGGAAGCAGGCACTTGGGGCATATACCTGGCACTGTGGGGGGCAGATCTGGCACTGGGGGCATATACCTGGCACTGGGGGCATATACCTGGCACTGCGGGGGGCAGATCTGGCACTGGGGGCATATATTTGGCACTGGGAGGAAGATCTGGCACTGGAGGCATATACCTGGCACTGTGGGGGGCAGATCTGGCACTGGGGGCATATACCTGGCACTGTGGGGGGAAGATCTGGCACTGGAGGCATATACCTGGCACTGTGGGGGAATATCTGGCACTGGGGCATATACCAGGCACTGTGGGGGAATATTTGGCACTGGGGGGAGCAGGCACTGAGGGGGCATATGTGGCACTGGGGGGGGGGGTAAATGTTGCACTGGGGGCATGTACCTGGCACTGTGGGGGAATATCTGGCACTAGGGGCATATACCTGGCACTGTAGGGGAATATCTGGCACTGGGGGCATATGTGGCACTGGGAGCATGGCCCTAGCAACAAGCACTACCCCCTAGCAACGAGCAGGACACCCAGTGCATGAAACCCCTTGCAACGAGCATGACACCCTGATCATGAAAACCCCTGGCACCGTGCATGGAACCAAGAGCATGAAACCCCTGGCAACGAGCAGGTAATTTAAAAGTAATTAGAAGCCTTACTGTAGAACTTAATGTGTAATGGGCATTACGGTGTGTGGCATAATGTATCACGGACATTGCGGTGTGTGTCATAATGTATCAGGCATTACGGTGTGTTGTATACTATATCACGGGCATTGTGGTATGTGGTATAATGTCTCAGGATCATTGTGGTGTGTGTCATACTGTGTCACAGACATTGTATGTGCTATAATGTATCAGGGGCATTGCAGTGTGTAGCATAATGTATAACGGGCATTGCGATTCCTGTCATAATGTGTCACAGGCATTACGGTGTGTGGCATAATGTGTCTGGGGCATTACAGTGTGTGCATATTGTGTCATGTGCATTATTGTGTGTGGAATAATGTCTAAGGGCCATTGCAGTATGTGGAATAATGTATACTGGGCATTACTATAAGGAGGAAAAATGACAAATAATGTAAGGGGCATGAATCAGGATTATTTTTCTTTCCTGTGGTGGCCAACGTCTGGGCGTGCAGGTTGCAAAACTGGGGTATAAGGTAGTCTTTTCCTGCAATGCCACGCCCTCCACGCAAAGCCACGCCCATTTCGACAAAGCCACACACACTTTTTGCCGGCACGCGCCTGCGGCGTGCACATTTTTCTACCTTTGTTAGTGCCAATTACGGGGGGTATGGGGGGGGGCGCCGAAGGATTTTTTGGCTTGGGGGAGAAAAATTTCTAGTTACGCCACTGGGCTCAGCTGTCCAATAATGTATCAATGAAACAGCCTGCGTTCCCAGCCAATGACTGAGCGGCAGGCTGCTTCATTCATACTTTATTGGACAGCTGAGCCGTCGCTCAGCTCAGCTGTCCTGTCTGTGCGCCCGCTGCTGCAGTGAGGACGGGATCCGGGGAGCACAGCACCGCAGATTGGATCGGAAGAGAGATACGATCTGCGGTGTGGCAGGGGGTGTGCTGCTTGGGGAGGCATATATATATATATATATATATATATGTGTGTGTATATATATATATGTATATGTGTGTGTGTGTGTGTATATATATATATGTATATATATATATATATATATATATTTTCTGCCTTCTCTATTAGGGGCCCCACTCTCTTTAGTGCCCCGGGCCCCCCATGGTCTTAATCCGGCTCTGGATGAGCTTAGTGGTTTCTGTTAGAGTTCTTCTACTTCTAACTACTCGTACATAAATTAATAAGCGGACGATTTATTAAACCTGGTGAAATGATAATTTGCATGGTGATAAAGTACCAGCCAATCAGCTCCTAATTGCCATGTCACAGGCTGGGTTTGAAAAATGACAGTTAGGAGCAGACTGGCTTGTACTTTATCACCTTGCACTTTATCAGTTCACTGAACTAATCTCCTCTTGCGCTATAAATAGTATGATATGGCTCAAAGTTCAATAAAAACAAATAAATAATTTCATATATTCTATATTTTTTATTACATATAAATATATATATATATATATATATATATATACTTTACAATAAACTATTAGACCGGTCAAATAAAATCACTAACAATATATTTGCATAGCTATAGGAGGTGGATCTTAGATAAACTCTGTGCACAGAGAAATTTTCAAAAATAAAAATCAGTCCATATATTGGATTAAAAAATCAATTTACCAGCTGTAATTCGCACCCATGTAGTAGATAACATATTTATAAGTTGTTATATATTGGAATTCCTCAATATGCTGCCACTTGGCAAAGGAGATGATATTGTGCAAAATAACCGCTCCACACTGGAGCCTTACGTGTAGCTTGCACCAGTTGTTATAACACGGGAGAGTCATTGGACCCTTATACCAGCCTTATTTGCACCCCCAAAATATACCATCATCTAGCGGTAATATCCGTGGACTAAACGGAGATCGGGAGAACACAACCGTGACTACGAGAAAAAGATTTACCGGTAGGTTTAAAATCTTATTTTCTCTAACGTCCTAGAGGATGCTGGGGACTCCGTAAGGACCATGGGGATTATACCAATGCTCCAAAACGGGCGGGAGAGTGCGGATGACTCTGCAGCACCGATTGAGCAAACATGATCTCCTTGACTCCGGAGGTTCGTCTGACACTGAGCTGGTGGCTACAGGACCAACAGTTGAGCAGGGGCCATCCCTTCTGGATCTCCAACTGTGTCCTCCTGACAATGGATGCCAGTCTTTTGGGCTGGGCCACGGTGTTGGAGCAACACTTTCTCCAGGGTCGGTGAACCAGGGAGGAATCTCTCCTCCTGATATACATTCTGGAATTGCAGGCAGTGTTCAATTAATTGACACTGCCTCTAGTACAGAACAGGCCTGTTCAAGTACAATCTGACAACGCCACCACGGTAGTGTACACAAATCATCAAGGCGGCACTCGAAACTGCATGGCAAAGCTGGAAGTATCAAAAATCCTCCGTTGGGTAGAATGTCATCTGACAGCAATATCGGCAGTGTTCATTCCCGGAGTCCTTAACTGGGAAGCGGATTTCCTCAGTCGTCAGGACGTTCACGCTGGAGAGTGGAGAGGCTGCAGCAGAAATGTCTGCACTGGTGTCAGTAGGTGACTGAGGCAGGGATGACTGGGAGATAGTGGGTGACTGAAGCATGTATGAGTGGGTGATAGTGGGTGACTGAGGCCGGGGTGACTGGGAGATAGTGGGTGACAGGGAGATAGTGGGTTACTGAGGGAGAGGTGATAGGAAGGGGTTGGGTAAGTATGGGAAGAAAGTGGGTGACAGGGATAATAAATGACTAAGGCAGGGGTGATACGGAGATAGTGGATGATTGTGGCAGGGGTGACAGGGACAGTAAGAGACTGAGGCAGGGGTGACAGGGATAGTGGCTGACTGAGGCAGGGGTGACTGGGAGATAGTGGGTGACTGAGGCAGGGTTGACAGGGATAGTGGGTGACTGAAGCAGGGGTGATAGGGTGACAGTGGGTGACTAAAGCAGGGGTGACTGGTATAGTGGGTGACTGAGGCAGGGATCGCAGGTATAGTGGTTGACTGAGGCAGCGGTGACTGGGAGATAGTGGGTGACTGAGGCAGGGGTGACAGGGAAAGTGTGTGACTCAGGCAGGGGTGACAGGGAGATAGTGGGCAGCATATCTCTGCCTCACTGCAGCAGCACATTCCTGCCTCGCTGACAGCAGCACATCCCTGCCTCGCTGACAGCAGCACATCCCTGCCTCGCTGACAGCAGCACATCCCTGCCTCACTGACAGCAGCACATCCCTGCCTCGCTGACAGCAGCACATCCCTGCCTCGCTGACAGCAGCACATCTCTGCCTCGCTGACAGCAGCACATCTCTGCCTCGCTGACAGCAGCACAGCACTGCTTCGCTGACAGCAGCACATCACTGCTTCACTACCAGCAGCACATCCCTGCCTCACTGGCAGCAGCACATCCCTGCCTTACTGACAGCTGTATATAGGGCCTAATTCAGACCTGATCCCTGCTGTGCATATTCACACAACAGGAGATCAGGTCTGAAGTGCGTGTGTGCTGGTGCCGCAGTGCACCGGCACATGCCAGAGATGCGATCAGCATCTCTGCCCAGTGAGCGCCTCTGCCTGATTGACAGGCATAGGCGGTCACTGGGCAGGAGGAGTCGGGCCAGCGGCGTTGTGCCGCCATTTTGGGGGCACAGTCCGGACAACGCAGACATGACCGGACCGTATGGGGCGGGCCGTGACGGCTGCGTGACCCGGACAGCAACGGGCCTTATTTACTAAAATCTCAGATAAATTTTATGGCATTTATGTGCAGTCTAGTTTGCACAGTTGATAGAGTGTTGATCTTGCACTATTAATGTAAGCCTCACATAGGTTTGATACACATGTAAGTTTGTTTTTATTTTACTACATTGTGGTTTGTGGCTCTATACCATGTAATGTATGTCTTTTAACAGTAGTCAAGTCTTCCAATGTGCTTGTTAGTGAAACCCAATAGATAGCTTTATTTTATTTTGTTTCTTCAAATATTGAATGCATATGTCTTATAACTTTTTTTTTTTTTAATATATATATACATTTTTATTATAAGATTTTCAATGACACAAAACCATCCAAGCTGCAGATTATGGATTGTGAAGGACAAATCAACCATATAAACAATTTAAGCAATTTAAATTGCATGCAGGTAGTAGAATATCAAACTCCTTGGATGAGAGTTGGTCGTAATAAACTAGGATAGAAAAGAATACAGTAGAAAATAAGATTTTAAACCTACCGGTAAATCTTTTTCTCGTAGTCCGTAGAGGATGCTGGGGACTCCGTAAGGACCATGGGGATAGACGGGCTCCACAGGAGACATGGGCACTTTAAGAAAGACTTTAGTTCTGGGTGTGCACTGGCTCCTCCCTCTATGCCACAGTTAGAGAAACTGTGCCCAGAGGAGACGGACAGTATGAGGAAAGGATTTTGTTAATCCAGGGCAAGATTCATACCAGCCACACCAATCACACCGTATAACTTGTGATAAACTACCCAGTTATCAGTATGAAAAAACAACATAGCATCAGTGCAGGACCGATGCAACTATAACATAACCCTTATTGAAGCAATAACTATATACAAGTATTGCAGAAGTAGTCCGCACTTGGGACGGGCGCCCAGCATCCTCTACGGACTACGAGAAAAAGATTTACCGGTAGGTTTAAAATCTTATTTTCTATAACGTCCTAGAGGATGCTGGGGACTTCGTAAGGACCATGGGGATTATACCAATGCTCCAAAACGGGCGGGAGAGTGCGGATGACTCTGCAGCACCGATTGAGCAAACATGAGTTCCTCCTCAGCCAGGGTATCAAATTTATAGTATTTTGCAAAGGTGTTTGAACCCGACCAAGTAGCAGCTTGACACAGCTGTAGTGCCGAGACCCCTCGGGCAGCCGCCCAAGAAGAGCCCACTTTCCTCATGGAATGGGCCTTGACCGATTTCAGTAACTGCAATCCAGCCATAGAATGCGCTTGCTGAATCGTGTTACAAATCCACAATAGGTTGGTTCATATGAAAAGATGAGACCACTTTTGGTAGGAATTGAGGACGGGTCCGCAATTCCGCTCTATCCACATGGAATACCAAATATGGGCTTTTATGTGACAAAGCCGCTAATTCCGACACTCGCCTAGCCGAAGCCAAGGTTAATAACATGACCACCTTCCATGTGAGATAATTTAACTCCACTGTTTTAAGTGGTTCAAACCAGTGTGATTTTAGAAAACTTAACACCACGTTAAGGTCCCAAGGTGCCACCGGAGGCACAAAAGGAGGCTGAATATGCAGCACTCCTTTTACAAAAGTCTGAACTTCTGGAGGAGAAGCCAATTCTTTTTGAAAGAAAATGGATAAGGCCGAAATCTGGACCTTAATAGAGCCTAATTGTAGGCCCAAATTCACTCCAGTTTGTAGGAAGTGAAGGAAACAGCCCAGATGGAATTCTTCCGTAGGAGCATTCCTGGCCTCACACCAAGAAACATAATTTCGCCATATACGGTGTAATGTTTTAACGTTACATCCTTCCTAGCCTTTATCAGCGTAGGGATGACCTCAACCGGAATGCTAGGATCCGGCATTCAACCGCCATGCCGTCAAACGCAGCCGCGGTAAGTCTTGGAACAGACAGGGCCCCTGATGCAACAGGTCCTGTCTTAGAGGGAGAGGCCACAGATCTTCTGTGAGCATTTCCTGCAGATCCGGATACCAGGTCCTCCGTGGCCAATCTGGAACAATGAGGATTGTTCTCACTTTTCTTTGTCTTATTATCCTCAACACCTTGGGTAAGAGAGGAAGAGGAGGAAATACATAGACCGACCGGAACACCCACGGTGTCACTAGGGCGTCTACAGCTACTGCCTGAGGGTCTCTTGACCTTGCGCAATACCTCTGTAGCTTTTTGTTGAGCCGGGACGGCATCATGTCTATCTGTGGCAGTTCCCACCGACTTGTAATCTGTGCAAAGACTTCCTGATGAAGTCCCCACTCTCCCGGACGTAGGTCGTGTCTGCTGAGGAAGTCTGCTTCCTAGTTGTCCACTCCCGGAATGAACACTGCTGACAGTGCGCTTGCGTGATTCTCCACCCAGCGAAGAATTCTGGTGGCTTGTGCCATCGCCACTCTGCTCCTTGTGCCGCCTTGGCGGTTTACATGAGCCACTGCGGTGACGTTGTCTGACTGGATCAGAACCGGTTGGTCGCAAAGTAAGGTCTCCGCTTGACGTAGGGCATTGTATATGTTGATGTGAAGACAAGTCTCTTGACTTGACCAAAGACCTTGGAAATTTCTTCCCTGTGTGACTGCTCCCCAACCTTGGAGGCTTGCGTCTGTGGTCACCAGGATCCAGCCCTGAATGCTGAATCTGCGTCCCTCGAGAAGGTGAGCACTCTGCAGCCACCACAGGAGTGATACCCTGACCCTGGGGGACAGGGTGATCAACCAATGCATCTGTAAATGTGACCCGGACCACTTGTCCAGTAGGTCCCATTGGAAAGTCCTCGCATGGAACCTGCCGAATGGAATGGCCTCGTATGATGCCACCATCTTTCCCAGGACTCGAGTGCAGTGATGCACTGACACAAGTTTTGGTTTCAATAGGTTCCTGACAAGAGTCATGAGTTCCTGGGCCTTTTCTATCAGGAGATAAACCCTCTTCTGGTCCGTGTCCAGAATCATGCCCAAGAAAGACAGACGAGTAGTAGGAATCAACTGCGACTTCGGGATATTGAGAATCCAGCCGTGTTGCTGTAACACTTTCAGTGAAAGTGATACGCTGTTCAGCAACTGCTCTCTTGATCTCGCTTTTATGAGATCGCCCAAGTACGGGATAATTGTGACACCTTGCTTGCACAGGAGCACCATCATTTCCGCCATTACCTTGGTGAAAATTCTCAGGGCCATGGAGAGACCAAACAGCAACGTCTGAAATTGGCAATGACAGTCCTGTACCGCAAATCTGAGGTACGCCTGATGAGGTGGATAAATGGGGACATGAAGGTATGCATCCTGTACACAAATGCGGACAACAGGTGTCAAGCCGTGTGTTGCCTTTGTCAAGCTGTAATAAGTAGGGATAAGGACGTTAACCACCTCGGAACATCCTCCCTTATACGACACCTGCAGCGCATTCATCATAAGTCAGTGACAAGTTCAAAAACTTTGGATGACAGCGGAAGCAGTCCACTGACCACTAAATCCCTTCCTCTTGTAACCAAGCTCCTGCAAACCACACCACCAACTCCCTCAGTGTCAATTTCCTCCTTAGACAGGAGAGCCAATAGTCCTGCAGGCCATGTCACTGGCAAGTCTGACGAGTCCTCTCCTGCCTGGGATTCCTCCGATGCATCCTTGAGTGTAACGCCTACTGCTGCTGGCGCTGCTGTTGTTGCTGCTGGGAGTCGATCGTCATCCCAGAGGGGAAGTCGGAAGACCACTTGTACTACTTCCAGTAAGCAATTGACTGTCCAACAGTCCTTTGCGAGGAAGATGAAATATCACAGCAGTCATCCTGCTGCAAGGCGGATAACTCAGGTCTTGTTAATTTAGAGGCAACTAGAGACTTGATTGAGGTACTGTGTCCCCGGTACCAAATACCCTCTAGGTTCCATTTCTCTAGGCAGGCGATACCGAAAATGTACACAGACCTCAGAAAAAGAGTCACCAGTGTCCTAAAAAATGCAGTTGTACCCAATGTCCACTTGTCTGTGGTTAAGTGGAGCAGGGCAGACTCAGGACTATATGACTGTGACTGCCCACTGGGTAGATGTATTGCCCCCCGCAGCAAGAACAGCAGCGGCGGCACCAGTAGCAGCATCTCGCAAATGCCAACTCGTTCCTAGGCAGGCTACGCTTTGTATCACCGCTTTCCATAAGAGGCACACAGCTGACAACCTCTTACGGAAACTGAGGAACATCATCGCAGAATGGCTTACCCCAATTGGACTCTCCTGGGGATTTGTGACATCGGACAACGCCACCAATATTGTGCGTGCATTACATCTGGGCAAATTCCAGCACGTCCCATGTTTTGCACATACATTTAATTTGGTGGTGCAGAATTATTTAAAAAATGACAGGGGCGTGCAAGAGATGCTGTCGGTGGCCCGATGAATTGCGGGCCACTTTCTGCCTTCAGCCACCGCATGTCGAAGACTGGAGCACCACCAAACATTCCTGAACCTGTCCTGCCATCATCTGAAGCAAGAGGTGGTAACGAGGTGGAATTCAACCCTCTATATGCTTCAGAGGATGCAGAGGATGGAGGAGCAGCAAAAGGCCATTCAAGCCTATACATCTACCCACGAAATAGGCAAAGGAGGGGGAATGCACCTGACTCAAGCGCAGTGGAGAATGATTTCAACGTTGTGCAAGGTTCTGCAACCCTTTGAACTTGCCACACGTGAAGTCAGTTCAGACACTGCCAGCCTGAGTCAGGTCATTTCCCTCATGAGGCTTTTGCAAAATAATGCTGGAGACATTGAAGGAGGAGCTAAAACAGAGCGATTCCACTAGGCATGTGGGACTTGTGGATGGAGCCCTTAATTCGCTTAACCAGGATTCAATCTGTTGAAATCAGAGCACTACATTTTGGCCACCGTGCTCGATCCTAGATTTAAAACCTACATTGTATCTCTCTTTCCGGCAGACACAAGTCTGCAGAGGTTCAAAGACCTGCTGGTGAGAAAATTGTCAAGTCAAGCGGAACGTGACCCGTCAACAGCTCCTCCTTCACATTCTCCCGCAAGTGGGGGTGCGAGGAAAAGGCTAAGAATTCCGAGCCCACCCGCTGGCGGTGATGCAGGGCAGTCTGGAGTGAGTGCTGACATCTGGTCCGGACTGAAGGACCTGGCAACGATTACTGACATGTCGTCTACTGTCACTGCATATGATTCTGTCACCTTTGAAAGAATGGTGGAGAATTATATGAGTGACTGCATCCAGGTAGGCACGTCAGTATGTATACTGGCAGGAAAAAGAGGCAATTTGGAGGCCCTTGCACAAACTGGCTTTATTCTACCTAAGTTGCCCTGCCTCCAGTGTGTACTCCAAAAGAGTGTTTAGTGCAGCCGCTCACCTTGTCAGCAATCGGCGTACGAGGTTACTTCCAGAAAATGTGGAGAAGATGATGATCATCAAAATTAATTATAATCAATTCCTCCGTGGAGACATTCACCAGCAATTGCCTCCAGAAAGTACACAGGGATCTGAGATGGTGGATTCCAGTGGGGACGAATTAATAATCTGTGAGGAGGGGGATGTACACAGTGAAAGGGGTGAGGAATCGGAGGATGATGAGGTGGACATCTTGCCTCTGTAGAGCCAGTTTGTGCAAGGAGAGATTGATTGATTGATTGATTGATTCTTTTTTGGTGGGGGCACAAACCAACCAGTCATTTCAGTCAGTCGTGTGGCAGACCCTGTCGCTGAAATGATGGGTTCATCAATGTTTTTCTTTTCAATCTAAGCCCCTGCAGTTTTCTGTAAGCATCTGCTTCGCTATGATGATCAACAAGTCACATGGGCAAACACTCAGGGCTGGAGGCGTAGATCTTAGGACCAGCTGCTACAAGCATGGCAGAGGTGTCACTATCACTGGTGACACCCAGAGAGGTGGCGAAGGAGATTGTAATGCAGTGCGCGCAGATAAGCAGCGCAATGGTAAAAAGGAGGCATGGTCTCATAGGTAGGGGCGTGGCCTGAATCACCATTTTGTAGCTCCGGGTATCCCGGGGGTTGGGGGCTGCACCCGGGGACTAGTGTGTGAGTGGTGCTGGCTCCTGCACAGTGACAGAAACTGGGTGTTGCACGTAATGTCACAGTGAAACACCCATATTCTGTCACTGAAGAAGAGCCGGCACTTTGGTGTCACCCCCCTTGGCGGGTGACACTCGGGTGTGTGCCGCAACCCTGTTGTGATGCCACTGACCCATGGGAAGCTTTACGTGGCTTACCCATGTGTTAGTAGCCCCAAGCATCTTTTGTGTTAGTCCCTGAAGAAAAACTTCAAATATTGTTTACAATTTTGTAATCAATGGGCCTAATTCAGTAAGGATTGCAAATTCTGCTAAGTAACAGAATTTGCAATCCTTTGGTTCGCATGCTGGGGCCACCCATCACAGGGCATGGCCACCCAGCATGCTGCCTCCCTTCTTGACCACGCTGAATATGCAGTCTCAGTGCAGTTCAGCGTGATCATAAAAAATGGGTTAGCCTCCTGTTGGTGCAGACTGTACGTGTGCGCAGGAAGCCGCCACAATTTTTGTGATCGCAGCGGCTGCATGTGATGTCATGCAGCCGCTCTGACCACGCCTCCTGTTTCTCCGTTGCCGACCCCATTTTGTAGCCCTGCCCCTGCACCGCTCCATCTCCGACTTTGAAATGGATTGTTGCTGACCCCCCCCCCCCCCCCCGCACCGATTGACAGTCAGAGGTGATCGCATTATCTGCGGGGTGCCACAGAAAATGCAGGCGCATGCGTATGCTCTTAGCAATTTTTGCAGTTGGATTGCTTATTGCGATTACAATCCAACCTGAATCAGGCTCTATTACCTATCACAATGCACTGCAGGTAGTACAAAATGGGGTTAATATAGGAGAAAAACCCCCAGAGCTGTGCTCCTTAACTGTCCCTGGTGGCTAGTGGAGCGGCTGCCCAGTAATCAGTGTCCACGCCAGTGCGCACACGGCCCTCCCCCTACAGCCACACTGGATCTCGGTATAGTGTGGGCACAGAAGCCCCTTACCTCCCTTTCATCAGCGGCCTCGTGATCCCGGAGGGTGGTGTGTGTGTGACTGACCTTAGGAAGAAACCGGAGCCTCCGCTGCAGTGACCCAGCAACCAGGGCACGGGAGTATACTGCGCCGCTGGGAGTGATGGAGCTGCAGTAAAGATGTCTATTAGACCTAGCCTGCTGCAGCCCTTGTAGATTCTTATAAAAAAAGTTCTTCTTTTCTTGTCAAAATTAATAGCTAAGAATAGGCTGCCTGAGGCAGCCCCCTGTTAAGTGGCCTGCTACTGAAGGCACCAACTACAAACTGAGCTCCCTGTTCATGGAAGCGAGGTTATAGAGCAGGGGGCGCTGAGCATCTTGGGAACAGTCAAAAGCTTTGAGCCTGTTGGTGCCTCAGATCAAGATCCTACTCTACACCCCAATGTGAATCCTTGTGGAGTCCAGTGTACCCCACAGAAGAAATGAATGTGTCACACCCATTGGCAGCAACATTAGAATAGCTGCTGATGGGCACAATTGAGAAAGGAAGGGGGGAAAACATTTGAATCCAGCACATATATGTAATTTGAATATGTAATTTGTACCTTCCTACTTTAAAATGTAATGGATGAACCTCACCCTGTGAGAACTATCTTTATGATCAAGAGATCTCATATGCAAGATAAGTATGTGTTGGCAGAGGCGCTCACTGGGCAGAGATGCTGATCGCATCTCTGGCATGTGCCGGTGCACTGCGGCACCAGCACACACACACACTTCAGACCTGATCTCCTGTTGTGTGAATATGCACAGCAGAGATCAGGTCTGAATTAGGCCCTATATACAGCTGTCAGTAAGGCAGGGATCTGCTGCTGCCAGTGAGGCAGGGATCTGCTGCTGCCAGTGAGGCAGGGATCTGCTGCTGCCAGTGAGGCAGGGATCTGCTGCTGCCAGTGAGGCAGGGATGTGCTGCTGTCAGTGAAGCAGTGATCTGCTGCTGTCAGTGAGGCAGTGATCTGCTGCTGTCAGTAAGGCAGGGATGTGCTGCTATAAGTGAGGCAGGTATGTGCTGCTGTCAATGAGGCAGGGATGTGCTGCTGTCAGTGAAGCAGGGATGTGCTGCTGTCAGCAAGGCAGTGATCTGCTGCCCACTATCTCCCTATCACCCCTGCCTGAGTCACACACTTTCCCTGTCACCCCTGCCCCAGTTACCCACTATCTCCCAGTCACCGCTGCCTCAGTTAACCACTATACCTGCGACCCCTGCCTCAGTCACCCACTATACCAGTCACCCCTGCTTTAGTCACCCACTATCTCTGTCACCCCTGCCTCAGTCAACCACTATCTCCATATCACCCCTGCCTCAGTCACCCACTATCCCTGTCACCCCTGCTTCAGTCACCCACTGTCACCCTATCACCCCTGCCTCAGTCACCCACTATCCCTGTCACCCCTGCCTCAGTCTCCTACTGTCCCTGTCACCCCTGCCACAGTCTTCCACTATATCCCTATCACCCCTGCCTTAGTCACTGACTATCTCCCAGTCACCCCGGCCTCAGTCACCCACTATCTCCCACTCATACATGCTTCAGTCACCCACTATCTCCCAGTCATCCCTGCCTCAGTCACCTACTGACACCAGTGCAGACATTTCTGCTGCGGCCTCTCCACTCTCCAGCGTGAACGTCCTGACGACTGAGGAAATCCGCTTCCCAGTTGAGGACTCCGGGAATGAACACTGCCGATATTGCTGGCAGATGACGTTCTACCCAACTGAGGATTTTTGATACTTCCAGCTTTGCTATGCAATTTCGAGTGCCGCCTTGATGATTTGTGTACACTACCGTGGTGGCGTTGTCCGATTGTACTTGAACAGGCCTGTTCTGTACTAGAGGCAGGGCCAGTGTCAATGAATTGAACACTGCCTGCAATTCCAGAATGTTTATCGGGAGGAGAGATTCCTCCCTGGTCCACCGATGGTGAAGGGTCGTCATCACGGCCATGACCTTGGTGAATTTCTGAGGTGCCGTGGCCAAACCAGAAGGCAGGACCTGAAATCCAAAAACTAACCAGGCACAACACTGCTTAGCTTCCAACATCAGATGAGATTGGACATATCCAGTGTGATGCGGCTGTAGATGATTTTTGCTGTTTCTAACTTCTACTTCTAACTACTGGTACATCAATGAATAAGTTTCAAAATAGAATGCATCAAGAGAACGGTGTTGGTAGTATAAAACTACCTACAGCACCTGGTATTCCCAGGTGGTCTCACATCCAAGAACAAACCAGGCCTAAGATCAGGTGATATTGGGCATATACAGTGTGGTGTGGCTGTAGATGAGCTTAGTGGTTTCTGTTAGAGTTCTTCTACTTCTAACTACTCGTACATAAATGAGTAAGCGGACGATTTATTAAACCTGGTGAAATGATAATTTGCATGGTGATAAAGTACCAGCCAATCAGCTCCTAATTGCCATGTCACAGACTGGGTTTGAAAAATGACAGTTAGGAGCTGACTGGCTGGTACTTTATCACCTTGCACTTTATCAGTTCACCAGGCTTAATAGATCTGCCCCAATGTTTCAAAATGGAATGCATCAAGAGAACGGTGTTAGTATTGTAAAAATACAGACAGCTCCTGGTATTTCCTGGTGGTCTCCCATCCAAGTACTAAAACCAGGACCTACACTGCTCAGCTTCCATGATCAGGAGAGATTGGGCAAATCCAGTGTGCTGTGGCTGTAGATGAGCTGGTGGTTTTTATTACAGCTCTTCTACTTCTAACTTCTGGTACATAAAAGAATACATGTAAAAATTAAATGTACCAAGAAAATGGTGTTGGTAGTTTAAAAACACCTAAAGAATCTGATACTACCAAGCAGTCTCCCATCCATGTATTAACAAAGTCCAATACTGCTTTGCTTCAAAAATCAAATGAGATTGGGCATATCCAGTGTGGTGTGGCTTTAGATAAGCTTTGTGGTTTCTGTTAGAGCTCTTCTACTTCTAACTACTGGTACATTAATGAATATGTATAAGGTTGTAGTTTATCCAATATGCCTTTACTACCTTACCTTTCAACCCCCCCTCCCTCCCCTCTTCTCCTTATAGCTTCCTTAGTTCTCTCCTCCTCATGTGTGCGTTATTTGTTTTCTCATACGTCCTAGATGATGCTGGGGTCACATTAAGAACCATGGGGTATAGACGGGATCCGCAGGAGACATGGGCACTTTAAGACTTTCAAAGGGTGTGAACTGTCTCCTCCCTCTATGCCCCTCCTCCAGACTCCAGTTTTAGTATTGTGCGCAGTGATACTGGATGCACTACAGGGGAGCTCTACTGAGTTTCTCTGAAAAGACTTGTTAGTTTTTTTTATTTTCAGGGAGGCTGCTGGCAACAGTCTCCCTGCTTCGTGGGACTTAGGGGAGAGAAGTATGACCAACTTCTAGTGAGTTCAATGGCTCTGCTTCAGGCTGACAGGACACCATTAGCTCCTGAGGGTGCTGATCGCTGGGTACGCCTAGATGCACACTCCCGCAGCCTGCCGTCACCCCCTTACAGAGCCAGAAGACAGGTGAGTAGCAGAAGAACAGAAGACTTCTTCTCCAGTGATGGCATTCTGAGGTACCGAGCAGCGAGCGGAACGCTGCGCGCCATGCTCCCACACAAACACAGGCACTGCAGGGTGCAGGGCACGGGGGGGGGGGCACCCTGGGCAGCATAAATTCCTCACAAAAGGCAGGAAAAAGTGGACATTAGTGCCTGGGCACTGTCCTTACCCCGCTAGCGTAATTAATTATTTCTGAGCGGGACAGATACGCGCCATTACAGTAGCGGGGCTTCTTCCTCACCTCACCAGAACATCTTTAGAGCATTACAAGTCTATCACTATAGAGTTTATTATTTCCCAGACTGTGTACTTTTGGCGCTGGATTGTGAGCTGAAAAATCCTCTGTGTCCCTCTGACAGATTTACTGACGGTCTGTCCCCCATAAGCCGATGTGTCTGTGGGTACTTGGTACATGTGTGTCAACATGTCGGTGGCTGAATGTTTTTCCCAAGAGGAAACTATATTTGGAATGCAGACATATGATGGTGGCCCTGTTGGTACCACCAATAACTGACTGGGTAAAAGTTTCAGTAATATCAGAGTAAGGTTGGATAAATCTGTGTCCCAGACACAGACGTAGAGAATAGATGTGATGTTCATGGCTATGTTTCTTTTCCCTCAGGCCCCGCGGGGTCGCAAAAATGTTATTTTGCCCAGTTACTACACACTGATACTGACACGGATACTGATTCCTATGTCGACCATAATGTTTCCTGATTAGATCCAATATTGGCAAGGAGCATTCAGTACATGATTGTGGATATTAAGGACATATTAAAATCACTGAAGACCCTGCTGTTCCTGACAAAGGGGTCTATATGTATGTATATATAGATATATAATGAAAGCTGATGTAACGTTCCTCCATCTCTGTTTGAGAAAGTCTGGGCCAGCTCGACAAGATGGTTTCAAATCCCCAAAAGGATTCTGGTTGTTTATTCATTTCCCGCCGCGGACAGAATAAAGTGGGAGTCACCCCCTGTTCTGCACGGGGCCCTGTCACAAATCCAGCGGATCGTATGCAGGAAGCTACATTATTTCTAGTTATGTAACCAAGGGTACATTACTTAGACCTGCCATTACATGTGCATGGGTGAGTAGTAGTATTCAAGAATTGGTCGAATACCTTGTCATCCGATATAGATATCTTGGAGAGATGGGATACTCCTTACGTTGTATCATATCAAGGACACTGCAGCATACTTACGTGAGACTGCAAGGGATATAGGACTCTTGAGTTCACGGGCCAATTTCATGGCAGTCTCGGATAGGAGGGCATTGTGGATTCACCAAGAGAATGCTGATGCTGACTCCAAGAAGAAAGGGAGTCTCTTCCCTATGAAGGTGAAGCGTTGTTTGGTGACTGCCTAGTTAATTTGATCTCGGCAGCTCCCGCAGGTAAGTCAACCTTCTTGCCCTATGTTCCCTCCCAACGGATGAAGACGCATCATTATCTGATGCAGTCATTTCGGCCCAATAGATATGCAAGAAGTTAAGATTCCCCTTTCTTTGCAGGTAGAGGAAGGAGAAGAGGGAAGAGGTCTGCATCCTCTTCAAGATCGCAGGAGCAGAGATCATCCTCTGCTTCTGCCAAATCCACCGCATGACGCTGGGGCTCTCTTGCAGGAGCCCGCACCAGTGGGGGCACGTCTAAAACTCTTCAGTCAGTTCTGGATTCATTCGGACATGGACTCGTGTGTTTTACAAATAGTGTCCCAAGGGTACAAACTGGGGTTTCAAGACGTTCCCCCTCACCGATTGTTCAAATCGGCTTTAGTCAGCAGGGAGAAGGTTTTTATTCAAGCCTCTTCGTGGTCCCTAAGCCGGACAGCTCAGTCAGACCAATCTGAAATCTGAAATCCCTCAATTTCTACCTAAGGAAATTAAATTTCAAGATGGAATCTCTCAGTGCAGTGATCTCCAGTCCGGAGGAAGGAGATTTCATGGTTTTGGTAGACATAAAGGATGCCTACTTACATGTTCCCATTTAGCCTCTGCATCAAGCTACCTGAGGTTTGCAATTCAGTATTGTCATTACCAATTTCAGACATTGCCGTTTGGTCTGTCCACGGCTCTGAGGATTTTCACCAGGGTGATCGCAAGCAAGGAGTAACAATTATCCCGTACTTGGATGATCTTTTGATAAAGGCGAAATCCAGGGACCAGTTAGTGCAAAACATTGCACTCTCCCTGACAGTTCTTCAACAACATAGTTGGCTCCTAAACTTGCCAAAATCGCAGTTGGTCCCAATGACGCGGTTGTTGTTTTTGGGAGTGATACTGGACACAGAAGAGGTTTTCTTCCAGTGGAAAGGCTCTGGAGATCCAGAGTCTGGTCAAACAAATTCTGAAACCAGCAAGAGTGTTAATCCATCAATGCATTTGGTTGCTGGGTAAGATGGTTGCGGCCTACGAGCCCATTCAGTTTGGCTGGTTCCATGCCAGAGTGTTCCAGTGGGACCTGTTGGACAAGTGGTCCGGATCCCACCTACACACGCACCGGAGGATAATCCTGTCTTCCAAGACCAGAATCTCACTCCATTGGTGGCTGCACAGTTCTCACCTCCTAGAGGGGCGAAGGTTCGGGATCCAGGACTGGATCCTAGGGACCATGGATGCAACCCTCCGAGGCTGGGGAGCAGTCACACAGGGGGAAAACGTCCAAGGAAGATGGTCAAGTCGAGAAAGTTGTCTCCACATAAATGTTCTGGAGTTAAGGGCCATTTAATAACTGCAGACACAGTACGCACTGGGACGGGTGCCCAGCATCCTCTACGGACTAAGAGAAAAGGATTTACCGGTAGGTATTAAAATCCTATTTTCTCTAACGTCCTAGAGGATGCTGGGGACTCCGTAAGGACCATGGGGATAGACGGCTCCGCAGGAGACATGGGCACTTTAAGAAAGACTTTAGTTCTGGGTGTGCACTGGCTCCTCCCAGTATGCCCCTCCTCCATACCTCAGTTTGATACTGTGCCCAGTGGAGACTGGGTGCTTTTCAGGAGCTCTCCTGAGCTTTCTGACAGAAAGTATTTTGTTAGGTTTTTAATTTTCAGGGAGCACTGCTGGCAACAGACTCCCTGCATCGAGGGACTGAGGGGAGAGAAGCAGCCCTACTCTCCGAGTTGCAAGGTCCTGCTTCTTAAGCTACTGGACACCATTAGCTCCAAAGGGATTAGCTCCAAAGGGATTGGTACGCAGGATCTCACCCTCGCCGTCCGTCCCAGAGCCGCGCCGCCGTCCCCCTCGCAGAGCCGGAAGATAGAAGCCGGGTGAGTATGAGAAGAAAAGAAGACTTCAGAGGCGGCAGAGGACTTCATGATCTTCATTGAGGTAACGCACAGCACTGCAGCTGTGCGCCATTGCTCCCATACACCTCACATACTCCGGTCACTGTAAGGGTGCAGGGCGCAGGGGGGGCGCCCTGGGCTGCAATATAATAGAGATGAGCGCCGGAAATTTTTCGGGTTTTGTGTTTTGGTTTTGGGTTCGGTTCCGCGGCCGTGTTTTGGGTTCGACCGCGTTTTGGCAAAACCTCACCGAATTTTTTTTGTCGGATTCGGGTGTGTTTTGGATTCGGGTGTTTTTTTCCAAAAAACCTAAAAAACAGCTTAAATCATAGAATTTGGCGGTCATTTTGATCCCAAAGTATTATTAACCTCAAAAACCATAATTTCCACTCATTTTCAGTCTATTCTGAATACCTCACACCTCACAATTTTATTTTTAGTCCTAAAATTTGCACCGAGGTCGCTGTGTGAGTAAGATAAGCGACCCTAGTGGCCGACACAAACACCGGGCCCATCTAGGAGTGGCACTGCAGTGTCACGCAGGATGGCCCTTCCAAAAAACCCTCCCCAAACAGCACATGACGCAAAGAAAAAAAGAGGCGCAATGAGGTAGCTGTGTGAGTAAGATTAGCGACCCTAGTGGCCGACACAAACACCGGGCCCATCTAGGAGTGGCACTGCAGTGTCACGCAGGATGTCCCTTCCAAAAAACCCTCCCCAAACAGCACATGACGCAAAGAAAAAAAGAGGCGCAATGAGGTAGCTGTGTGAGTAAGATAAGCGACCCTAGTGGCCGACACAAACACCGGGCCCATCTAGGAGTGGCACTGCAGTGTCACGCAGGATGTCCCTTCCAAAAAACCCTCCCCAAACAGCACATGACGCAAAGAAAAAAAGAGGCGCAAT
This sequence comes from Pseudophryne corroboree, assembly GCF_028390025.1. NCBI lineage: Eukaryota > Metazoa > Chordata > Amphibia > Anura > Myobatrachidae > Pseudophryne > Pseudophryne corroboree. The sequence continues at coordinate 41,216 of NW_026970014.1, forward strand.
GAGGTAGCTGACTGTGTGAGTAAGATAAGCGACCCTAGTGGCCGACACAAACACCGGGCCCATCTAGGAGTGGCACTGCAGTGTCACGCAGGATGTCCCTTCCAAAAAACCCTCCCCAAACAGCACATGACGCAAAGAAAAAGAAAAGAAAAAAGAGGTGCAAGATGGAATTGTCCTTGGGCCCTCCCACCCACCCTTATGTTGTATAAACAGGACATGCACACTTTAACCAACCCATCATTTCAGTGACAGGGTCTGCCACACGACTGTGACTGATATGACGGGTTGGTTTGGACCCCCACCAAAAAAGAAGCAATTAATCTCTCATTGCACAAACTGGCTCTACAGAGGCAAGATGTCCACCTCATCATCATCCTCCGATATATCACCGTGTACATCCCCCTCCTCACAGATTATCAATTCGTCCCCACTGGAATCCACCATCTCAGCTCCCTGTGTACTTTGTGGAGGCAATTGCTGCTGGTCAATGTCTCCACGGAGGAATTGATTATAATTCATTTTAATGAACATCATCTTCTCCACATTTTCTGGATGTAACCTCGTACGCCGATTGCTGACAAGGTGAGCGGCGGCACTAAACACTCTTTCGGAGTACACACTTGTGGGAGGGCAACTTAGGTAGAATAAAGCCAGTTTGTGCAAGGGCCTCCAAATTGCCTCTTTTTCCTGCCAGTATAAGTACGGACTGTGTGACGTGCCTACTTGGATGCGGTCACTCATATAATCCTCCACCATTCTTTCAATGGTGAGAGAATCATATGCAGTGACAGTAGACGACATGTCCGTAATCGTTGTCAGGTCCTTCAGTCCGGACCAGATGTCAGCATCAGCAGTCGCTCCAGACTGCCCTGCATCACCGCCAGCGGGTGGGCTCGGAATTCTGAGCCTTTTCCTCGCACCCCCAGTTGCGGGAGAATGTGAAGGAGGAGATGTTGTTGACAGGTCGCGTTCCGCTTGACTTGACAATTTACTCACCAGCAGGTGTTTGAACCCCAGCAGACTTGTGTCTGCCGGAAAGAGAGATCCAAGGTAGGCTTTAAATCTAGGATCGAGCACGGTGGCCAAAATGTAGTGCTCTGATTTCAACAGATTGACCACCCGTGAATCCTTGTTAAGCGAATTAAGGGCTCCATCCACAAGTCCCACATGCCTAGCGGAATCGCTCCGTGTTAGCTCCTCCTTCAATGTCTCCAGCTTCTTCTGCAAAAGCCTGATGAGGGGAATGACCTGACTCAGGCTGGCAGTGTCTGAACTGACTTCACGTGTGGCAAGTTCAAAGGGCATCAGAACCTTGCACAACGTTGAAATCATTCTCCACTGCGCTTGAGACAGGTGCATCCCACCTCCTATATCGTGCTCAATTGTATAGGCTTGAATGGCCTTTTGCTGCTCCTCCAACCTCTGAAGCATATACAGGGTTGAATTCCACCTCGTTACCACTTCTTGCTTCAGATGATGGCAGGGCAGGTTCAGTAGTTTTTGGTGGTGCTCCAGTTTTCTGTACGTGGTGCCTGTACGCCGAAAGTGTCCCGCAATTCTTCTGGCCACCGACAGCATCTCTTGCACGCCCCTGTCGTTTTTTAAAAAATTCTGCACCACCAAATTCAAGGTATGTGCAAAACATGGGACGTGCTGGAATTGGCCCAGATTTAATGCACACACAATATTGCTGGCGTTGTCCGATGCCACAAATCCACAGGAGAGTCCAATTGGGGTAAGCCATTCCGCGATGATCTTCCTCAGTTGCCGTAAGAGGTTTTCAGCTGTGTGCGTATTCTGGAAACCGGTGATACAAAGCGTAGCCTGCCTAGGAAAGAGTTGGCGTTTGCGAGATGCTGCTACTGGTGCCGCCGCTGCTGTTCTTGCGGCGGGAGTCCATACATCTACCCAGTGGGCTGTCACAGTCATATAGTCCTGACCCTGCCCTGCTCCACTTGTCCACATGTCCGTGGTTAAGTGGACATTGGGTACAGCTGCATTTTTTAGGACACTGGTGACTCTTTTTCTGAGGTCTGTGTACATTTTCGGTATCGCCTGCCTAGAGAAATGGAACCTAGATGGTATTTGGTACCGGGGACACAGTACCTCCAACAAGTCTCTAGTTGGCTCTGCAGTAATGATGGATACCGGAACCACGTTTCTCACCACCCAGGATGTCAAGGCCTCAGTTATCCGCTTTGCAGTAGGATGACTGCTGTGATATTTCATCTTCCTCGCAAAGGACTGTTGGACAGTCAATTGCTTGGTGGAAGTAGTAAAAGTGGTCTTCCGACTTCCCCTCTGGGATGACCATCGACTCCCAGCAGCAACAACAGCAGCGCCAGCAGCAGTAGGCGTTACACGCAAGGATGCATCGGAGGAATCCCAGGCAGGAGAGGACTCGTCAGAATTGCCAGTGACATGGCCTGCAGGACTATTGGCATTCCTGGGGAAGGAGGAAATTGACACTGAGGGAGTTGGTGGGGTGGTTTGCGTGAGCTTGGTTACAAGAGGAAGGGATTTACTGGTCAGTGGACTGCTTCCGCTGTCGGCCCAAGTTTTTGAACTTGTCACTGACTTATTATGAATGCGCTGCAGGTGACGTATAAGGGAGGATGTTCCGAGGTGGTTAACGTCCTTACCCCTACTTATTACAGCTTGACAAAGGGAACACACGGCTTGACACCTGTTGTCCGCATTTCTGGTGAAATACTTCCACACCGAAGAGCTGATTTTTTTGGTATTTTCACCAGGCATGTCAACGGCCATATTCCTACCACGGACAACAGGTGTCTCCCCGGGTGCCTGACTTAAACAAACCACCTCACCATCAGAATCCTCCTGGTCAATTTCCTCCCCAGCGCCAGCAACACCCATATCCTCCTCATCCTGGTGTACTTCAACACTGACATCTTCAATCTGACTATCAGGAACTGGACTGCGGGTGCTCCTTCCATCACTTGCAGGGGGCGTGCAAATGGTGGAAGGCGCATGCTCTTCACGTCCAGTGTTGGGAAGGTCAGGCATCGCAACCGACACAATTGGAGTCGGACTCTCCTTGTGGATTTGGGATTTCGAAGAACGCACAGTTCTTTGCGGTGCTACTGCTTTTGCCAGCTTTAGTCTTTTCATTTTTCTAGCGAGAGGCTGAGTGCTTCCATCCTCATGTGAAGCTGAACCACTAGCCATGAACATAGGCCAGGGCCTCAGCCGTTCCTTGCCACTCCGTGTGGTAAATGGCATATTGGCAAGTTTACGCTTCTCCTCCGACAATTTTATTTTAGGTTTTGGAGTCCTTTTTTTACTGATATTTGGTGTTTTGGATTTGACATGCTCTGTACTATGACATTGGGCATCGGCCTTGGCAGACGACGTTGCTGGCATTTCATCGTCTCGGCCATGACTAGTGGCAGCTGCTTCAGCACGAGGTGGAAGTGGATCTTGATCTTTCCCTAATTTTGGAACCTCAACATTTTTGTTCTCCATATTTTAATAGGCACAACTAAAAGGCACCTCAGGTAAACAATGGAGATGGATGGATTGGATACTAGTATACAATTATGGACGGACTGCCGAGTGCCGACACAGAGGTAGCCACAGCCGTGAACTACCGCACTGTACTGTGTCTGCTGCTAATATATAGACTGGTTGATAAAGAGATAGTATACTCGTAACTAGTATGTATGTATAAAGAAAGAAAAAAAAACCACGGTTAGGTGGTATATACAATTATGGACGGGCTGCCGAGTGCTGACACAGAGGTAGCCACAGCCGTGAACTACCGCACTGTACTGTGTCTGCTGCTAATATAGACTGGTTGATAAAGAGATAGTATACTCGTAACTAGTATGTATGTATAAAGAAAGAAAAAAAACCCACGGTTAGGTGGTATATACAATTATGGACGGGCTGCCGAGTGCCGACACAGAGGTAGCCACAGCCGTGAACTACCGCACTGTACTGTGTCTGCTGCTAATATAGACTGGTTGATAAAGAGATAGTATACTCGTAACTAGTATGTATGTATAAAGAAAGAAAAAAAAACCACGGTTAGGTGGTATACAATTATGGACGGACTGCCTGCCGAGTGCAGACACAGAGGTAGCCACAGCCGTGAACTACCGTACTGTGTCTGCTGCGACTGGATGATAAATGATATAAAAAATATATATATATCACTACTGCAGCCGGACAGGTATATATTATATATTATATAATGACGGACCTGCTGGACACTGTCTGTCAGCAGAATGAGTTTTATTTTTATAGAATAAAAAAAAAAAAAACACACAAGTGAAGTCACACGACGAGTGTTTAACTTTTTCAGGCAATCACAATATAAGTATACTACTAACTATACTGGTGGTCAGTGTGGTCAGGTCACTGGTCAGTCACACTGGCAGTGGCACTCCTGCAGCAAAAGTGTGCACTGTTTAATTTTAATATAATATGTACTCCTGGCTCCTGCTATAACCTATAACTGGCACTGCAGTAGTGCTCCCCAGTCTCCCCCACAATTATAAGCTGTGTGAGCTGAGCAGTCAGACAGATATATAATATATATAGATGTTGCAGCACACTGGCCTGAGCCTGAGCAGTGCACTGCACAGTGCACACAGATATGGTATGTGACTGACTGAGTCACTGTGTGTATCGCTTTTTTCAGGCAGAGAACGGATATATTAAATAAACTGCACTGTGTGTCTGGTGGTCACTCACTATATAATATATTATGTACTCCTGGCTCCTGCTATAACCTATAACTGGCACTGCAGTAGTGCTCCCCAGTCTCCCCCACAATTATAAGCTGTGTGAGCTGAGCAGTCAGACAGATATATATAATATTATATATAGATAATAGATGATGCAGCACACTGGCCTGAGCCTGAGCAGTGCACACAGATATGGTATGTGACTGACTGAGTCACTGTGTGTATCGCTTTTTTCAGGCAGAGAACGGATATATTAAATAAACTGCACTGTGTGTCTGGTGGTCACTCACTATATAATATATTATGTACTCCTGGCTCCTGCTATAACCTATAACTGGCACTGCAGTAGTGCTCCCCAGTCTCCCCCACAATTATAAGCTGTGTGAGCTGAGCAGTCAGACAGATATATATAATATTATATATAGATAATAGATGATGCAGCACACTGGCCTGAGCCTGAGCAGTGCACACAGATATGGTATGTGACTGAGTCACTGTGTGCTGTGTATCGCTTTTTTCAGGCAGAGAACGGATTATAAAGTAAACTGCACTGTCCTCACTAGTAAACTCTCTCCACTCAGTCTCTACACTTCTACAGTAACAGTACTCCTCCTAGTCAGCTCCAGTAAATCTCTCTCAGTCTCTTATAATCTAAATGGAGAGGACGCCAGCCACGTCCTCTCCCTATCAATCTCAATGCACGTGTGAAAATGGCGGCGACGCGCGGCTCCTTATATAGAATCCGAGTCTCGCGAGAATCCGACAGCGTCATGATGACGTTCGGGCGCGCTCGGGTTAACCGAGCAAGGCGGGAAGATCCGAGTCTGCTCGGACCCGTGAAAAAAACCATGAAGTTCTGGCGGGTTCGGATTCAGAGAAACCGAACCCGCTCATCTCTACAATATAAACCTCTTTTTGGCAGAAATATAACATATATACAGCTGGGCACTGTATATATGTATGAGCCCCCGCCAATTGTACAGTTTAAGCGGGACAGAAGCCCGCCGCCGAGGGGGCGGGGCTTCTCCCTCAGCACTCACCTGCTCCATTTTTTCTCCACAGCACCGCTGAGAGGAAGCTCCCCGGACTCTCCCCTGCTTATACCACGGTAGACAAGAAGGTTGAAAAGAGAGGGGGGCACATAATTTGGCGCAAATTACATACAGCAGCGCTACTGTGCAAACATTAAGTTACTGTGCTATTCCAGGGTTATATAGCGCTGGGGTATGTGCTGGCATACTCTCTCTCTGTCTCTCCAAAGGGCAGAGCCGGTCATAGGCATAGGCAAACTAGGCAATTGCCTAGGGCATTTGATATGCCTAGGGGCATCAGCAACTTCTGCTGATTAAAATGATATGCGGCATGCCTATATTCTGTGTGTAGCATTTCATATGCAGATACAGCCACAGTCTCACACAGTATATAGGCGTGCTGCATATCATTTTAATCAGCAGAAGCTGCGTGTGCATCCTAACAACATAGCAATGCAAATAAGATGCATTTTAATAAAAAAAAGGTGCCCCAACGTTAGCATTGAGGCAAGATTTATGAGGACACATCTGTACCCAAGCAGAGGCAGAGGTCACAGTGTTAGTGGCAGTGTGAGTGCTGTGTGCATGTGAGTGGGTTGATTGTGCAGTAGTGTTCGGAATATGAGTAAGGAGCATTATGTGTGTCATGTAAAAATGCATTAATAATGTGCAACATATGTGTAAGAGGCACTATGTGTGTCATTATGTGTATAAGGGCATTAATAATGTGCGGCATATGTGTAAGGGACATTGGTGGTCATTCCGAGTTGTTCGCTCGGTAATTTTCTTCGCATCGCAGCGATTTTCCGCTAATTGCGCATGCGCAAGGGTGGTCATTCCGAGTTGTTCGCTCTGTAATTTTCTTCGCATCGCAGCGATTTTCCGCTAATTGCGCATGCGCAATGTTCGCTCTGCGACTGCGCAAAGTAAATTTGCTATGCAGTTAGGTATTTTACTCACGGCATTACGAGGTTTTTTCTTTGTTCTGCTGATCGTAGTGTGATTGACAGGAAGTGGGTGTTTTTGGGCGGAAACTGGCCGTTTTATGGGTGTGTGTGAAAAAACGCTGCCGTTTCTGGGTAAAACGCGGGAGTGTCTGAAGAAACGGGGGAGTGTCTGGGCGAACGCTGGGTGTGTTTGTGACGTCAAACCAGGAACGAAACTGACTGAACTGATCGCAGTTGTCGAGTAAGTCTGGAGCTACTCAGAAACTGCTGAGAAGTGTCTATTCGCAATTCTGCTAATCTTTCGTTCGCAATTTTGATAAGCTAAGATTCACTCCCAGTAGGCGGCGGCTTAGCGTGTGCAATGCTGCTAAAAGCAGCTTGCGAGCTAACAACTCGGAATGAGGGCCATTATGTGTAAAAGGGCATTAATAAAGGTTGTCATAATGTCTAAGACGCATTATGTTTATAAGGACATTAATGATGTGTCTCATATGTGTAAGGGGCATTACTGTGTGGAATTATGTGTATAAATGCATTACTAATGTGTGGCATTATGTGTATAAGGTGCTCTAATATGTAGCGTTGCGTATAGAAAGGGCATTTACTGTGTCGTCTAATGTGAATAAAGAGCAATAGGGTGTGGTGTAATGTAAAATAAGGAGCAATTCAGTGTGATGTAATGTGAATAAGGAGCACTACTGTGAGAAGTAACGTTTATAAGGTAAAGTGATACTACTGTGGGATGTAATGTGAATTATGGACACTATCGCGTGATCAAATGTGAATAAAATTGCAGTACTGTGTGGCGGAATTTTAATTGGGGGTACTATTGTGTGGACATGCCCATTGCCAGCAAAAACACACCCCTTTTTGGACTGTGCGCCAAATGTGCGAACTGTTCCTGTTTAAAATATAGGGGGTACAAACACCAAAATAAGTACTGTTATGGGTGAGGGTTGATGGTGCTGGGAAAGAGGTGCAAGGTCAGAGGCGGAACCAGCGGTGGTGCTAGGGGGCACCAGGCAAAATCTTGCCTAGGGCATCATATTGGTTAGGGCCAGCTCTGCCAAAGGGCCTTGTGGGGGAAATGTCTTCAGTAAAAGCATTCCCTGTGTGTGTGGTGTGTCGGTACGCGTGTGTCGACATGTCTGAGGAAGAAGGCTATATTAGAGAGGAGCGGGAGCAAATGAATGTGGTGTCTCCGCCGACACCTGATTGGATGAATATGTGGAATGTTTTAAATGCTAGTGTAAACTCATTGCACAAAAGATTAGACAAGGCTGAAGCTTTGGGACAGTCAGGGTCTCAACCCATGCCTGATCCTATGTCGCAGGGACTGTCAGGGTCTCATAAGTGCCCACTATCCAGATTGTTGACACAGATACCGACACGGATTCTGACTCCAGTGTCGATTACGATGATGCAAAGTTACAGCCAAAATTGGCAAAATACATTTGATATATGATTATGGCAATAAAAGATGTTTTGCACATCACAGAGGAGCTCCCTGTCCCTGACAAGAGGGTACATAAGTACAAGGGAAAGAAGCCTGAGGTAACCTTTTCCCCTCACACGAGCTGAACGAGTTATGTGAAAAAGCTTGGGAATCTCCTGCAGATTTCCAAAAGGATTCTTATGGCGTATCCTTTCCCATCAACGGATAGGTTACGATGGGAATCCTCCCCTTGGGTGGACAAAGCATTAACACGCTTATCCAAGAAGTTAGCCCTCCCGTCCCAGGATACGGCTACCCTCAAAGAGTCTGCTGACCGCAAACAGGAGATTACCCTGAAGTCCATTTATACACATTCAGGTACCTTACTCAGACCGGCAATTGCGTCGGCCTGGGTGTGTATGTGTAGTGCTGTAGCGGCATGGACGGATACCCTAGATAAGGATACTATTTTATTGCCCCTGGGGCATATAAGAGATGCTGTCCTATATATGTGTGTATGCAAACTACAGGTGCTGCTGCATGGCTCACACCCTTTTACTTGTCTTGTAGAGCAACTCTGGAGCTGTTACTGGGTCCAGCTGCTGCAAGAAATCAGCTTGAATGCTTCAGGGGCTGGGGCATGGCCAACATGAGCCCCACACTGATGGGGGTGTATAAAGCGATCTAGGGGTCATCCAAGCGCAACCCCACAAAGGCCGCCATGCCCTGCGTGACCATTTTCTCTTTTCATATGCAGACGAGGGTTGCAGCCAACTATACCCATTGCTTGGATGACATCACCATATGCGAACCAATCTGCTGCAGGCCTTCCCCCAGGAATGCTTGCACTAGTTGTTGCATTTGGTTTGTTGTTTGGGGGGTGCTTCAGTATTAGGCAGCCTTCTGCCCTCACACATTCGTCTGAAAATGTGTTCTCCCTGCAGTTGTTGTCCCCAGATGAGAGTTCCCTTGTGCTGCCTCAGTTGAATCTCCTTTACTTGACGGAGGTGTGCCTGAGCAGCGGCCCTCCCCAGCCCTATCTCAAATCATACTTATTTTGCTTAGGTGATACCATGGTCATGAAGATTGTTTTCCCAGGGTGAGGTTCATTCATTGCATTCTGGGTATGCTGACCTCTGTGATTTCCCCAAATGTGGGAATCTCAACTGCATAATTTGTGGTAGGGGGGGGACTGCATTTGTGCTTTCCCCTGGTTTGCTCTGGTATAATTTAGATCTCATTGTCTCAGGTCTCTCTCCAGCCTAGTTTGCTGTCTGTTTCCACTTATCTTTTCTTGAGCCCCTCCCTTCTATGCCCTTGCGCACTATCCTGACTTCTCCCGTCTGCTTGCTTTGTGCCTTCCAACGCACAATGCGAACTACAGGTGGTGTTGCAGGGCCCACACCCTTTTATTTGCCTTACAGAGCAGCTCTGGAGCTGTTACAGTGCCCAGCAGCTGCAAGAAATCAGCTTGAATGCTTCAGGGGCTGGGGCATGGCCAACATGAGCCCCACACCAAAGGAGGGTGGGGGGTGTTCAATGCGAACTAGGGGTCATACAAGCGCCCCTTTTCTCTTTTCATATGCAGATGAGGGTTCCAGCCAACTTTGGCCCACTGCTTGGATGACATCACCGTATGCAAATCCGTCTGCTGCAGACCTTTCCCCAGGAATGCTTGTACTAGTTGTTGCATATGGTTTGATGTTTGAGGGTGCTTCAGTATTAGGCAGCCTTCCGCCCTCTCATTTTCATCTGAAAAGATGTGGTCTCCCTGCAGTTGTTGTCCCCAGACAAGAGTTCCCTTGTGCTTCCTCAGTTGAATCTCCTTAACTTGACGGGGGTGTGCTCGAGCAGCCGCCCTCCACAGCCCTATCCCAACACATGCTTTTCTTGCGTATGAGATCTCTTGATCATGAAGATAGTTCTCACAGGGTGAGGTTCATCCATTACATTTTAAAGTAGGAAGGTACAAATTACATATTCAAATTACATATATGTGCTGGATTCAAATGTTTTCCCCCCTTCCTTTCTCAATTGTGCCCATCAGCAGCTATTCTAATGTTGCTGCCAATGGGTGTGACACATTCATTTCTTCTGTGGGGTACACTGGACTCCACAAGGATTCACATTGGGGTGTAGAGTAGGATCTTGATCTGAGGCACCAACAGGCTCAAAGCTTTTGACTGTTCCCAAGATGCTCAGCGCCCCCTGCTCTATAACCTCGCTTCCATGAACAGGGAGCTCAGTTTGTAGTTGGTGCCTTCAGTAGCAGGCCACTTAACAGGGGGCTGCCTCAGGCAGCCTATTCTTAGCTATTAATTTTGACAAGAAAAGAAGAACTTTTTTTTATAAGAATCTACAAGGGCTGCAGCAGGTTAGGTCTAATAGACATCTTTACTGCAGCTCCATCAGTCCCAGCGGCGCAGTATACTCCCGTGCCCTGGTTGCTGGGTCACTGCAGCGGAGGCTCCGGTTTCTTCCTAAGGTCAGTCACACACACACCGCCCTCCGGGATCACGAGGCCGCTGATGAAAGGGAGGTAAGGGACTTCTGTGCCCACACTATACCGTGATCCAGCGTGGCTGTAGGGGGTGGGCCATGTGCGCACTGGCGTGGACACTGATTACTGGGCAGCCGCTCCACTAGCCACCAGGGACAGTTAAGGAGCACAGCTCTGGGGGGGTTTTCTCTTATATTAACCCCATTTTGTACTACCCGCAGTGCATTGTGATAGGTAATAGAGCCTGATTCAGGTTGGATTGCAATCGCAATAAGCAATCCAACTGCAAAAATTGCTAAGAGCATACGCATGCGCCTGCATTTTCTGCGGCACCCCGCAGATAATGCGATCGCTTCTGACTGTCAATCGGTGCTGGGGGGGGGGGTCAGCAACAATCCATTTCCAAGTCGGAGATGGAGCGGTGCATAGGCAGGGCTACAAAATGGGGTCGGCAACGGAGAAACAGGAGGTGTGGTCAGAGCTGCTGCATGACATCACATGCAGCAGCTGCGATCACAAAAATGGTGGCGGCTTCCTGCGCACACATACAGTCTGCACCAACAGGAGGCTAACCCATTTTTTATGATCACGCTGAACTGCGCTGAGACTGCAATTTCAGCGTGGTCAAGAAGGGAGGCGGCATGCTGGGTGGCCCCAGCATGCGAACCAAAGGATTGCAAATTCTGTTACTTAGCAGAATTTGCAATCCTTACTGAATTAGGCCCATTGATTACAAAATGTATTTGTAAATATTTGAAGTTTTTCTTCAGGGACTAACACAAAAGATGCTTGGGGCTACTAACACATGGGTAAGCCACGTAAAGCTTCCCATGGGTCAGTGGCATCACAACGGGGTTGCGGCCCACACCCGAGTGTCACCCGCCAAGGGGGGTGACACCAAAGTGCCGGCTCCTCTTCAGTGACAGAATATGGGTGTTTCACTGTAACATTACGTGCAACACCCAGTTTCTGTCACTGTGCAGGAGCCAGCACCACTCACACACTAGTCCCCGGGTGCAGCACTCAACCCCCGGGATACCCGGAGCAACAAAATGGAGATTCAGGAAAACAGGCCACACCCCTACCTATGAGACCATGCCTCCTTTTTACCGTTGCGCTGCTTATCTGCACGCACTGCATTACAATCTCCCTCGCTGCCTCTCTGGGTGTCACCAATGATAGTGACACCTTTGCCATGCTTGTAGCAGCTGGTCCTAAGATCTACGCCTCCAGCCCTGAGTGTTTGCCCTTGTGACTTGTTGATCATCATAGCGAAGCAGATTCTTACAGAAAACTGCAGGGGCTTAGATTGAAAAGAAAAACATTGACGAACCCATCATTTCAGCAACAGGGTCTGCCACACGACTGACTGAAATGACTGGTTGGTTTGGGCCCCCACCAAAAAAGAAGCAATCAATCTCTCCTTGCACAAACTGGCTCTACAGAGGCAAGATGTCCACCTCATCATCCTCCGATTCCTCACCCCTTTCACTGTGTACATCGCCCCCCTCACATATTATTAATTCGTCCCCACTGGAATCCACCATCTCAGATCCCTGTGTACTTTCTGGAGGCAATTGCTGGTAAATGTCTCCACGGAGGAATTGATTATAATTCATTTTGATGATCATCATCTTCTCCACATTTTCTGGAAGTAACCTCGTACGCCGATTGCTGACAAGGTGAGCGGCTGCACTAAACACTCTTTTGGAGTACACACTGGAGGGAGGGCAACTTAGGTAGAATAAAGCCAGTTTGTGCAAGGGCCTCCAAATTGCCTCTTTTTCCTGCCAGTATACATACGGACTGTCTGACGTGCCTACCTGGATGCGGTCACTCATATAATCCTCCACCATTCTTTCAAAGGTGACAGAATCATATGTAGTGACAGTAGACGACATGTCAGTAATCGTTGCCAGGTCCTTCAGTCCGGACCAGATGTCAGCACTCACTCCAAACTGCCCTGCATCACCGCCAGCGGGTGGGCTCGGAATTCTTAGCCTTTTCCTTGCACCCTCAGTTGCGGGAGAATGTGAAGGAGGAGCTGTTGACGGGTCACGTTCCGCTTGACTTGACAATTTTCTCACCAGCAGGTCTTTGAACCTCTGCAGACTTGTGTCTGCCGGAAAGAGAGATACAATGTAGATTTTAAATCTAGGATCGAGCACGGTGGCCAAAATGTATTGCTCTGATTTCAACAGATTGAATCCTGGTTAAGCGAATTAAGGGCTCCATCCACAAGTCCCACATGCCTAGCGGAATCGCTCTGTTTTAGCTCCTCCTTCAATGTCTCCAGCTTCTTCTGCAAAAGCCTGATGAGGGGAATGACCTGACTCAGGCTGGCAGTGTCTGAACTGACTTCACGTGTGGCAAGTTCAAAGGGCTGCAGAACCTTACACAACGTTGAAATCATTCACCACTGCGCTTGAGTCAGGTGCATTCCCCCTCCTTTGTCTATATCGTGGGTAGATGTATAGGCTTGAATGGCCTTTTGCTGCTCCTCCATCCTCTGAAGCATATAGAGGGTTGAATTCCACCTCGTTACCACCTCTTGCTTCAGTAGATGGCAGGGCAGGTTCAGGAATGTTTGGTGGTGCTCCAGTCTTTGGCACGCGGTGGCTGAATGCAGAAAGTGGCCCGCAATTCTTCGGGCCACCGACAGCATCTCTTGCACGCCCCTGTCGTTTTTTTAAATAATTCTGCACCACCAAATTCAATGTATGTGCAAAACATGGGACGTGCTGGAATTTGCCCAGATGTAATGCACGCACAATATTGGTGGCATTGTCCGATGTCACAAATCCCCAGGAGAGTCCAATTGGGGTAAGCCATTCTGCGATGATGTTCCTCAGTTTCCGTAAGAGGTTGTCAGCTGTATGCCTCTTATGGAAAGCGGTGATACAAAGCGTAGTCTGCCTAGGAACGAGTTGGCATTTGCGAGATGCTGCTACTGGTGCCGCTGCTGCTGTTCTTGCTGCGGGAGGCAATACATCTACCCAGTGGGCTGTCACAGTCATATAGTCCTGAGTCTGCCCTGCTCCACTTAACCACGGACATGTGGACTAGTGGACATTGGGTACAACTGCATTTTTTAGGACACTGGTGACTCTTTTTCTGAGGTCTGTGTACATTTTCGGTATCGCCTGCCTAGAGAAATGGAACCTAGTTTGCATTTGGTACCGGGGACACAGTACCTCAATCAAGTCTCTAGTTGCCTCTGAATTAACGATGGATACCGGAACCACGTTTCTCACCACCCAGGCTGACAAGACCTGAGTTATCCGCTTTGCAGCAGGATGACTGCTGTGATATTTCATCTTCCTCGCAAAGGACTGTTGGACAGTCAATTGCCTACTGGAAGTAGTACAAGTGGTCTTCCGACTTCCCCTCTGGGATGACGATCGACTCCCAGCAGCAACAACAGCAGCGCCAGCAGCAGTAGGCGTTACACTCAAGGATGCATCGGAGGAATCCCAGGCAGGAGAGGACTCGTCAGACTTGCCAGTGACATGGCCTGCAGGACTATTGGCTTTCCTGTCTAAGGAGGAAATTGACACTGAGGGAGTTGGTGGTGTGGTTTGCAGGAGCTTGGTTACAAGAGGAAGGGATTTAGTGGTCAGTGGACTGCTTCCGCTGTCATCCAAAGTTTTTGAACTTGTCACTGACTTATGATTAATGCGCTGCAGGTGACGTATAAGGGAGGATGTTCTGAGGTGGTTAACGTCCTTACCCCTACTTATTACAGCTTGACAAAGGCAACACATGGCTTGACACCTGTTGTCCGCATTTGTGTACAGGATGCATACCTTCATGTCCCCATTTATCCATCTCATCAGGCGTACCTCAGATTTGCGGTACAGGACTGTCATTGCCAATTTCAGACGTTGCTGTTTGGTCTCTCCACGGCCCAGAGAATTTTCACCAAGGTAATGGCGGAAATGATGGTTCTCCTGCGTAAGCAAGGTGTCACAATTATCCCGTACTTGAGCGATCTCATAAAAGCGAGATCAAGAGAGCAGTTGCTGAACAGCGTATCACTTTCACTGAAAGTGTTACAGCAACACGGCTGGATTTTCAATATCCCAAAGTCGCAGTTTGTTTCTACGACTCGTCTGTCTTTCTTGGGCATGATTCTAGACACAGACCAGAAGAGGGTTTATCTCCCAATAGGAAAGGCCCAGGAACTCATGACTCTTGTCAGGAACCTATTGAAACCAAAACTTGTGTCAGTGCATCACTGCACTCGAGTCCTGGGAAAGATGGTGGCATCATACGAAGCCATTCCATTCGGCAGGTTCCATGCGAGGACTTTCCAAAGGGACCTACTGGACAAGTGGTCTGGGTCACATTTGCAGATGCATTGGTTGATCTCCCTGTCCCCCAGGGTCAGGGTATCACTCCTGTGGTGGCTGCAGAGTGCTCACCTTCTCGAGTGACGCAGATTCGGCATTCAGGACTGGATCCTGGTGACCACAGAGGCAAGCCTCCAAGGTTGGGGAGCAGTCACACAGGGAAGAAATATCCAAGGTCTTTGGTCAAGTCAAGAGACTTGTCTTCACATCAACATCCTGAAACTAGGGGCCATATACAATGCCCTACGTCAAGCGGAGACCTTACTTCGCGACCAACCGGTTCTGATCCAGTCAGACAACGTCACCGCAGTGGCTCATGTAAACCGCCAAGGCGGCACAAGGAGCAGAGTGGCGATGGCACAAGCCACCAGAATTCTTCGCTGGGTGGAGAATCACGCAAGCGCACTGTCAGCAGTGTTCATTCTGGGAGTGGACAACTGGGAAGCAGACTTCCTCAGCAGACACGACCTACATCCGGGAGAGTGGGGATGGGCCTTGACCGATTTCAGTAACTGCAATCCAGCCATAGAATGCGCTTGCTGAATCGTGTTACAAATCCGGCGAGCAATAGCCTGCTTTGAAGCAGGGGCACCAATCTTGTTGGTTGCATACAGGACAAACAGCGCTTCAGTTTTCCTGACTCTAGCCGTCCTGGCCACGTAAATTTTCAAAGCCCTGACCACATCAAGTAACTCGGAATCCTCCAAGTCACGCGTAGCCACAGGCACCACAATAGGTTGGTTCATATGAAAAGATGAGACCACTTTTGGTAGGAATTGAGGACGGGTCCGCAATTCCGCTCTATCCACATGGAATACCAAATATGGGCTTTTATGTGACAAAGCCGCTAATTCCGACACTCGCCTAGCCGAAGCCAAGGTTAATAACATGACCACCTTCCACGTGAGATAATTTAACTCCACTGTTTTAAGTGGTTCAAACCAGTGTGATTTTAGAAAACTTAACACCACGTTAAGGTCCCAAGGTGCCACCGGAGGCACAAAAGGAGGCTGAATATGCAGCACTCCTTTTACAAAAGTCTGAACTTCTGGAGGAGAAGCCAATTCTTTTTGAAAGAAAATGGATAAGGCCGAAATCTGGACCTTAATAGAGCCTAATTGTAGGCCCAAATTCACTCCAGTTTGTAGGAAGTGAAGGAAACGGCCCAGATGGAATTCTTCCGTAGGAGCATTCCTGGCCTCACACCAAGAAACATAATTTCGCCATATACGGTGTAATGTTTTAACGTTACATCCTTCCTAGCCTTTATCAGCGATGACCTCAACCGGAATGCTAGGATCCGGCATTCAACTGCCATGCCGTCAAACGCAGCCGCGGTAAGTCTTGGAACAGACAGGGCCCCTGATGCAACAGGTCCTGTCTTAGAGGGAGAGGCCACAGATCTTCTGTGAGCATTTCCTGCAGATCCGGATACCAGGTCCTCCGTGGCCAATCTGGAACAATGAGGATTGTTCTCACTTTTCTTTGTCTTATTATCCTCAACACCTTGGGTATGAGAGGAAGAGGAGGAAATACATAGACCGACCGGAACACCCACGGTGTCACTAGGGCGTCTACAGCTACTGCTGTAGAAGTAGACGCACAACCGGATCGGAAGAGAGATCCGATCTGCGGTGTAGCAGGGGGCCCTTTTGGAAAGGGGGGCCCGGGGTACGTATCCCCCGGGCCCCCCCCTTAATCCGGCTCTGAGCTCATCTACAGCCACACCACAACGCCAAAAAACATAGTGGCGTGGCTTCGTGGTTAAGGGGTGTGGCCACAAAATAATACCAATTCATAAAACGGTGCACAGTACTCTCCATTATTCAAATTACGCCGCACAGTAGCACCACTACACCAGGTAGAGACCCTTTTACACCTTACGGCAGAACAGATTCCTCTTTTTACACATTACAGCAGACAGCGTCCTCTTTTTACACATTACAGCAGACAGCGTCCCCTTTTTACACATTACGGCAGACAGCATCCCCCTTTTTTACACAACGGCAGACAGCGTGCCCTTGTTACACATAGCGGCAGACAGCGTACATTTTTTTCACATAACGGCAGACAGCCTGCCCTGCTGTTCAGCAACTGCTCTCTTGATCTCGCTTTTATGAGATCGCCCAAGTACGGGATAATTGTGACACCTTGCTTGCACAGGAGCACCATCATTTCCGCCATTACCTTGGTGAAAATTCTCAGGGCCATGGAGAGACCAAACAGCAACGTCTGAAATTGGCAATGACAGTCCTGTACCGCAAATCTGAGGTACGCCTGATGAGGTGGATAAATGGGGACATGAAGGTATGCATCCTGTACACAAATGCGGACAACAGGTGTCAAGCCGTGTGTTGCCTTTGTCAAGCTGTAATAAGTAGGGATAAGGACGTTAACCACCTCGGAACATCCTCCCTTATACGACACCTGCAGCGCATTCATCATAAGTCAGTGACAAGTTCAAAAACTTTGGATGACAGCGGAAGCAGTCCACTGACCACTAAATCCCTTCCTCTTGTAACCAAGCTCCTGCAAACCACACCACCAACTCCCTCAGTATCAATTTCCTCCTTAGACAGGAGAGCCAATAGTCCTGCAGGCCATGTCACTGGCAAGTCTGACGAGTCCTCTCCTGCCTGGGATTCCTCCGATGCATCCTTGAGTGTAACGCCTACTGCTGCTGGCGCTGCTGTTGTTGCTGCTGGGAGTCGATCGTCATCCCAGAGGGGAAGTCGGAAGACCACTTGTACTACTTCCAGTAAGCAATTGACTGTCCAACAGTCCTTTGCGAGGAAGATGAAATATCACAGCAGTCATCCTGCTGCAAAGCGGATAACTCAGGTCTTGTCAGCCTGGGTGGTGAGAAACGTGGTTCCGGTATCCATCGTTAATTTACAGGCAACTAGAGACTTGATTGAGGTACTGTGTCCCCGGTACCAAATACCCTCTAGGTTCCATTTCTCTAGGCAGGCGATACCGAAAATGTACACAGACCTCAGAAAAAGAGTCACCAGTGTCCTAAAAAATGCAGTTGTACCCAATGTCCACTTGTCTGTGGTTAAGTGGAGCAGGGCAGACTCAGGACTATATGACTGTGACAGCCCACTGGGTAGATGTATTGCCCCCCGCAGCAAGAACAGCAGCGGCGGCACCAGTAGCAGCATCTCGCAATTGCCAACTCGTTCCTAGGCAGGCAACGCTTTGTATCACCGCTTTCCATAAGAGGCACACAGCTGACAACCTCTTACGGAAACTGAGGAACATCATCGCAGAATGGCTTACCCCAATTGGACTCTCCTGGGGATTTGTGACATCGGACAACGCCACCAATATTGTGCGTGCATTACATCTGGGCAAATTCCAGCACGTCCCATGTTTTGCACATACATTTAATTTGGTGGTGCAGAATTATTTAAAAAACGACAGGGGCGTGCAAGAGATGCTGTCGGTGGCCCGAAGAATTGCGGGCCACTTTCTGCCTTCAGCCACCGCATGTCGAAGACTGGAGCACCACCAAACATTCCTGAACCTGTCCTGCCATCATCTGAAGCAAGAGGTGGTAACGAGGTGGAATTCAACCCTCTATATGCTTCAGAGGATGGAGGAGCAGCAAAAGGCCATTCAAGCCTATACATCTGCCCACTAAATAGGCAAAGGAGGGGGAATGCACCTGACTCAAGCGCAGTGGAGAATGATTTCAACGTTGTGCAAGGTTCTGCAACCCTTTGAACTTGCCACACGTGAAGTCAGTTCAGACACTGCCAGCCTGAGTCAGGTCATTCCCCTCATCAGGCTTTTGCAGAAGAAGCTGGAGACATTGAAGGAGGAGCTAAAACAGAGCGATTCCACTAGGCATGTGGGACTTGTGGATGGAGCCCTTAATTCACTTAACCAGGATTCAATCTGTTGAAATCAGAGCACTACATTTTGGCCACCGTGCTCGATCCTAGATTTAAAACCTACATTGTATCTCTCTTTCCGGCAGACACAAGTCTGCAGAGGTTCAAAGACCTGCTGGTGAGAAAATTGTCAAGTCAAGCGGAACGTGACCCGTCAACAGCTCCTCCTTCACATTCTCCCGCAAGTGGGGGTGCGAGGAAAAGGCTAAGAATTCCGAGCCCACCCGCTGGCGGTGATGCAGGGCAGTCTGGAGTGAGTGCTGACATCTGGTCCGGACTGAAGGACCTGGCAACGATTACTGACATGTCGTCTACTGTCACTGCATATGATTCTGTCACCTTTGAAAGAATGGTGGAGAATTATATGAGTGACTGCATCCAGGTAGGCACGTCAGTATGTATACTGGCAGGAAAAAGAGGCAATTTGGAGGCCCTTGCACAAACTGGCTTTATTCTACCTAAGTTGCCCTCCCTCCAGTGTGTACTCCAAAAGAGTGTTTAGTGCAGCCGCTCACCTTGTCAGCAATCGGCGTACGAGGTTACTTCCAGAAAATGTGGAGAAGATGATGATCATCAAAATGAATTATAATCAATTCCTCCGTGGAGACATTCACCAGCAATTGCCTCCAGAAAGTACACAGGGATCTGAGATGGTGGATTCCAGACCAGTGGGGACGAATTAATAATCTGTGAGGAGGGGGATGTACACAGTGAAAGGGGTGAGGAATCGGAGGATGATGAGGTGGACATCTTGCCTCTGTAGAGCCAGTTTGTGCAAGGAGAGATTGATTGATTGATTGATTGATTGATTCTTTTTTGGTGGGGGCACAAACCAACCAGTCATTTCAGTCAGTCGTGTGGCAGACCCTGTCGCTGAAATGATGGGTTCATCAATGTTTTTCTTTTCAATCTAAGCCCCTGCAGTTTTCTGTAAGCATCTGCTTCGCTATGATGATCAACAAGTCACATGGGCAAACACTCAGGGCTGGAGGCGTAGATCTTAGGACCAGCTGCTACAAGCATGGCAGAGGTGTCACTATCACTGGTGACACCCAGAGAGGTGGCGAAGGAGATTGTAATGCAGTGCGCGCAGATAAGCAGCGCAATGGTAAAAAGGAGGCATGGTCTCATAGGTAGGGGCGTGGCCTGAATCACCATTTTGTTGCTCCGGGTATCCCGGGGGTTGGGGGCTGCACCCGGGGACTAGTGTGTGAGTGGTGCTGGCTCCTGCACAGTGACAGAAACTGGGTGTTGCACGTAATGTCACAGTGAAACACCCATATTCTGTCACTGAAGAAGAGCCGGCACTTTGGTGTCACCCCCCTTGGCGGGTGACACTTGGGTGTGTGCCGCAACCCTGTTGTGATGCCACTGACCCATGGGAAGCTTTACGTGGCTTACCCATGTGTTAGTAGCCCCAAGCATCTTTTGTGTTAGTCCCTGAAGAAAAACTTCAAATATTGTTTACAATTTTGTAATCAATGGGCCTAATTCAGTAAGGATTGCAAATTCTGCTAAGTAACAGAATTTGCAATCCTTTGATTAGCATGCTGGGGCCACCCATCACAGGGCATGGCCACCCAGCATGCCGCCTCCCTTCTTGACCACGCTGAAATTGCAGTCTCAGTGCAGTTCAGCGTGATCATAAAAAATGGGTTAGCCTCCTGTTGGTGCAGACTGTACGTGTGCGCAGGAAGCCGCCACCATTTTTGTGATCGCAGCGGCTGCATGTGATGTCATGCAGCCGCTCTGACCACGCCTCCTGTTTCTCCGTTGCCGACCCCATTTTGTAGCCCTGCCCCTGCACCGCTCCATCTCCGACTTTGAAATGGATTGTTGCTGACCCCCCCCCCGCACCGATTGACAGTCAGAGGTGATCGCATTATCTGCGGGGTGCCACAGAAAATGCAGGCGCATGCGTATGCTCTTAGCAATTTTTGCAGTTGGATTGCTTATTGCGATTACAATCCAACCTGAATCAGGCTCTATTACCTATCACAATGCACTGCAGGTAGTACAAAATGGGGTTAATATAGGAGAAAAACCCCCAGAGCTGTGCTCCTTAACTGTCCCTGGTGGCTAGTGGAGCAGCTGCCCAGTAATCAGTGTCCACGCCAGTGCGCACACGGCCCGCCCCCTACAGCCACGCTGGATCTCGGTATAGTGTGGGCACAGAAGCCCCTTACCTCCCTTTCATCAGCGGCCTCGTGATCCCGGAGGGCGGTGTGTGTGTGACTGACCTTAGGAAGAAACCGGAGCCTCCGCTGCAGTGACCCAGCAACCAGGGCACGGGAGTATACTGCGCCGCTGGGAGTGATGGAGCTGCAGTAAAGATGTCTATTAGACCTAGCCTGCTGCAGCCCTTGTAGATTCTTATAAAAAAAGTTCTTCTTTTCTTGTCAAAATTCCATGCGAGGACTTTCCAATGGGACCTACTGGACAAGTGGTCTGGGTCACATTTGCAGATGCATTGGTTGATCACCCTGTCCCCCAGGGTCAGGGTATCACTCCTGTGGTGGCTGCAGAGTGCTCACCTTCTCGAGTGACGCAGATTCGGCATTCAGGACTGGATCCTGGTGACCACAGAGGCAAGCCTCCAAGGTTGGGGAGCAGTCACACAGGGAAGAAATATCCAAGGTCTTTGGTCAAGTCAAGAGACTTGTCTTCACATCAACATCCTGAAACTAGGGGCCATATACAATGCCCTACGTCAAGCGGAGACCTTACTTCGCGACCAACCGGTTCTGATCCAGTCAGACAACGTCACCGCAGTGGCTCATGTAAACCGCCAAGGCGGCACAAGGAGCAGAGTGGCGATGGCACAAGCCACCAGAATTCTTCGCTGGGTGGAGAATCACGCAAGCGCACTGTCAGCAGTGTTCATTCTGGGAGTGGACAACTGGGAAGCAGACTTCCTCAGCAGACACGACCTACATCCGGGAGAGTGGGGATGGGCATTGACCGATTTCAGTAACTGCAATCCAGCCATAGAATGCGCTTGCTGAATCGTGTTACAAATCCGGCGAGCAATAGCCTGCTTTGAAGCAGGGGCACCAATCTTGTTGGTGGCATACAGGACAAACAGCGCTTCAGTTTTCCTGACTCTAGCCGTCCTGGCCACGTAAATTTTCAAAGCCCTGACCACATCAAGTAACTCGGAATCCTCCAAGTCACGCGTAGCCACAGGCACCACAATAGGTTGGTTCATATGAAAAGATGAGACCACTTTTGGTAGGAATTGAGGACGGGTCCGCAATTCCGCTCTATCCACATGGAATACCAAATATGGGCTTTTATGTGACAAAGCCGCTAATTCCGACACTCGCCTAGCCGAAGCCAAGGTTAATAACATGACCACCTTCCACGTGAGATAATTTAACTCCACTGTTTTAAGTGGTTCAAACCAGTGTGATTTTAGAAAACTTAACACCACGTTAAGGTCCCAAGGTGCCACCGGAGGCACAAAAGGAGGCTGAATATGCAGCACTCCTTTTACAAAAGTCTGAACTTCTGGAGGAGAAGCCAATTCTTTTTGAAAGAAAATGGATAAGGCCGAAATCTGGACCTTAATAGAGCCTAATTGTAGGCCCAAATTCACTCCAGTTTGTAGGAAGTGAAGGAAACGGCCCAGATGGAATTCTTCCGTAGGAGCATTCCTGGCCTCACACCAAGAAACATAATTTCGCCATATACGGTGTAATGTTTTAACGTTACATCCTTCCTAGCCTTTATCAGCGATGACCTCAACCGGAATGCTAGGATCCGGCATTCAACTGCCATGCCGTCAAACGCAGCCGCGGTAAGTCTTGGAACAGACAGGGCCCCTGATGCAACAGGTCCTGTCTTAGAGGGAGAGGCCACAGATCTTCTGTGAGCATTTCCTGCAGATCCGGATACCAGGTCCTCCGTGGCCAATCTGGAACAATGAGGATTGTTCTCACTTTTCTTTGTCTTATTATCCTCAACACCTTGGGTATGAGAGGAAGAGGAGGAAATACATAGACCGACCGGAACACCCACGGTGTCACTAGGGCGTCTACAGCTACTGCTGTAGAAGTAGACGCACAACCGGATCGGAAGAGAGATCCGATCTGCGGTGTAGCAGGGGGCCCTTTTGGAAAGGGGGGCCCGGGGTACGTATCCCCCGGGCCCCCCCCTTAATCCGGCTCTGAGCTCATCTACAGCCACACCACAACGCCAAAAAACATAGTGGCGTGGCTTCGTGGTTAAGGGGTGTGGCCACAAAATAATACCAATTCATAAAACGGTGCACAGTACTCTCCATTATTCAAATTACGCCGCACAGTAGCACCACTACACCAGGTAGAGACCCTTTTACACCTTACGGCAGAACAGATTCCTCTTTGTACACATTACAGCAGACAGCGTCCTCTTTTTACACATTACAGCAGACAGCGTCCCCTTTTTACACATTACGGCAGACAGCATCCCCCTTTTTTACACAACGGCAGACAGCGTGCCCTTGTTACACATAGCGGCAGACAGCGTACATTTTTTTCACATAACGGCAGACAGCCTGCCCTGCTGTTCAGCAACTGCTCTCTTGATCTCGCTTTTATGAGATCGCCCAAGTACGGGATAATTGTGACACCTTGCTTGCACAGGAGCACCATCATTTCCACCATTACCTTGGTGAAAATTCTCAGGGCCATGGAGAGACCAAACAGCAACGTCTGAAATTGGCAATGACAGTCCTGTACCGCAAATCTGAGGTACGCCTGATGAGGTGGATAAATGGGGACATGAAGGTATGCATCCTGTACACAAATGCGGACAACAGGTGTCAAGCCGTGTGTTGCCTTTGTCAAGCTGTAATAAGTAGGGATAAGGACGTTAACCACCTCGGAACATCCTCCCTTATACGACACCTGCAGCGCATTCATCATAAGTCAGTGACAAGTTCAAAAACTTTGGATGACAGCGGAAGCAGTCCACTGACCACTAAATCCCTTCCTCTTGTAACCAAGCTCCTGCAAACCACACCACCAACTCCCTCAGTATCAATTTCCTCCTTAGACAGGAGAGCCAATAGTCCTGCAGGCCATGTCACTGGCAAGTCTGACGAGTCCTCTCCTGCCTGGGATTCCTCCGATGCATCCTTGAGTGTAACGCCTACTGCTGCTGGCGCTGCTGTTGTTGCTGCTGGGAGTCGATCGTCATCCCAGAGGGGAAGTCGGAAGACCACTTGTACTACTTCCAGTAAGCAATTGACTGTCCAACAGTCCTTTGCGAGGAAGATGAAATATCACAGCAGTCATCCTGCTGCAAAGCGGATAACTCAGGTCTTGTCAGCCTGGGTGGTGAGAAACGTGGTTCCGGTATCCATCGTTAATTTACAGGCAACTAGAGACTTGATTGAGGTACTGTGTCCCCGGTACCAAATACCCTCTAGGTTCCATTTCTCTAGGCAGGCGATACCGAAAATGTACACAGACCTCAGAAAAAGAGTCACCAGTGTCCTAAAAAATGCAGTTGTACCCAATGTCCACTTGTCTGTGGTTAAGTGGAGCAGGGCAGACTCAGGACTATATGACTGTGACAGCCCACTGGGTAGATGTATTGCCCCCCGCAGCAAGAACAGCAGCGGCGGCACCAGTAGCAGCATCTTGCAATTGCCAACTCGTTCCTAGGCAGGCAACGCTTTGTATCACCGCTTTCCATAAGAGGCACACAGCTGACAACCTCTTACGGAAACTGAGGAACATCATCGCAGAATGGCTTACCCCAATTGGACTCTCCCGGGGATTTGTGACATCGGACAACGCCACCAATATTGTGCGTGCATTACATCTGGGCAAATTCCAGCACGTCCCATGTTTTGCACATACATTTAATTTGGTGGTGCAGAATTATTTAAAAAACGACAGGGGCGTGCAAGAGATGCTGTCGGTGGCCCGAAGAATTGCGGGCCACTTTCTGCCTTCAGCCACCGCATGTCGAAGACTGGAGCACCACCAAACATTCCTGAACCTGTCCTGCCATCATCTGAAGCAAGAGGTGGTAACGAGGTGGAATTCAACCCTCTATATGCTTCAGAGGATGGAGGAGCAGCAAAAGGCCATTCAAGCCTATACATCTGCCCACTAAATAGGCAAAGGAGGGGGAATGCACCTGACTCAAGCGCAGTGGAGAATGATTTCAACGTTGTGCAAGGTTCTGCAACCCTTTGAACTTGCCACACGTGAAGTCAGTTCAGACACTGCCAGCCTGAGTCAGGTCATTCCCCTCATCAGGCTTTTGCAGAAGAAGCTGGAGACATTGAAGGAGGAGCTAAAACAGAGCGATTCCACTAGGCATGTGGGACTTGTGGATGGAGCCCTTAATTCACTTAACCAGGATTCAATCTGTTGAAATCAGAGCACTACATTTTGGCCACCGTGCTCGATCCTAGATTTAAAACCTACATTGTATCTCTCTTTCCGGCAGACACAAGTCTGCAGAGGTTCAAAGACCTGCTGGTGAGAAAATTGTCAAGTCAAGCGGAACGTGACCCGTCAACAGCTCCTCCTTCACATTCTCCCGCAAGTGGGGGTGCGAGGAAAAGGCTAAGAATTCCGAGCCCACCCGCTGGCGGTGATGCAGGGCAGTCTGGAGTGAGTGCTGACATCTGGTCCGGACTGAAGGACCTGGCAACGATTACTGACATGTCGTCTACTGTCACTGCATATGATTCTGTCACCTTTGAAAGAATGGTGGAGAATTATATGAGTGACTGCATCCAGGTAGGCACGTCAGTATGTATACTGGCAGGAAAAAGAGGCAATTTGGAGGCCCTTGCACAAACTGGCTTTATTCTACCTAAGTTGCCCTCCCTCCAGTGTGTACTCCAAAAGAGTGTTTAGTGCAGCCGCTCACCTTGTCAGCAATCGGCGTACGAGGTTACTTCCAGAAAATGTGGAGAAGATGATGATCATCAAAATGAATTATAATCAATTCCTCCGTGGAGACATTTACCAGCAATTGCCTCCAGAAAGTACACAGGGATCTGAGATGGTGGATTCCAGACCAGTGGGGACGAATTAATAATCTGTGAGGAGGGGGATGTACACAGTGAAAGGGGTGAGGAATCGGAGGATGATGAGGTGGACATCTTGCCTCTGTAGAGCCAGTTTGTGCAAGGAGAGATTGATTGATTGATTGATTGATTGATTGATTCTTTTTTGGTGGGGGCACAAACCAACCAGTCATTTCAGTCAGTCGTGTGGCAGACCCTGTCGCTGAAATGATGGGTTCATCAATGTTTTTCTTTTCAATCTAAGCCCCTGCAGTTTTCTGTAAGCATCTGCTTCGCTATGATGATCAACAAGTCACATGGGCAAACACTCAGGGCTGGAGGCGTAGATCTTAGGACCAGCTGCTACAAGCATGGCAGAGGTGTCACTATCACTGGTGACACCCAGAGAGGTGGCGAAGGAGATTGTAATGCAGTGCGCGCAGATAAGCAGCGCAATGGTAAAAAGGAGGCATGGTCTCATAGGTAGGGGCGTGGCCTGAATCACCATTTTGTTGCTCCGGGTATCCCGGGGGTTGGGGGCTGCACCCGGGGACTAGTGTGTGAGTGGTGCTGGCTCCTGCACAGTGACAGAAACTGGGTGTTGCACGTAATGTCACAGTGAAACACCCATATTCTGTCACTGAAGAAGAGCCGGCACTTTGGTGTCACCCCCCTTGGCGGGTGACACTTGGGTGTGTGCCGCAACCCTGTTGTGATGCCACTGACCCATGGGAAGCTTTACGTGGCTTACCCATGTGTTAGTAGCCCCAAGCATCTTTTGTGTTAGTCCCTGAAGAAAAACTTCAAATATTGTTTACAATTTTGTAATCAATGGGCCTAATTCAGTAAGGATTGCAAATTCTGCTAAGTAACAGAATTTGCAATCCTTTGATTAGCATGCTGGGGCCACCCATCACAGGGCATGGCCACCCAGCATGCCGCCTCCCTTCTTGACCACGCTGAAATTGCAGTCTCAGTGCAGTTCAGCGTGATCATAAAAAATGGGTTAGCCTCCTGTTGGTGCAGACTGTACGTGTGCGCAGGAAGCCGCCACCATTTTTGTGATCGCAGCGGCTGCATGTGATGTCATGCAGCCGCTCTGACCACGCCTCCTGTTTCTCCGTTGCCGACCCCATTTTGTAGCCCTGCCCCTGCACCGCTCCATCTCCGACTTTGAAATGGATTGTTGCTGACCCCCCCCCCCACACCGATTGACAGTCAGAGGTGATCGCATTATCTGCGGGGTGCCACAGAAAATGCAGGCGCATGCGTATGCTCTTAGCAATTTTTGCAGTTGGATTGCTTATTGCGATTACAATCCAACCTGAATCAGGCTCTATTACCTATCACAAGGCACTGCAGGTAGTACAAAATGGGGTTAATATAGGAGAAAAACCCCCAGAGCTGTGCTCCTTAACTGTCCCTGGTGGCTAGTGGAGCAGCTGCCCAGTAATCAGTGTCCACGCCAGTGCGCACACGGCCCGCCCCCTACAGCCACGCTGGATCTCGGTATAGTGTGGGCACAGAAGCCCCTTACCTCCCTTTCATCAGCGGCCTCGTGATCCCGGAGGGCGGTGTGTGTGTGACTGACCTTAGGAAGAAACCGGAGCCTCCGCTGCAGTGACCCAGCAACCAGGGCACGGGAGTATACTGCGCCGCTGGGAGTGATGGAGCTGCAGTAAAGATGTCTATTAGACCTAGCCTGCTGCAGCCCTTGTAGATTCTTATAAAAAAAGTTCTTCTTTTCTTGTCAAAATTCCATGCGAGGACTTTCCAATGGGACCTACTGGACAAGTGGTCTGGGTCACATTTGCAGATGCATTGGTTGATCACCCTGTCCCCCAGGGTCAGGGTATCACTCCTGTGGTGGCTGCAGAGTGCTCACCTTCTCGAGTGACGCAGATTCGGCATTCAGGACTGGATCCTGGTGACCACAGAGGCAAGCCTCCAAGGTTGGGGAGCAGTCACACAGGGAAGAAATATCCAAGGTCTTTGGTCAAGTCAAGAGACTTGTCTTCACATCAACATCCTGAAACTAGGGGCCATATACAATGCCCTACGTCAAGCGGAGACCTTACTTCGCGACCAACCGGTTCTGATCCAGTCAGACAACGTCACCGCAGTGGCTCATGTAAACCGCCAAGGCGGCACAAGGAGCAGAGTGGCGATGGCACAAGCCACCAGAATTCTTCGCTGGGTGGAGAATCACGCAAGCGCACTGTCAGCAGTGTTCATTCTGGGAGTGGACAACTGGGAAGCAGACTTCCTCAGCAGACACGACCTACATCCGGGAGAGTGGGGATGGGCCTTGACCGATTTCAGTAACTGCAATCCAGCCATAGAATGCGCTTGCTGAATCGTGTTACAAATCCGGCGAGCAATAGCCTGCTTTGAAGCAGGGGCACCAATCTTGTTGGTTGCATACAGGACAAACAGCGCTTCAGTTTTCCTGACTCTAGCCGTCCTGGCCACGTAAATTTTCAAAGCCCTGACCACATCAAGTAACTCGGAATCCTCCAAGTCACGCGTAGCCACAGGCACCACAATAGGTTGGTTCATATGAAAAGATGAGACCACTTTTGGTAGGAATTGAGGACGGGTCCGCAATTCCGCTCTATCCACATGGAATACCAAATATGGGCTTTTATGTGACAAAGCCGCTAATTCCGACACTCGCCTAGCCGAAGCCAAGGTTAATAACATGACCACCTTCCACGTGAGATAATTTAACTCCACTGTTTTAAGTGGTTCAAACCAGTGTGATTTTAGAAAACTTAACACCACGTTAAGGTCCCAAGGTGCCACCGGAGGCACAAAAGGAGGCTGAATATGCAGCACTCCTTTTACAAAAGTCTGAACTTCTGGAGGAGAAGCCAATTCTTTTTGAAAGAAAATGGATAAGGCCGAAATCTGGACCTTAATAGAGCCTAATTGTAGGCCCAAATTCACTCCAGTTTGTAGGAAGTGAAGGAAACGGCCCAGATGGAATTCTTCCGTAGGAGCATTCCTGGCCTCACACCAAGAAACATAATTTCGCCATATACGGTGTAATGTTTTAACGTTACATCCTTCCTAGCCTTTATCAGCGATGACCTCAACCGGAATGCTAGGATCCGGCATTCAACTGCCATGCCGTCAAACGCAGCCGCGGTAAGTCTTGGAACAGACAGGGCCCCTGATGCAACAGGTCCTGTCTTAGAGGGAGAGGCCACAGATCTTCTGTGAGCATTTCCTGCAGATCCGGATACCAGGTCCTCCGTGGCCAATCTGGAACAATGAGGATTGTTCTCACTTTTCTTTGTCTTATTATCCTCAACACCTTGGGTATGAGAGGAAGAGGAGGAAATACATAGACCGACCGGAACACCCACGGTGTCACTAGGGCGTCTACAGCTACTGCTGTAGAAGTAGACGCACAACCGGATCGGAAGAGAGATCCGATCTGCGGTGTAGCAGGGGGCCCTTTTGGAAAGGGGGGCCCGGGGTACGTATCCCCCGGGCCCCCCCCTTAATCCGGCTCTGAGCTCATCTACAGCCACACCACAACGCCAAAAAACATAGTGGCGTGGCTTCGTGGTTAAGGGGTGTGGCCACAAAATAATACCAATTCATAAAACGGTGCACAGTACTCTCCATTATTCAAATTACGCCGCACAGTAGCACCACTACACCAGGTAGAGACCCTTTTACACCTTACGGCAGAACAGATTCCTCTTTTTACACATTACAGCAGACAGCGTCCTCTTTTTACACATTACAGCAGACAGCGTCCCCTTTTTACACATTACGGCAGACAGCATCCCCCTTTTTTACACAACAGCAGACAGCGTGCCCTTGTTACACATAGCGGCAGACAGCGTACATTTTTTTCACATAACGGCAGACAGCCTGCCCTGCTGTTCAGCAACTGCTCTCTTGATCTCGCTTTTATGAGATCGCCCAAGTACGGGATAATTGTGACACATTGCTTGCACAGGAGCACCATCATTTCCGCCATTACCTTGGTGAAAATTCTCAGGGCCATGGAGAGACCAAACAGCAACGTCTGAAATTGGCAATGACAGTCCTGTACCGCAAATCTGAGGTACGCCTGATGAGGTGGATAAATGGGGACATGAAGGTATGCATCCTGTACACAAATGCGGACAACAGGTGTCAAGCCGTGTGTTGCCTTTGTCAAGCTGTAATAAGTAGGGATAAGGACGTTAACCACCTCGGAACATCCTCCCTTATACGACACCTGCAGCGCATTCATCATAAGTCAGTGACAAGTTCAAAAACTTTGGATGACAGCGGAAGCAGTCCACTGACCACTAAATCCCTTCCTCTTGTAACCAAGCTCCTGCAAACCACACCACCAACTCCCTCAGTATCAATTTCCTCCTTAGACAGGAGAGCCAATAGTCCTGCAGGCCATGTCACTGGCAAGTCTGACGAGTCCTCTCCTGCCTGGGATTCCTCCGATGCATCCTTGAGTGTAACGCCTACTGCTGCTGGCGCTGCTGTTGTTGCTGCTGGGAGTCGATCGTCATCCCAGAGGGGAAGTCGGAAGACCACTTGTACTACTTCCAGTAAGCAATTGACTGTCCAACAGTCCTTTGCGAGGAAGATGAAATATCACAGCAGTCATCCTGCTGCAAAGCGGATAACTCAGGTCTTGTCAGCCTGGGTGGTGAGAAACGTGGTTCCGGTATCCATCGTTAATTTACAGGCAACTAGAGACTTGATTGAGGTACTGTGTCCCCGGTACCAAATACCCTCTAGGTTCCATTTCTCTAGGCAGGCGATACCGAAAATGTACACAGACCTCAGAAAAAGAGTCACCAGTGTCCTAAAAAATGCAGTTGTACCCAATGTCCACTTGTCTGTGGGTAAGTGGAGCAGGGCAGACTCAGGACTATATGACTGTGACAGCCCACTGGGTAGATGTATTGCCCCCCGCAGCAAGAACAGCAGCGGCGGCACCAGTAGCAGCATCTCACAATTGCCAACTCGTTCCTAGGCAGGCAACGCTTTGTATCACCGCTTTCCATAAGAGGCACACAGCTGACAACCTCTTACGGAAACTGAGGAACATCATCGCAGAATGGCTTACCCCAATTGGACTCTCCTGGGGATTTGTGACATCGGACAACGCCACCAATATTGTGCGTGCATTACATCTGGGCAAATTCCAGCACGTCCCATGTTTTGCACATACATTTAATTTGGTGGTGCAGAATTATTTAAAAAACGACAGGGGCGTGCAAGAGATGCTGTCGGTGGCCCGAAGAATTGCGGGCCACTTTCTGCCTTCAGCCACCGCATGTCGAAGACTGGAGCACCACCAAACATTCCTGAACCTGTCCTGCCATCATCTGAAGCAAGAGGTGGTAACGAGGTGGAATTCAACCCTCTATATGCTTCAGAGGATGGAGGAGCAGCAAAAGGCCATTCAAGCCTATACATCTGCCCACTAAATAGGCAAAGGAGGGGGAATGCACCTGACTCAAGCGCAGTGGAGAATGATTTCAACGTTGTGCAAGGTTCTGCAACCCTTTGAACTTGCCACACGTGAAGTCAGTTCAGACACTGCCAGCCTGAGTCAGGTCATTCCCCTCATCAGGCTTTTGCAGAAGAAGCTGGAGACATTGAAGGAGGAGCTAAAACAGAGCGATTCCACTAGGCATGTGGGACTTGTGGATGGAGCCCTTAATTCACTTAACCAGGATTCAATCTGTTGAAATCAGAGCACTACATTTTGGCCACCGTGCTCGATCCTAGATTTAAAACCTACATTGTATCTCTCTTTCCGGCAGACACAAGTCTGCAGAGGTTCAAGGACCTGCTGGTGAGAAAATTGTCAAGTCAGGCGGAACGTGACCCGTCAACAGCTCCTCCTTCACATTCTCCCGCAAGTGGGGGTGCGAGGAAAAGGCTAAGAATTCCGAGCCCACCCGCTGGCGGTGATGCAGGGCAGTCTGGAGTGAGTGCTGACATCTGGTCCGGACTGAAGGACCTGGCAACGATTACTGACATGTCGTCTACTGTCACTGCATATGATTCTGTCACCTTTGAAAGAATGGTGGAGAATTATATGAGTGACTGCATCCAGGTAGGCACGTCAGTATGTATACTGGCAGGAAAAAGAGGCAATTTGGAGGCCCTTGCACAAACTGGCTTTATTCTACCTAAGTTGCCCTCCCTCCAGTGTGTACTCCAAAAGAGTGTTTAGTGCAGCCGCTCACCTTGTCAGCAATCGGCGTACGAGGTTACTTCCAGAAAATGTGGAGAAGATGATGATCATCAAAATGAATTATAATCAATTCCTCCGTGGAGACATTCACCAGCAATTGCCTCCAGAAAGTACACAGGGATCTGAGATGGTGGATTCCAGTGGGGACGAATTAATAATCTGTGAGGAGGGGGATGTACACAGTGAAAGGGGTGAGGAATCGGAGGATGATGAGGTGGACATCTTGCCTCTGTAGAGCCAGTTTGTGCAAGGAGAGATTGATTGATTGATTGATTCTTTTTTGGTGGGGGCACAAACCAACCAGTCATTTCAGTCAGTCGTGTGGCAGACCCTGTCGCTGAAATGATGGGTTCATCAATGTTTTTCTTTTCAATCTAAGCCCCTGCAGTTTTCTGTAAGCATCTGCTTCGCTATGATGATCAACAAGTCACATGGGCAAACACTCAGGGCTGGAGGCGTAGATCTTAGGACCAGCTGCTACAAGCATGGCAGAGGTGTCACTATCACTGGTGACACCCAGAGAGGTGGCGAAGGAGATTGTAATGCAGTGCGCGCAGATAAGCAGCGCAATGGTAAAAAGGAGGCATGGTCTCATAGGTAGGGGCGTGGCCTGAATCACCATTTTGTTGCTCCGGGTATCCCGGGGGTTGGGGGCTGCACCCGGGGACTAGTGTGTGAGTGGTGCTGGCTCCTGCACAGTGACAGAAACTGGGTGTTGCACGTAATGTCACAGTGAAACACCCATATTCTGTCACTGAAGAAGAGCCGGCACTTTGGTGTCACCCCCCTTGGCGGGTGACACTTGGGTGTGTGCCGCAACCCTGTTGTGATGCCACTGACCCATGGGAAGCTTTACGTGGCTTACCCATGTGTTAGTAGCCCCAAGCATCTTTTGTGTTAGTCCCTGAAGAAAAACTTCAAATATTGTTTACAATTTTGTAATCAATGGGCCTAATTCAGTAAGGATTGCAAATTCTGCTAAGTAACAGAATTTGCAATCCTTTGATTAGCATGCTGGGGCCTCCCATCACAGGGCATGGCCACCCAGCATGCCGCCTCCCTTCTTGACCACGCTGAAATTGCAGTCTCAGTGCAGTTCAGCGTGATCATAAAAAATGGGTTAGCCTCCTGTTGGTGCAGACTGTACGTGTGCGCAGGAAGCCGCCACCATTTTTGTGATCGCAGCGGCTGCATGTGATGTCATGCAGCCGCTCTGACCACGCCTCCTGTTTCTCCGTTGCCGACCCCATTTTGTAGCCCTGCCCCTGCACCGCTCCATCTCCGACTTTGAAATGGATTGTTGCTGACCCCCCCCCCCCGCACCGATTGACAGTCAGAGGTGATCGCATTATCTGCGGGGTGCCACAGAAAATGCAGGCGCATGCGTATGCTCTTAGCAATTTTTGCAGTTGGATTGCTTATTGCGATTACAATCCAACCTGAATCAGGCTCTATTACCTATCACAATGCACTGCAGGTAGTACAAAATGGGGTTAATATAGGAGAAAAACCCCCAGAGCTGTGCTCCTTGACTGTCCCTGGTGGCTAGTGGAGCAGCTGCCCAGTAATCAGTGTCCACGCCAGTGCGCACACGGCCCGCCCCCTACAGCCACGCTGGATCTCGGTATAGTGTGGGCACAGAAGCCCCTTACCTCCCTTTCATCAGCGGCCTCGTGATCCCGGAGGGCGGTGTGTGTGTGACTGACCTTAGGAAGAAACCGGAGCCTCCGCTGCAGTGACCCAGCAACCAGGGCACGGGAGTATACTGCGCCGCTGGGAGTGATGGAGCTGCAGTAAAGATGTCTATTAGACCTAGCCTGCTGCAGCCCTTGTAGATTCTTATAAAAAAAGTTCTTCTTTTCTTGTCAAAATTAATAGCTAAGAATAGGCTGCCTGAGGCAGCCCCCTGTTAAGTGGCCTGCTACTGAAGGCACCAACTACAAACTGAGCTCCCTGTTCATGGAAACGAGGTTATAGAGCAGGGGGCGCTGAGCATCTTGGGAACAGTCAAAAGCTTTGAGCCTGTTGGTGCCTCAGATCAAGATCCTACTCTACACTAGAGATGAGCGCCTGAAATTTTTCGGGTTTTGTGTTTTGGTTTTGGGTTCGGTTCCGCGGCCGTGTTTTGGGTTCGAACGCGTTTTGGCAAAACCTCACCGAATTTTTTTTGTCGGATTCGGGTGTGTTTTGGATTCGGGTGTTTTTTTCAAAAAACACTAAAAAACAGCTTAAATCATAGAATTTGGGGGTCATTTTGATCCCAAAGTATTATTAACCTCAAAAACCATAATTTACACTCATTTTCAGTCTATTCTGAATACCTCACACCTCACAATATTATTTTTAGTCCTAAAATTTGCACCGAGGTCGCTGTGT
The DNA here is from genome assembly GCF_028390025.1 of Pseudophryne corroboree. NCBI lineage: Eukaryota > Metazoa > Chordata > Amphibia > Anura > Myobatrachidae > Pseudophryne > Pseudophryne corroboree. Next base: position 75,718 of record NW_026970014.1, read on the forward strand.
GAGTAAGATAAGCGACCCTAGTGGCCGACACAAACACCGGGCCCATCTAGGAGTGGCACTGCAGTGTCACGCAGGATGTCCCTTCCAAAAAACCCTCCCCAAACAGCACATGACGCAAAGAAAAAAAGAGGCGCAATGAGGTAGCTGTGTGAGTAAGATTAGCGACCCTAGTGGCCGACACAAACACCGGGCCCATCTAGGAGTGGCACTGCAGTGTCACGCAGGATGGCCCTTCCAAAAAACCCTCCCCAAACAGCACATGACGCAAAGAAAAAAAGAGGCGCAATGAGGTAGCTGACTGTGTGAGTAAGATTAGCGACCCTAGTGGCCGACACAAATACCGGGCACATCTAGGAGTGGCACTGCAGTGTCACGCAGGATGTCCCTTCCAAAAAACCCTCCCCAAACAGCACATGACGCAAAGAAAAAAAGAGGCGCAATGAGGTAGCTGTGTGAGTAAGATTAGCGACCCTAGTGGCCGACACAAACACCGGGCCCATCTAGGAGTGGCACTGCAGTGTCACGCAGGGTGTCCCTTCCAAAAAACCCACCCCAATCAGCACATGATGCAAAGAAAAAGAAAAGAAAAAAGAGGTGCAAGATGGAATTATCCTTGGGCCCTCCCACCCACCCTTATGTTGTATAAACAAAACAGGACATGCACACTTTAACCAACCCATCATTTCAGTGACAGGGTCTGCCACACGACTGTGACTGATATGACGGGTTGGTTTGGACCCCCCCCAAAAAAGAAGCAATTAATCTCTCCTTGCACAAACTGGCTCTACAGAGGCAAGATGTCCACCTCATCTTCACCCTCCGATATATCACCGTGTACATCCCCCTCCTCACAGATTATCAATTCGTCCCCACTGGAATCCACCATCTCAGCTCCCTGTGTACTTTGTGGAGGCAATTGCTGCTGGTCAATGTCTCCGCGGAGGAATTGATTATAATTCATTTTAATGAACATCATCTTCTCCACATTTTCTGGATGTAACCTCGTACGCCGATTGCTGACAAGGTGAGCGGCGGCACTAAACACTCTTTCGGAGTACACACTTGTGGGAGGGCAACTTAGGTAGAATAAAGCCAGTTTGTGCAAGGGCCTCCAAATTGCCTCTTTTTCCTGCCAGTATAAGTACGGACTGTGTGACGTGCCTACTTGGATGCGGTCACTCATATAATCCTCCACCATTCTATCAATGTTGAGAGAATCATATGCAGTGACAGTAGACGACATGTCCGTAATCGTTGTCAGGTCCTTCAGTCCGGACCAGATGTCAGCATCAGCAGTCGCTCCAGACTGCCCTGCATCACCGCCAGCGGGTGGGCTCGGAATTCTGAGCCTTTTCCTCGCACCCCCAGTTGCGGGAGAATGTGAAGGAGGAGATGTTGACAGGTCGCGTTCCGCTTGACTTGACAATTTTGTCACCAGCAGGTCTTTCAACCCCAGCAGACCTGCGTCTGCCGGAAAGAGAGATCCAAGGTAGGCTTTAAATCTAGGATCGAGCACGGTGGCCAAAATGTAGTGCTCTGATTTCAACAGATTGACCACCCGTGAATCCTTGTTAAGCGAATTAAGGGCTGCATCCACAAGTCCCACATGCCTAGCGGAATCGCTCCGTGTTAGCTCCTCCTTCAATGCCTCCAGCTTCTTCTGCAAAAGCCTGATGAGGGGAATGACCTGACTCAGGCTGGCAGTGTCTGAACTGACTTCACGTGTGGCAAGTTCAAAGGGCATCAGAACCTTGCACAACGTTGAAATCATTCTCCACTGCACTTGAGACAGGTGCATTCCACCTACTATATCGTGCTCAATTGTATAGGCTTGAATGGCCTTTTGCTGCTCCTCCAACCTCTGAAGCATATAGAGGGTTGAATTCCACCTCGTTACCACTTCTTGCTTCAGATGATGGCAGGGCAGGTTCAGTAGTTTTTGGTGGTGCTCCAGTTTTCTGTACGTGGTGCCTGTACGCCGAAAGTGTCCCGCAATTCTTCTGGCCACCGACAGCATCTCTTGCACGGCCCTGTCGTTTTTTAAAAAATTCTGCACCACCAAATTCAAGGTATGTGCAAAACATGGGACGTGCTGGAATTGGCCCAGATTTAATGCACACACAATATTGCTGGCGTTGTCCGATGCCACAAATCCACAGGAGAGTCCAATTGGGGTAAGCCATTCCGCGATGATCTTCCTCAGTTGCCGTAAGAGGTTTTCAGCTGTGTGCGTATTCTGGAAAGCGGTGATACAAAGCGTAGCCTGCCTAGGAAAGAGTTGGCGTTTGCGAGATGCTGCTACTGGTGCCGCCGCTGCTGTTCTTGCGGCGGGAGTCCATACATCTACCCAGTGGGCTGTCACAGTCATATAGTCCTGACCCTGCCCTGCTCCACTTGTCCACATGTCCGTGGTTAAGTGGACATTGGGTACAGCTGCATTTTTTAGGACACTGGTGACTCTTTTTCTGAGGTCTGTGTACATTTTCGGTATCGCCTGCCTAGAGAAATGGAACCTAGATGGTATTTGGTACCGGGGACACAGTACCTCCAACAAGTCTCTAGTTGGCTCTGCAGTAATGATGGATACCGGAACCACGTTTCTCACCACCCAGGATGCCAAGGCCTCAGTTATCCGCTTTGCAGTAGGATGACTGCTGTGATATTTCATCTTCCTCGCAAAGGACTGTTGAACAGTCAATTGCTTACTGGAAGTAGTACAAGTGGGCTTACGACTTCCCCTCTGGGATGACCATCGACTCCCAGCGGCAACAACAGCAGCGCCAGCAGCAGTAGGCGTTACACGCAAGGATGCATCGGAGGAATCCCAGGCAGGAGAGGACTCGTCAGACTTGCCAGTGACATGGCCTGCAGGACTATTGGCATTCCTGGGGAAGGAGGAAATTGACACTGAGGGAGTTGGTGGGGTGGTTTGCGTGAGCTTGGTTACAAGAGGAAGGGATTTACTGGTCAGTGGACTGCTTCCGCTGTCACCCAAAGTTTTTGAACTTGTCACTGACTTATTATGAATGCGCTGCAGGTGACGTATAAGGGAGGATGTTCCGAGGTGGTTAACGTCCTTACCCCTACTTATTACAGCTTGACAAAGGGAACACACGGCTTGACACCTGTTGTCCGCATTTGTGGTGAAATACCTCCACACCGAAGAGCTGATTTTTTTGGTATTTTCACCTGGCATGTCAACGGCCATATTCCTCCCACGGACAACAGGTGTCTCCCCGGGTGCCTGACTTAAACAAACCACCTCACCATCAGAATCCTCCTGGTCAATTTCCTCCCCAGCGCCAGCAACACCCATATCCTCCTCATCCTGGTGTACTTCAACACTGACATCTTCAATCTGACTATCAGGAACTGGACTGCGGGTGCTCCTTCCAGCACTTGCAGGGGGCATGCAAATAGTGGAAGGCGCATGCTCTTCACGTCCAGTGTTGGGAAGGTCAGGCATCGCAAACGACACAATTGGACTCTCCTTGTGGATTTGGGATTTCAAAGAACGCACAGTTCTTTGCGGTGCTTTTGCCAGCTTGAGTCTTTTCAGTTTTCTAGCGAGAGGCTGAGTGCTTCCATCCTCATGTGAAGCTGAACCACTAGCCATGAACATAGGCCAGGGCCTCAGCCGTTCCTTGCCACTCCGTGTGGTAAATGGCATATTGGCAAGTTTACGCTTCTCCTCCGACAATTTTATTTTAGGTTTTGGAGTCCTTTTTTTTCTGATATTTGGTGTTTTGGATTTGACATGCTCTGTACTATGACATTGGGCATCGGCCTTGGCAGACGACGTTGCTGGCATTTCATCGTCTCGGCCATGACTAGTGGCAGCAGCTTCAGCACGAGGTGGAAGTGGATCTTGATCTTTCCCTAATTTTGGAACCTCAACTTTTTTGTTCTCCATATTTTATAGGCAGAACTAAAAGGCACCTCAGGTAAACAATGGAGATGGATGGATTGGATACTAGTATACAATTATGGACGGACTGCCACGGTTAGGTGGTATAAAAAAACCACGGTTAGGTGGTATATATTATAATAATAATACAATTATGGATGGACGGACTGCCTGCCGACTGCCGACACAGAGGTAGCCACAGCCGTGAACTACCGCACTGTACACTGGTTGATAAAGAGATAGTAGTATACTCGTAACAATTAGGATGACACTATGACGGTATAAAGAATGAAAAAAAAACCACGGTTAGGTGGTAGGTATATAATAATAAATAATACAATTCTGGTCGGACGGACTGCCTGCCGTGTGCCGACACAGAGGTAGCCACAGCCGTGAACTACCGCACTGTACACTGGTTGATAAAGAGATAGTAGTATACTCGTAACAATTAGGATGACACTATGACGGTATAAAGAATGAAAAAAAAAACCACGGTTAGGTGGTAGGTATATAATAATAAATAATACAATTCTGGTCGGACGGACTGCCTGCCGTGTGCCGACACAGAGGTAGCCACAGCCGTGAACTACCGCACTGTACACTGGTTGATAAAGAGATAGTAGTATACTCGTAACAATTAGGATGACACTATGACGGTATAAAGAATGAAAAAAAAACCACGGTTAGGTGGTAGGTATATAATAATAAATAATACAATTCTGGTCGGACGGACTGCCTGCCGTGTGCCGACACAGAGGTAGCCACAGCCGTGAACTACCGCACTGTACACTGGTTGATAAAGAGATAGTAGTATACTCGTAACAATTAGGATGACACTATGACGGTATAAAGAATGAAAAAAAAACCACGGTTAGGTGGTAGGTATATAATAATAAATAATACAATTCTGGTCGGACGGACTGCCTGCCGTGTGCCGACACAGAGGTAGCCACAGCCGTGAACTACCGCACTGTACACTGGTTGATAAAGAGATAGTAGTATACTCGTAACAATTAGGATGACACTATGACGGTATAAAGAATGAAAAAAAAACCACGGTTAGGTGGTAGGTATATAATAATAAATAATACAATTCTGGTCGGACGGACTGCCTGCCGTGTGCCGACACAGAGGTAGCCACAGCCGTGAACTACCGCACTGTACACTGGTTGATAAAGAGATAGTAGTATACTCGTAACAATTAGGATGACACTATGACGGTATAAAGAATGAAAAAAAAAACCACGGTTAGGTGGTAGGTATATAATAATAAATAATACAATTCTGGTCGGACGGACTGCCTGCCGTGTGCCGACACAGAGGTAGCCACAGCCGTGAACTACCGCACTGTACACTGGTTGATAAAGAGATAGTAGTATACTCGTAACAATTAGGATGACACTATGACGGTATAAAGAATGAAAAAAAAAACCACGGTTAGGTGGTAGGTATATAATAATAAATAATACAATTCTGGTCGGACGGACTGCCTGCCGTGTGCCGACACAGAGGTAGCCACAGCCGTGAACTACCGCACTGTACACTGGTTGATAAAGAGATAGTAGTATACTCGTAACAATTAGGATGACACTATGACGGTATAAAGAATGAAAAAAAAACCACGGTTAGGTGGTAGGTATATAATAATAAATAATACAATTCTGGTCGGACGGACTGCCTGCCGTGTGCCGACACAGAGGTAGCCACAGCCGTGAACTACCGCACTGTACACTGGTTGATAAAGAGATAGTAGTATACTCGTAACAATTAGGATGACACTATGACGGTATAAAGAATGAAAAAAAAACCACGGTTAGGTGGTAGGTATATAATAATAAATAATACAATTCTGGTCGGACGGACTGCCTGCCGTGTGCCGACACAGAGGTAGCCACAGCCGTGAACTACCGCACTGTACTGTGTCTGCTGCTAATATAGACTGGTTGATATTTAAAGAGATATTAGTAGTATACAACAATACTATACTGGTGGTAAGGCACTGGTCACCACTCCTGCAGCAAAAGTGTGCACTGTTAATTAATATAATTGTACTCCTGGCTCCTGCTAACAACCTGCAGTGCTCCCCAGTCTCCCCCACAATTAATTATAAGCTTTTAATTTATACATTGATGACTGTGCAGCACACTGGGCTGAGCTGAGTGCACACAGACTGAGTCACACTGTGTGACTGACTGTGCTGTGTATCGTTTTTTTTTTCAGGCAGAGAACGGATATAGCAGAGAGAAGTGAACGGATATATTATATTAAATAAAAGTTAACTAGCAACTGCACTGGTCACTGACTGTGGTAAACTAACTCTGTCTGCGACTCTGCACAATCTCTCTCTCTCTATCTAATCTATCTCTATTCTAATGGAGAGGACGCCAGACACGTCCTCTCCCTATCAATCTCAATGCACGAGTGAAAATGGCGGCGACGCGCGGCTCCTTATATAGAATCCGAGTCTCGCGATAGAATCCGAGCCTCGCGAGAATCCGACAGCGTCATGATGACGTTCGGGCGCGCTCGGGTTAACCGAGCAAGGCGGGAAGATCCGAGTCGCTCGGACCCGTGAAAAAAAACATGAAGTTCGGGCGGGTTCGGATTCCGAGGAACCGAACCCGCTCATCTCTACTCTACACCCCAATGTGAATCCTTGTGGAGTCCAGTGTACCCCACAGAAGAAATGAATGTGTCACACCCATTGGCAGCAACATTAGAATAGCTGCTGATGGGCACAATTGAGAAAGGAAGGGGGGAAAACATTTGAATCCAGCACATATATGTAATTTGAATATGTAATTTGTACCTTCCTACTTTAAAATGTAATGGATGAACCTCACCCTGTGAGAACTATCTTTATGATCAAGAGATCTCATATGCAAGATAAGTATGTGTTGGCAGAGGCGCTCACTGGGCAGAGATGCTGATCGCATCTCTGGCATGTGCCGGTGCACTGCGGCACCAGCACACACACACACTTCAGACCTGATCTCCTGTTGTGTGAATATGCACAGCAGAGATCAGGTCTGAATTAGGCCCTATATACAGCTGTCAGTAAGGCAGGGATCTGCTGCAGCCAGTGAGGCAGGGATCTGCTGCTGCCAGTGAGGCAGGGATCTGCTGCTGCCAGTGAGGCAGGGATCTGCTGCTGTCAGTGAAGCAGTGATCTGCTGCTGTCAGTGAGGCAGTGATCTGCTGCTGTAAGTAAGGCAGGGATGTGCTGCTATAAGTGAGGCAGGTATGTGCTGCTGTCAATGAGGCAGGGATGTGCTGCTGTCAGTGAAGCAGGGATGTGCTGCTGTCAGCAAGGCAGTGATCTGCTGCCCACTATCTCCCTATCACCCCTGCCTGAGTCACACACTATCCCTGTCACCCCTGCCCCAGTTACCCACTATCTCCCAGTCACCGCTGCCTCAGTTAACCACTATACCTGCGACCCCTGCCTCAGTCACCCACTATACCAGTCACCCCTGCTTTAGTCACCCACTATCTCTGTCACCCCTGCCTCAGTCAACCACTATCTCCATATCACCCCTGCCTCAGTCACCCACTATCCCTGTCACCCCTGCCTCAGTCACCCACTGTCACCCTATCACCCCTGCCTCAGTCACCCACTATCCCTGTCTCCCCTGCCTCAGTCTCCTACTGTCCCTGTCACCCCTGCCACAGTCATCCACTATATCCCTATCACCCCTGCCTTAGTCACTGACTATCTCCCAGTCACCCCAGCCTCAGTCACCCACTATCTCCCACTCATACATGCTTCAGTCACCCACTATCTCCCAGTCATCCCTGCCTCAGTCACCTACTGACACCAGTGCAGACATTTCTGCTGCGGCCTCTCCACTCTCCAGCGTGAACGTCCTGACGACTGAGGAAATCCGCTTCCCAGTTGAGGACTCCGGGAATGAACACTGCCGATATTGCTGGCAGATGACGTTCTACCTAACCCAACTGAGGATTTTTTATACTTCCAGCTTTGCTATGCAATTTCGAGTGCCGCCTTGATGATTTGTGTACACTACCGTGGTGGCGTTGTCCGATTGTACTTGAACAGGCCTGTTCTGTACTAGAGGCAGGGCCAGTGTCAATGAATTGAACACTGCCCGCAATTCCAGAATGTTTATCGGGAGGAGAGATTCCTCCCTGGTCCACCGATGGTGAAGGGTCGTCATCACGGCCATGACCTTGGTGAATTTCCGAGGTGCCGTGGCCAAACCAGAAGGCAGGACCTGAAATCCAAAAACTAACCAGGCACAACACTGCTTAGCTTCCAACATCAGATGAGATTGGACATATCCAGTGTGATGCGGCTGTAGATGATTTTTGCTGTTTCTAACTTCTACTAAGTTCTAACTACTGGTACATCAATGAATAAGTTTCAAAATAGAATGCATCAAGAGAACGGTGTTGGTAGTATAAAACTACCTACAGCACCTGATATTCCCAGGTGGTCTCACATCCAAGAACAAACCAGGCCTAAAATCAGGTGATATTGGGCATATACAGTGTGGTGTGGCTGTAGATGAGCTTAGTGGTTTCTGTTAGAGTTCTTCTACTTCTAACTACTCGTACATAAATGAGTAAGCGGACGATTTATTAAACCTGGTGAAATGATAATTTGCATGGTGATAAAGTACCAGCCAATCAGCTCCTAATTGCCATGTCTCAGGCTGGGTTTGAAAAATGACAGTTAGGAGCTGACTGGCTGGTACTTTATCACCTTGCACTTTATCAGTTCACCAGGCTTAATAGATCTGCCCCAATGTTTTAAAATGGAATGCATCAAGGCCCTCATTCCGAGTTGTTCGCTCGCAAGTGAATTTTAGCAGATTTGCTCATGCTAAGCCGCCGCCTACTGGGAGTGAATCTTAGCATCTTAAAATTGCGAACGATGTATTCGCAATATTGCGATTACACACCTCGTAGCAGTTTCAGAGTAGCTCCAGACTTACTCGGCATCTGCGATCAGTTCAGTGCTTGTCGTTCCTGGTTTGACGTCACAAACACACCCAGCGTTCACCCAGACACTCCCCCGTTTCTCCGGCCACTCCTGCGTTTTTTCCGGAAACGGTAGCGTTTTTTCCCACACGCCCATAAAACGGCCTGTTTCCGCCCAGTAACACCCATTTCCTGTCAATCACATTACGATCGCCAGAACGATGAAAAAGCCGTGAGTAAAATTACTAAGTGCATAGCAAATTTACTTGGCGCAGTCGCAGTGCGGACATTGCGCATGCGCATTAAGCGGAAAATCGCTGCGATACGAAGATTTTTACCGAGCGAACAACTCGGAATGAGGGCCCAAGAGAACGGTGTTAGTATTGTAAAAATACACACAGCTCCTGGTATTTCCTGGTGGTCTCCCATCGAAGTACTAAAACCAGGACCAACACTGCTCAGCTTCCATGATCAGGAGAGATTGGGCAAATCCAGTGTGCTGTGGCTGTAGATGAGCTGGTGGTTTTTATTACAGCTCTTCTACTTCTAACTTCTGGTACATAAAAGAATACATGTAAAAATTAAATGTACCAAGAAAATGGTGTTGGTAGTTTAAAAACACCTAAAGAATCTGATACTACCAAGCAGTCTCCCATCCATGTATTAACAAAGTCCAATACTGCTTTGCTTCAAAAATCAAATGAGATTGGGCATATCCAGTGTGGTGTGGCTTTAGATAAGCTTTGTGGTTTCTGTTAGAGCTCTTCTACTTCTAACTACTGGTACATTAATGAATATGTATAAGGTTGTAGTTTATCCAATATGCCTTTACTACCTTACCTTTCAACCCCCCCTCCCTCCACTCTTCTCCTTATAGCTTCCTTAGTTCTCTCCTCCTCATGTGTGCGTTATTTGTTTTCTCATACGTCCTAGATGATGCTGGGGTCACATTAAGAACCATGGGGTATAGACGGGATCTGCAGGAGACATGGGCACTTTAAGACTTTCAAAGGGTGTGAACTGTCTCCTCCCTCTATGCCCCTCCTCCAGACTCCAGTTTTAGTATTGTGCGCAGTGATACTGGATGCACTACAGGGGAGCTCTACTGAGTTTCTCTGAAAAGACTTGTTAGTTTTTTTTATTTTCAGGGAGGCTGCTGGCAACAGTCTCCCTGCTTCGTGGGACTTAGGGGAGAGAAGTATGACCAACTTCTAGTGAGTTCAATGGCTCTGCTTCAGGCTGACAGAACACCATTAGCTCCTGAGGGTGCTGATCGCTGGGTACGCCTAGATGCACACTCCCCCAGCCTGCCGTCACCCCCTTACAGAGCCAGAAGACAGGTGAGTAGCAGAAGAACAGAAGACTTCTTCTCCAGTGATGGCATTCTGAGGTACCGAGCAGCGAGCGGAACGCTGCGCGCCATGCTCCCACACAAACACAGGCACTGCAGGGTGCAGGGCACGGGGGGGGGGCACCCTGGGCAGCATAAATTCCTCACAAAAGGCTGGAAAAAGTGGACATTAGTGCCTGGGCACTGTCCTTACCCCGCTAGCGTAATTAATTATTTCTGAGCGGGACAGATACGCGCCATTACAGTAGCGGGGCTTCTTCCTCACCTCACCAGAACATCTTTAGAGCATTACAAGTCTATCACTATAGAGTTTATTATTTCCCAGACTGTGTACTTTTGGCGCTGGATTGTGAGCTGAAAAATCCTCTGTGTCCCTCTGACAGATTTACTGACGGTCTGTCCCCCATAAGCCGATGTGTCTGTGGGTACTTGGTACATGTGTGTCAACATGTCGGTGGCTGAATGTTTTTCCAAAGAGGAAACTATATTAGGAATGCAGACATATGATGGTGGCCCTGTTGGCACCACCAATAACTGACTGGGTAAAAGTTTCAGTAATATCAGAGTAAGGTTGGATAAATCTGTGTCCCAGACACAGACGTAGAGAATAGATGTGATGTTCATGGCTATGTTTCTTTTCACTCAGGCCCCGCGGGGTCGCAAAAATGTTATTTTGCCCAGTTACTACACACTGATACTGACACGGATACTGATTCCTATGTCGACCATAATGTTTCCTGATTAGATCCAATATTGGCAAGGAGCATTCAGTACATGATTGTGGATATTAAGGACATATTAAAATCACTGAAGACCCTGCTGTTCCTGACAAAGGGGTCTATATGTATGTATATATAGATATATAATGAAAGCTGATGTAACGTTCCTCCATCTCTGTTTGAGAAAGTCTGGGCCAGCTAGGCAAGATGGTTTCAAATCCCCAAAAGGATTCTGGTTGTTTATTCATTTCCCGCCGCGGACAGAATAAAGTGGGAGTCACCCCCTGTTCTGCACGGGGCCATGTCACAAATCCAGCGGATCGTATGCAGGAAGCTACATTATTTCTAGTTATGTAACCAAGGGTACATTACTTAGACCTGCCATTACATGTGCATGGGTGAGTAGTAGTATTCAAGAATTGGTCTAATACCTTGTCATCCGATATAGATACCTTGGAGAGATGGGATACTCCTTACGTTGTATCATATCAAGGACACTGCAGCATACTTACGTGAGACTGCAAGGGATATAGGACTCTTGAGTTCACGGGCCAATTTCATGGCAGTCTCGGATAGGAGGGCATTGTGGATTCACCAAGAGAATGCTGATGCTGACTCCAAGAAGAAAGGGAGTCTCTTCCCTAAGAAGGTGAAGCGTTGTTTGGTGACTGCCTAGTTAATTTGATCTCGGCAGCTCCCGCAGGTAAGTCAACCTTCTTGCCCTATGTTCCCTCCCAACGGATGAAGACGCATCATTATCTGATGCAGTCATTTCGGCCCAATAGATATGCAAGAAGTTAAGATTCCCCTTTCTTTGCAGGTAGAGGAAGGAGAAGAGGGAAGAGGTCTGCATCCTCTTCAAGATCGCAGGAGCAGAGATCATCCTCTGCTTCTGCCAAATCCACCGCATGACGCTGGGGCTCTCTTGCAGGAGCCCGCACCAGTGGGGGCACGTCTAAAACTCTTCAGTCAGTTCTGGATTCATTCGGACATGGACTCGTGTGTTTTACAAATAGTGTCCCAAGGGTACAAACTGGGGTTTCAAGACGTTCCCCCTCACCGATTGTTCAAATCGGCTTTAGTCAGCAGGGAGAAGGTTTTTATTTAAGCCTCTTCGTGGTCCCTAAGCCGGACAGCTCAGTCAGACCAATCTGAAATCTGAATTAAATTTCAAGATGGAATCTCTCAGTGCAGTGATCTCCAGTCCAGAGGAAGGAGATTTCATGGTTTTGGTAGACATAAAGGATGCCTACTTACATGTTCCCATTTAGCCTCTGCATCAAGCTACCTGAGGTTTGCAATTCAGTATTGTCATTACCAATTTCAGACATTGCCGTTTGGTCTGTCCACGGCTCCGAGGATTTTCACCAGGGTGATCGCAAGCAAGGAGTAACAATTATCCCGTACTTGGATGATCTTTTGATAAAGGCGAAATCCAGGGACCAGTTAGTGCAAAACATTGCACTCTCCCTGACAGTTCTTCAACAACATAGTTGGCTCCTAAACTTGCCAAAATTGCAGTTGGTCCCAATGACGCGGTTGTTGTTTTTGGGAGTGATACTGGACACAGAAGAGGTTTTCTTCCAGTGGAAAGGCTCTGGAGATCCAGAGTCTGGTCAAACAAATTCTGAAACCAGCAAGAGTGTTAATCCATCAATGCATTTGGTTGCTGGGTAAGATGGTTGCGGCCTACGAGCCCATTCAGTTTGGCTGGTTCCATGCCAGAGTGTTCCAGTTGGACCTGTTGGACAAGTGGTCCGGATCCCACCTACACACGCACCGGAGGATAATCCTGTCTTCCAAGACCAGAATCTCACTCCATTGGTGGCTGCACAGTTCTCACCTCCTAGAGGGGCGAAGGTTCGGGATCCAGGACTGGATCCTAGGGACCATGGATGCAACCCTCCGAGGCTGGGGAGCAGTCACACAGGGGGAAAACGTCCAAGGAAGATGGTCAAGTCGGGAAAGTTGTCTCCACATAAATGTTCTGGAGTTAAGGGCCATTTAATAACTGCAGACACAGTACGCACTGGGACGGGTGCCCAGCATCCTCTACGGACTAAGAGAAAAGGATTTACTGGTAGGTATTAAAATCCTATTTTCTCTAACGTCCTAGAGGATGCTGGGGACTCCGTAAGGACCATGGGGATAGACGGCTCCGCAGGAGACATGGGCACTTTAAGAAAGACTTTAGTTCTGGGTGTGCACTGGCTCCTCCCTCTATGCCCCTCCTCCATACCTCAGTTTGATACTGTGCCCAGTGGAGACTGGGTGCTTTTCAGGAGCTCTCCTGAGCTTTCTGACAGAAAGTATTTTGTTAGGTTTTTAATTTTCAGGGAGCACTGCTGGCAACAGACTCCCTGCATCGAGGGACTGAGGGGAGAGAAGCAGCCCTACTCTCCGAGTTGCAAGGTCCTGCTTCTTAAGCTACTGAACACCATTAGCTCCAAAGGGATTAGCTCCAAAGGGATTGGTACGCAGGATCTCACCCTCGCCGTCCGTCCCAGAGCCGCGCCGCCGTCCCCCTCGCAGAGCCGGAAGATAGAAGCCGGGTGAGTATGAGAAGAAAAGAAGACTTCAGAGGCGGCAGAGGACTTCATGATCTTCATTGAGGTAACGCACAGCACTGCAGCTGTGCGCCATTGCTCCCATACACCTCACATACTCCGGTCACTGTAAGGGTGCAGGGCGCAGGGGGGGCGCCCTGGGCTGCAATATAAACCTCTTTTTGGCAGAAATATAACATATATACAGCTGGGCACTGTATATATGTATGAGCCCCCGCCAATTGTACAGTTTAAGCGGGACAGAAGCCCGCCGCCGAGGGGGCGGGGCTTCTCCCTCAGCACTCACCAGCGCCATTTTTTCTCCACAGCACCGCTGAGAGGAAGCTCCCCGGACTCTCCCCTGCTTATACCACGGTAGACAAGAGGGTTGAAAAGAGAGGGGGGGGGGGGCACATAATTTGGCGCAAATTACATACAGCAGCGCTACTGTGCAAACATTAAGTTACTGTGCTATTCCTGGGTTATATAGCGCTGGGGTATGTGCTGGCATACTCTCTCTCTGTCTCTCCAAAGGGCAGAGCCGGCCATAGGCATAGGCAAACTAGGCAATTGCCTAGGGCATTTGATATGCCTAGGGGCATCAGCAACTTCTGCTGATTAAAATGATATGCGGCATGCCTATATTCTGTGTGTAGCATTTCATATGCAGATACAGCCACAGTCTCACACAGTATATAGGCGTGCTGCATATCATTTTAATCAGCAGAAGCTGCGTGTGCATCCTAACAACATAGCAATGCAAATAAGATGCATTTTAATAAAAAAAAAGGTGCCCCAACGTTAGCATTGAGGCAAGATTTATGAGGACACATCTGTATCCAAGCAGAGGCAGAGGTCACAGTGTTAGTGGCAGTGTGAGTGCTGTGTGCATGTGAGTGGGTTGATTGTGCAGTAGTGTTCGGAATATGAGTAAGGAGCATTATGTGTGTCATGTAAAAATGCATTAATAATGTGCAACATATGTGTAAGGGGCACTATGTGTGTCATTATGTGTATAAGGGCATTAATAATGTGCGGCATATGTGTAAGGGACATTGGTGGTCATTCCGAGTTGTTCGCTCGGTAATTTTCTTCGCATCGCAGCGATTTTCCGCTAATTGCGCATGCGCAAGGGTGGTCATTCCGAGTTGTTCGCTCGGTAATTTTCTTCGCATCGCAGCGATTTTCCGCTAATTGCGCATGCGCAATGTTCGCTCTGCGACTGCGCAAAGTAAATTTGCTATGCAGTTAGGTATTTTACTCACGGCATTACGAGGTTTTTTCTTTGTTCTGCTGATCGTAGTGTGATTGACAGGAAGTGGGTGTTTCTGGGCGGAAACTGGCCGTTTTATGGGTGTGTGTGAAAAAACGCTGCCGTTTCTGGGTAAAACGCGGGAGTGTCTGAAGAAACGGGGGAGTGTCTGGGCGAACGCTGGGTGTGTTTGTGACGTCAAACCAGGAACGAAACTGACTGAACTGATCACAGTTGTCGAGTAAGTCTGGAGCTACTCAGAAACTGCTAAGAAGTGTCTATTCGCAATTCTGCTAATCTTTCGTTCGCAATTTTGATAAGCTAAGATTCACTCCCAGTAGGCGGCGGCTTAACGTGTGCAATGCTGCTAAAAGCAGCTTGCGAGCTAACAACTCGGAATGAGGGCCATTATGTGTAAAAGGGCATTAATAAAGGTTGTCATAATGTGTAAGACGCATTATGTTTATAAGGACATTAATGACGTGTCTCATATGTGTAAGGGGCATTACTGTGTGGAATTATGTGTATAAATTAGTGATGAGCGAGGTTCGGTTTTACTCGGTTTTACTCGGTTTTACTCGGTTCTCAAAACGGCATCTTATTGGCTATCCAAAACACGTGACATCCGTGAGCCAATAAGATGCCGTTTTGAGAACCGAGTAAAACCGAGTAAAACCGAATCCGCTCATCACTAGTATAAATGCATTACTAATGTGTGGCATTATGTGTATAAGGTGCTCTAATATGTAGCGTTGCGTATAGAAAGGGCATTTACTGTGTCGTCTAATGTGAATAAAGAGCAATAGGGTGTGGTGTAATGTAAATAAGGAGCAATTCAGTGTGATGTAATGTGAATAAGGAGCACTACTGTGAGAAGTAACGTTTATAAGGTAAAGTGATACTACTGTGGGATGTAATGTGAATTATGGACACTATCGCGTGATCAAATGTGAATAAAATTGCAGTACTGTGTGGCGGAATTTTAATTGGGGGTACTATTGTGTGGACATGCCCATTGCCAGCAAAAACACACCCCTTTTTGGACTGTGCGCCAAAATGTGCGAACTGTTCCTGTTTAAAATATAGGGGGTACAAACACCAAAATAAGTACTGTTATGGGTGAGGGTTGATGGTGCTGGGAAAGAGGTGCAAGGTCAGAGGCGGAACCAGCGGTGGTGCTAGGGGGCACCAGGCAAAATCTTGCCTAGGGCATCATATTGGTTAGGGCCAGCTCTGCCAAAGGGCCTTGTGGGGGAAATGTCTTCAGTAAAAGCATTCCCTGTGTGTGTGGTGTGTCGGTACGCGTGTGTCGACATGTCTGAGGAAGAAGGCTATATTAGAGAGGAGCGGGAGCAAATGAATGTGGTGTCTCCGCCGACACCTGATTGGATGGATATGTGGAATGTTTTAAATGCTAGTGTAAACTCATTGCACAAAAGATTAGACAAGGCTGAAGCTTTGGGACAGTCAGGGTCTCAACCCATGCCTGATCCTATGTCGCAGGGACTGTCAGGGTCTCATAAGTGCCCACTATCCAGATTGTTGACACAGATACCAACACGGATTCTGACTCCAGTGTCGATTACGATGATGCAAAGTTACAGCCAAAATTGGCAAAATACATTTGATATATGATTATGGCAATAAAAGATGTTTTGCACATCACAGAGGAGCCCCCTATCCCTGACAAGAGGGTACATATGTACAAGGGAAAGAAGCCTGAGGTAACCTTTTCCCCTCACACGAGCTGAACGAGTTATGTGAAAAAGCTTGGGAATCTCCTGCAGATTTCCAAAAGGATTCTTATGGCGTATCCTTTCCCATCAACGGATAGGTTACGATGGGAATCCTCCCCTTGGGTGGACAAAGCATTAACACGCTTATCCAAGAAGTTAGCCCTCCCGTCCCAGGATACGGCTACCCTCAAAGAGTCTGCTGACCGCAAACAGGAGATTACCCTGAAGTCCATTTATACACATTCAGGTACCTTACTCAGACCGGCAATTGCGTCGGCCTGGGTGTGTATGTGTAGTGCTGTAGCGGCATGGACGGATACCCTAGATAAGGAAACTATTTTATTGCCCCTGGGGCATATAAGAGATGCTGTCCTATATATGTGTGTATGCAAACTACAGGTGCTGCTGCATGGCTCACACCCTTTTACTTGTCTTGTAGAGCAACTCTGGAGCTGTTACTGGGTCCAGCTGCTGCAAGAAATCAGCTTGAATGCTTCAGGGGCTGGGGCATGGCCAACATGAGCCCCACACTGATGGGGGTGTATAAAGCGATCTAGGGGTCATCCAAGCGCAACCCCACAAAGGCCGCCATGCCCTGCGTGACCATTTTCTCTTTTCATATGCAGACGAGGGTTGCAGCCAACTATACCCATTGCTTGGATGACATCACCATATGCGAATCCATCTGCTGCAGGCCTTCCCCCAGGAATGCTTGCACTAGTTGTTGCATTTGGTTTGTTGTTTGGGGGGTGCTTCAGTATTAGGCAGCCTTCTGCCCTCACACATTCGTCTGAAAATGTGTTCTCCCTGCAGTTGTTGTCCTCAGATGAGAGTTCCCTTGTGCTGCCTCAGTTGAATCTCCTTTACTTGACGGAGGTGTGCCTGAGCAGCGGCCCTCCCCAGCCCTATCTCAAATCATACTTATTTTGCTTAGGTGATACCATGGTCATGAAGATTGTTTTCCCAGGGTGAGGTTCATTCATTGCATTCTGGGTATGCTGACCTCTGTGATTTCCCCAAATGTGGGAATCTCGACTGCATAATTTGTGGTAGGGGGGGGGGGGCTGCATTTGTGCTTTCCCCTGGTTGGCTCTGGTATAATTTAGATCTCATTGTCTCAGGTCTCTCTCCAGCCTAGTTTGCTGTCTGTTTCCACTTCTCTTTTCTTGAGCCCCTCCCTTCTATGCCCTTGCGCACTATCCTGACTTCTCCCGTCTGCTTACTTTGTGCCTTCCAACGCACAATGCGAACTACAGGTGGTGTTGCAGGGCCCACACCCTTTTATTTGCCTTACAGAGCAGCTCTGGAGCTGTTACAGTGCCCAGCTGCTGCAAGAAATCAGCTTGAATGCTTCAGGGGCTGAGGCATGGCCAACATGAGCCCCACACCAAAGGAGGGTGGGGGGTGTTCAATGCGAACTAGGGGTCATCCAAGCGCCCCTTTTCTTTTTTCATATGCAGATGAGGGTTCCAGCCAACTTTGGCCCACTGCTTGGATGACATCACCGTATGCAAATCCGTCTGCTGCAGACCTTTCCCCAGGAATGCTTGTACTAGTTGTTGCATATGGTTTGATGTTTGAGGGTGCTTCAGTATTAGGCAGCCTTCCGCCCTCTCATTTTCATCTGAAAAGATGTGGTCTCCCTGCAGTTGTTGTCCCCAGACAAGAGTTCCCTTGTGCTTCCTCAGTTGAATCTCCTTAACTTGACGGGGGTGTGCTCGAGCAGCCGCCCTCCACAGCCCTATCCCAACACATGCTTTTCTTGCGTATGAGATCTCTTGATCATGAAGATAGTTCTCACAGGGTGAGGTTCATCCATTACATTTTAAAGTAGGAAGGTACAAATGACATATTCAAATTACATATATGTGCTGGATTCAAATGTTTCCCCCCCTTCCTTTCTCAATTGTGCCCATCAGCAGCTATTCTAATGTTGCTGCCAATGGGTGTGACACATTCATTTCTTCTGTGGGGTACACTGGACTCCACAAGGATTCACATTGGGGTGTAGAGTAGAATCTTGATCTGAGGCACCAACAGGCTCAAAGCTTTTGACTGTTCCCAAGATGCTCAGCGCCCCCTGCTCTATAACCTCGCTTCCATGAACAGGGAGCTCAGTTTGTAGTTGGTGCCTTCAGTAGCAGGCCACTTAACAGGGGGCTGCCTCAGGCAGCCTATTCTTAGCTATTAATTTTGACAAGAAAAGAAGAACTTTTTTTTATAAGAATCTACAAGGGCTGCAGCAGGTTAGGTCTAATAGACATCTTTACTGCAGCTCCATCACTCCCAGCGGCGCAGTATACTCCCGTGCCCTGGTTGCTGGGTCACTGCAGCGGAGGCTCCGGTTTCTTCCTAAGGTCAGTCACACACACACCGCCCTCCGGGATCACGAGGCCGCTGATGAAAGGGAGGTAAGGGACTTCTGTGCCCACACTATACCGTGATCCAGCGTGGCTGTAGGGGGTGGGCCATGTGCGCACTGGCGTGGACACTGATTACTGGGCAGCCGCTCCACTAGCCACCAGGCACAGTTAAGGAGCACAGCTCTGGGGGGGTTTTCTCTTATATTAACCCCATTTTGTACTACCCGCAGTGCATTGTGATAGGTAATAGAGCCTGATTCAGGTTGGATTGCAATCGCAATAAGCAATCCAACTGCAAAAATTGCTAAGAGCATACGCATGCGCCTGCATTTTCTGCGGCACCCCGCAGATAATGCGATCGCTTCTGACTGTCAATCGGTGCTGGGGGGGGGTCAGCAACAATCCATTTCCAAGTCGGAGATGGAGCGGTGCATGGGCAGGGCTACAAAATGGGGTCGGCAACGGAGAAACAGGAGGCGTGGTCAGAGCTGCTGCATGACATCACATGCAGCAGCTGCGATCACAAAAATGGTGGCGGCTTCCTGCGCACACATACAGTCTGCACCAACAGGAGGCTAACCCATTTTTTATGATCACGCTGAACTGCGCTGAGACTGCAATTTCAGCGTGGTCAAGAAGGGAGGCGGCATGCTGGGTGGCCCCAGCATGCGAAGCAAAGGATTGCAAATTCTGTAACTTAGCAGAATTTGCAATCCTTACTGAATTAGGCCCATTGATTACAAAATGTATTTGTAAATATTTGAAGTTTTTCTTCAGGGACTAACACAAAAGATGCTTGGGGCTACTAACACATGGGTAAGCCACGTAAAGCTTCCCATGGGTCAGTGGCATCACTACGGGGTTGCGGCCCACACCCGAGTGTCACCCGCCAAGGGGGGTGACACCAAAGTGCCGGCTCCTCTTCAGTGACAGAATATGGGTGTTTCACTGTAACATTACGTGCAACACCCAGTTTCTGTCACTGTGCAGGAGCCAGCACCACTCACACACTAGTCCCCGGGTGCAGCACTCAACCCCCGGGATACCCGGAGCAACAAAATGGAGATTCAGGAAAACAGGCCACACCCCTACCTATGAGACCATGCCTCCTTTTTACCATTGCGCTGCTTATCTGCGCGCACTGCATTACAATCTCCCTCGCTGCCTCTCTGGGTGTCACCAATGATAGTGACACCTTTGCCATGCTTGTAGCAGCTGGTCCTAAGATCTACACCTCCAGCCCTGAGTGTTTGCCCTTGTGACTTGTTGATCATCATAGCGAAGCAGATTCTTACAGAAAACTGCAGGGGCTTAGATTGAAAAGAAAAACATTGACGAACCCATCATTTCAGCAACAGGGTCTGCCACACGGCTGACTGAAATGACTGGTTGGTTTGGGCCCCCACCAAAAAAGAAGCAATCAATCTCTCCTTGCACAAACTGGCTCTACAGAGGCAAGATGTCCACCTCATCATCCTCCGATTCCTCACCCCTTTCACTGTGTACATCGCCCCCCTCACATATTATTAATTCGTCCCCACTGGAATCCACCATCTCAGATCCCTGTGTACTTTCTGGAGGCAATTGCTGGTAAATGTCTCCACGGAGGAATTGATTATAATTCATTTTGATGATCCTCATCTTCTCCACATTTTCTGGAAGTAACCTCGTACGCCGATTGCTGACAAGGTGAGCGGCTGCACTAAACACTCTTTTGGAGTACACACTGGAGGGAGGGCAACTTAGGTAGAATAAAGCCAGTTTGTGCAAGGGCCTCCAAATTGCCTCTTTTTCCTGCCAGTATACATACGGACTGTCTGACGTGCCTACCTGGATGCGGTCACTCATATAATCCTCCACCATTCTTTCAAAGGTGACAGAATCATATGTAGTGACAGTAGACGACATGTCAGTAATCGTTGCCAGGTCCTTCAGTCCGGACCAGATGTCAGCACTCACTCCAAACTGCCCTGAATCACCGCCAGCGGGTGGGCTCGGAATTCTTAGCCTTTTCCTTGCACCCCCAGTTGCGGGAGAATGTGAAGGAGGAGCTGTTGACGGGTCACGTTCCGCTTGACTTGACAATTTTCTCACCAGCAGGTCTTTGAACCTCTGCAGACTTGTGTCTGCCGGAAAGAGAGATACAATGGGGTATATTTACTAAGCTCCCGATATTGACCGAGATGCCGTTTTTTCTTCAAAGTGTCATCTCGGTTAATCTCGGTCATTTACTAAACACTAATCACGGCAGTGATGAGGGCATTCGTAATTTTTTGCTAGTTCAGGTAAAAAATTACGAATGAATACACCATCGGTCAAATTACGCCTGTTTAGATATGAATCTCGGTCATTTACTAAGAAGTGCAAAGCAAAAAAACACAAAACACTGCCGTGAAAAATTACAACTCGTAAAAAAGTCCTAAAAAAAAACAGACCTGCTTTTTTTTTCCGTGATTTGAGATGCATGCAGGGATCCATGAGATCCGTGCATGTATATCAGTGGGAAGGGGTGGGAAAGTGCTTATTTTTGCCAAAAAAATTGCGTGGGGTCCCCCCTCCTAAGCATAACCAGCCTCGGGCTCTTTGAGCCGATCCTGGTTGCAGAAATATGGGGAAAAAAAGGACAGGGGTTCCCCCATATTTAAGCAACCAGCATCGGGCTCTGCGCCTGGTCCTGGTCCCAAAAATACGGGGGACAAAAAGAGTAGGGGTCCCCCGTATTTTTAAAACCAGCACCGGGCTCCACTAGCTGGACAGATAATGCCACAGCCGGGGGTCACTTTTATACAGCGCCCTGCGGCCGTGGCATCAAAAATCCAACTAGTCACCCCTGGCCGGGGTACCCTGGGGGAGTGGGAACCCCTTCAATCAAGGGGTCCCCCCCCCAGCCACCCAAGGGCCAGGGGTGAAGCCCGAGGCTGTCCCCCCCCATCCAATGGGCTGCGGATGGGAGGGCTGATAGCCTTTGTTGTAAAATAAAATATATTGTTTTTAGTAGCAGTACTACAAGTCCCAGCAAGCCTCCCCCGCATGCTGGTACTTGGAGAACCACAAGTACCAGCATGCGGCGGAAAAACGGGCCCGCTGGTACCTGTAGTACTACCACTTAAAAAAATACCCAAAAAAACACAAGACACACACACCGTGAAAGTATAATTTTATTACATACATACACACATACATACATACTTACCTTATGTTCTCACGCAGGTCGGTCCTCTTCTCCAGTAGAATCCAAGGGCTACCTGTTGAAGAAATTCTACTCACCAGATCCATGGGTCCAGGCTCCTCGGCAAATCCAGGGTTAATCCACGTACTTGAATAAATAAAAAAAAACGGTGTCCCGACCACGAACTGAATGGGGACCCATGTTTGCACATGGGTCACCTTCCCACGAATGCCAGAAACCCACTTTGACTTCTGTCTAAGTGGGTTTCTTCAGCCAATCAGGGAGTGCCACGTTGTAGCACTCTCCTGATCAGCTGTGTGCTGCTGTCCTCACTGACAGGCGGCACACGGCAGTGTTACAATGTAGCGCCTATGCGCTCCATTGTAACCAATGCTGGGAACTTTCTGCTCAGCGGTGACGTCACTTTAGGTCAACCGCAGGGCAGAAAGTTCCCATCATTGGTTACAATGTAGCGCATAGGCGCTACATTGTAACACTGCCGCGTGCTGCCTGTCAGTGAGGACAGCAGCACACAGCTGATCAGGAGAGTGCTACAACGTGGCACTCCCTGATTGGCTGAAGAAACCCACTTAGACAGAAGTCAAAGTGGGTTTCTGGCATTCGTGGGAAGGTGACCCATGTGCAAACATGGGTCCCCTTTCAGTTCGTGGTCGGGACACCGTTTTTTTTTATTTATTCAAGTACGTGGATTAACCCTGGATTTGCCGAGGAGCCTGGACCCATGGATCTGGTGAGTAGAATTTCTTCAACAGGTAGCCCTTGGATTCTACTGGAGAAGAGGACCGACCTGCGTGAGAACATAAGGTAAGTATGTATGTATGTGTGTATGTATGTAATAAAATTATACTTTCACGGTGTGTGTGTCTTGTGTTTTTTTGGGTATTTTTTTAGTGGTAGTACTACAGGTACCAGCGGGCCCGTTTTTCCGCCGCATGCTGGTACTTGTGGTTCTCCAAGTACCAGCATGCGGGGGAGGCTTGCTGGGACTTGTAGTACTGCTACTAAAAACAATATCTTTTCATTATCACAAATGGCTATCAGCATCCCCATCCGCAGCCCATTGGATGGGGGGGGACAGCCTCGGGCTTCACCCCTGGCCCTTGGGTGGCTGGGGGGGGGGGACCCCTTGATTGAAGGGGTCCCCACTCCCCCAGGGTACCCCGGCCAGGGGTGACTAGTTGGATTTTTGATGCCACGGCCGCAGGGCACTGTATAAAAGTGACCCCCGGCTGTGGCATTATCTGTCCAGCTAGTGGAGCCCGGTGCTGGTTTTAAAAATACGGGGGACCCCTACTCTTTTTGTCCCCCGTATTTTTGGAACCAGGACCAGGCGCAGAGCCCGATGCTGGTTGCTTAAATATGGGGGAACCCCTGTCAATTTTTTCCCCATATTTCTGCAACCAGGATCGGCTCAAAGAGCCCGAGGCTGGTTATGCTTAGGAGGGGGGACCCCACGCATTTTTTTGGGGGATTTTACATTGTTTAATTAAAAAAAAAAAAAATAAGAACCCCAGCACGGATCACACAGATCCGGCCGAGATTGATTGTAAAAAAAAACGGCAGTGTTTTGCTAATCACTGCCGTAAAAATAGGTAAAAAAAAACGAATGACATCGACATCGGAAGCCAAGAAAAATACGAATACGACAGCTTAGTAAATCCATCGTAATCAATTCAAAAAGTTGCAGTTTTACACTGTCGATGTCATTCGTGATTGAACTTTGACCTATTTTCGGAAATTACGAATCTTAGTAAATATACCCCAATGTAGGTTTTAAATCTAGGATCGAGCACGGTGGCCAAAATGTATTGCTCTGATTTCAACAGATTGAATCCTGGTTAAGCGAATTAAGGGTTCCATCCACAAGTCCCACATGCCTAGCGGAATCGCTCTGTTTTAGCTCCTCCTTCAATGTCTCCAGCTTCTTCTGCAAAAGCCTGATGAGGGGAATGACCTGACTCAGGCTGGCAGTGTCTGAACTGACTTCACGTGTGGCAAGTTCTCCACTGCGCTTGAGTCAGGTGCATTCCCCCTCCTTTGTCTATATCGTGGGTAGATGTATAGGCTTGAATGGCCTTTTGCTGCTCCTCCATCCTCTGAAGCATATAGAGGGTTGAATTCCACCTCGTTACCACCTCTTGCTTCAGAGGATGGCAGGGCAGGTGCAGGAATGTTTGGTGGTGCTCCAGTCTTCGGCACGCGGTGGCTGAATGCAGAAAGTGGCCCGCAATTCTTCGGGCCACCGGCAGCATCTCTTGCACGCCCCTGTCGTTTTTTTAAATAATTCTGCACCACCAAATTCAATGTATGTGCAAAACATGGGACGTGCTGGAATTTGCCCAGATGTAATGCACGCACAATATTGGTGGCATTGTCCGATGTCACAAATCCCCAGGAGAGTCCAATTGGGGTAAGCCATTCTGCGATGATGTTCCTCAGTTTCCGTAAGAGGTTGTCAGCTGTGTGCCTCTTATGGAAAGCGGTGATACAAAGCGTAGTCTGCCTAGGAACGAGTTGGCATTTGCGAGATGCTGCTACTGGTGCCGCCGCTGCTGTTCTTGCTGCGGGAGGCAATACATCTACCCAGTGGGCTGTCACAGTCATATAGTCCTGAGTCTGCCCTGCTCCACTTAACCACGGACATGTGGACTAGTGGACCTTGGGTACAACTGCATTTTTTAGGACACTGGTGACTCTTTTTCTGAGGTCTGTGTACATTTTCGGTATCGCCTGCCTAGAGAAATGGAACCTAGATGGCATTTGGTACCGGGGACACAGTACCTCAATCAAGTCTCTAGTTGCCTCTGAATTAACGATGGATACCGGAACCACGTTTCTCACCACCCAGGCTGACAAGACCTGAGTTATCCGCTTTGCAGCAGGATGACTGCTGTGATATTTCATCTTCCTCGCAAAGGACTGTTGGACAGTCAATTGCCTACTGGAAGTAGTACAAGTGGTCTTCCGACTTCCCATCTGGGATGACGATCGACTCCCAGCAGCAACAACAGCAGCGCCAGCAGCAGTAGGCGTTACACGCAAGGATGCATCGGAGGAATCCCAGGCAGGAGAGGACTCGTCAGACTTGCCAGTGACATGGCCTGCAGGACTATTGGCTTTCCTGTCTAAGGAGGAAATTGACACTGAGGGAGTTGGTGGTGTGGTTTGCAGGAGCTTGGTTACAAGAGGAAGGGATTTAGTGGTCAGTGGACTGCTTCCGCTGTCATCCAAAGTTTTTGAACTTGTCACTGACTTATGATTAATGCGCTGCAGGTGACGTATAAGGGAGGATGTTCTGAGGTGGTTAACGTCCTTACCCCTACTTATTACAGCTTGACAAAGGCAACACACGGCTTGACACCTGTTGTCCGCATTTGTGTACAGGATGCATACCTTCATGTCCCCATTTATCCATCTCATCAGGCGTACCTCAGATTTGCGGTACAGGACTGTCATTGCCAATTTCAGACGTTGCTGTTTGGTCTCTCCACGGCCCAGAGAATTTTCACCAAGGTAATGGCGGAAATGATGGTTCTCCTGCGTAAGCAAGGTGTCACAATTATCCCGTACTTGAGCGATCTCATAAAAGCGAGATCAAGAGAGCAGTTGCTGAACAGCGTATCACTTTCACTGAAAGTGTTACAGCAACACGGCTGGATTTTCAATATCCCAAAGTCGCAGTTGGTTTCTACGACTCGTCTGTATTTCTTGGGCATGATTCTGGACACAGACCAGAAGAGAGTTTATCTCCCGATAGGAAAGGCCCAGGAACTCATGACTCTTGTCAGGAACCTATTGAAACCAAAACTTGTGTCAGTGCATCACTGCACTCGAGTACTGGGAAAGATGGTGGCATCATACGAAGCCATTCCATTCGGCAGGTTCCATGCGAGGACTTTCCAATGGGACCTATCGGACAAGTGGTCTGGGTCACATTTGCAGATGCATTGGTTTATCACCCTGTCCCCCAGGGTCAGGGTATCACTCCTGTGGTGGCTGCAGAGTGCTCACCTTCTCGGGTGACGCAGATTCGGCATTCAGGACTGGATCCTGGTGACCACAGAGGCAAGCCTCCAAGGTTGGGGAGCAGTCACACAGGGAAGAAATATCCAAGGTCTTTGGTCAAGTCAAGAGACTTGTCTTCACATCAACATCCTGAAACTAGGGGCCATATACAATGCCCTACGTCAAGCGGAGACCTTACTTCGTGACCAACCGGTTCTGATCCAGTCAGACAACGTCACCGCAGTGGCTCATGTAAACCGCCAAGGCGGCACAAGGAGCAGAGTGGCGATGGCACAAGCCACCAGAATTCTTCGCTGGGTGGAGAATCACGCAAGCGCACTGTCAGCAGTGTTCATTCTGGGAGTGGACAACTGGGAAGCAGACTTCCTCAGCAGACACGACCTACATCCGGGAGAGTGGGGACTTCATCAGGAAGTCTTTGCACAGATTACAAGTCGGTGGGAACTGCCACAGATAGACATGATGGCGTCCCGGCTCAACAAAAAGCTACAGAGGTATTGCGCAAGGTCAAGAGACCCTCAGGCAGTAGCTGTAGACACCCTAGTGACACTGTGGGTGTTCCGGCCGGTCTATGTATTTCCTCCTCTTCCTCTCATACCTAAGGTGTTAAGGATAATAAGACAAAGAGGAGTGAGAACAATCCTCATTGTTCCAGATTGGCCACGGAGGACCTGGTATCCGGATCTGCAGGAAATGCTCACAGAAGATCCGTGGCCTCTTCCTCTAAGACAGGACCTGTTGCATCAGGGGCCCTGTCTGTTCCAAGACTTACCGCGGCTGCGTTTGACGGCATGGCGGTTGAATGCCGGATCCTAGCAGTGAAAGGCATTCCGGTTGAGGTCATCCCTACGCTGATAAAGGCTAGGAAGGATGTAACGTCAAAACATTACACCGTATATGGCGAAATTATGTTTCTTGGTGTGAGGCCAGGAATGCTCCTACGGAAGAATTCCATCTGGGCCGTTTCCTTCACTTCCTACAAACTGGAGTGAATTTGGGCCTAAAATTAGGCTCTATTAAGGTCCAGATTTCGGCCTTATCCATTTTCTTTCAAAAAGAATTGGTTTCTCTTCCAGAAGTTCAGACTTTTGTAAAAGGAGTGCTGCATATTCAGCCTCCTTTTGTGCCTCCGGTGGCACCTTGGGACCTTAACGTGGTGTTAAGTTTTCTAAAATCACACTGGTTTGAACCACTTAAAACGGTGGAGTTAAAATATCTCACATGGAAGGTGGTCATGTTATTAGCCTTGGCTTCGGCTAGGCGAGTGTCGGAATTAGCGGCTTTGTCACATAAAAGCCCATATTTGGTGTACCATGTGGATAGAGCGGAATTGCGGACCCGTCCTCAATTCCTACCAAAAGTGGTCTCATCTTTTCATATGAACCAACCTATTGTGGTGCCTTTGGCTACGCGTGACTTGGAGGATTCCGAGTTACTTGATGTGGTCAGGGCTTTGAAAATTTACGTGGCCAGGACGGCTAGAGTCAGGAAAACTGAAGCGCTGTTTGTCCTGTATGCAACCAACAAGATTGGTGCCCCTGCTTCAAAGCAGGCTATTGCTCGCTGGATTTGTAACACGATTCAGCAAGCGCATTCTATGGCTGGATTGCAGTTACCGAAATCGGTCTAGGCCCATTCCACGAGGAAAGTGGGCTCTTCTTGGGCGGCTGCCCGAGGGGTCTCGGCACTACAGCTGTGTCGAGCTGCTACTTGGTCAGGTTCAAACACCTTTTCAAAATACTATAAGTTTGATACCCTGGCTGAGGAGGAACTCATGTTTGCTCAATCGGTGCTGCAGAGTCATCCGCACTCTCCCGCCCGTTTTGGAGCTTTGGTATAATCCCCATGGTCCTTACGGAGTCCCCAGCATCCTCTAGGACGTTAGAGAAAATAAGATTTTAAACCTACCGGTAAATCTTTTTCTCGTAGTCCGTAGAGGATGCTGGGCGACCGTCCCAAGTGCGGACTACTTCTGCAATACTTGTATATAGTTATTGCTTCAATAAGGGTTATGTTAGAGTTGCATCGGTCCTGCACTGATGCTACAGTATGTTGTTTTTTCGTACTCATAACTGGGTAGTTTATCACAAGTTATACGGTGTGATTGGTGTGGCTGGTATGAATCTTGCCCTGGATTAACAAAATCCTTTCCTCATACTGTCAGTCTCCTCTGGGCACAGTTTCTCTAACTGTGGCATAGGGGGGCATAGAGGGAGGAGCCAGTGCACACCCAGAACTAAAGTCTTTCTTAAAGTGCCCATGTCTCCTGCGGAGCCCGTCTATCCCCATGGTCCTTACGGAGTCCCCAGCATCCTCTACGGACTACGAGAAAAAGATTTACCGGTAGGTTTAAAATCTTATTTTCTACTTTATTCTTTTCTATCCTAGTTTATTACGACCAACTTTCATCCAAGGAGTTTCATATTCTACTACCTGCATGCAATTTAAATTGCTTAAATTGTTTATATGGTTGATTTGTCCTTCACAATCCATAATCTGCAATTTGGATGTACTTGTGTCATTGAAAATCTTATAATAAAAATGTTTATATATTGAAAAAAAAAGTTATAAGACATATGCCTACCTTCTAAATGGGGTAAAATTAGGGGATTCTGTACTGGAAAAGGACTTAGGTGTCCTCATAGATAGCAAGCTAAGCAGTAGTACCCAAAGTAGGACTGCAGCAAAGAAGGCTAATAAGATATTAGCATGCATAAAACGGGGTATTGATGCTAGGGACGAGAGTATTATACTCCCGTTATATAAATCACTAGTGAGGCCACACCTTGAATACTGTGTACAGTTCTGGGCACCGTACTACAAAAAGGATATCCTGGAGCTTGAAAAGGTACAGAGGAGGGCGACCAAACTAATTAAGGGCATGGAGATGATGGAATACAAGGAAAGGCTTGAAAGACTAGGCATGTTTACATTGGAAAAGCGGAGACTAAGAGGGGATATGATCAACATCTACAAATATATAAGGGGACAATACACAGAGCTTGCGCGGGACCTGTTTCTGGTTAGATCAACACAGAGGACTCGTGGACACTCGCTCAGGTTAGAGGAGAGGAGATTCCGCACAATACAGCGTAAAGGCTTTTTCACGGTAAGGACAATACGTGTTTGGAATTCCCTGCCCGAGGGAGTTGTAATGGCGGAATCTGTCAACACCTTTAAGAATGGGTTAGATAAATTCCTATTGGATAAGGATATCCAGGGGTATGGTGCATAGTCATGCATTATAGTTACTATAAATAGGGATAAAATGCAATGGCTGACAGCAGCATCAGTCAGAAATTTTAGTAAAATCATCATGCATAGGACACCACAAATAGGTTGAACTCGATGGACAATTTATATTTAAACAAGGGAGCGCTAAGAACAGGGTCAGTTTAAATCACACATTTATTACAATCCACATATAAACAGCAAATAAAATCAAGGATAATATCCGGATATTAAAAACAATATAGTGCACTCTTTATTTAGTCCCATGCCCTGAGCTCGAATTAGTAATTGTCTATTCACACGGATAGATCCGTACAATCTCCACTGGTACGCATTAATTGTGTCCAATTGTAACCATGCTGTCTTGATAATTAATTGGCTTTAGACAAGGCAACCTTCTTATTATTTGTATCCAGCAAAAATGTATCAGTCACTGGAAGGCTCCTTAATAGATAGCAGTAGGGGGAGAGCGCTGTGTAGTAAATGGATGCACAGCGGTATGCTACGCAGGGGCGGAACTGTGGGAGGCAGTGGAGTCGGCTGCCGCCGGGCTCCTGGCCACAAGGGGGCGCATCTCCTCCACTGTCTCCCGCAGCCTGAGAACTGCGCTGCTATTGCAGATGGAGGAGCTGTGTCAGTGACACGGAAGCTGCCTCCTGTAGAGAGAGATGGCACTGGCTGCAGCTAGGGGGAGCTCCAGAGCACAGCTCCTCCCGGGCCCTTAGTAAGCCAGCCGAGGGAAGCTCAGAACTCTCTGCTCCTCCATGCTCTGGATGATAGCCAAAGGTAGGCACTGTGTGGGGGGTGGGGGAGAGGTGTATTTGGGGGGGAAGTACTGTGTTTTGTGTGTGCTTGTTTTTAAGTGAGGTGTGTGTGTTTTTAAGGAAAGTTGTACATTCAAGTAAAAGAGGCATGTGTGATGTGTGTGTGAGAGTGGCATGTGTGTGAGAGGCATGTATGTGTATGTAAGTGAGAGGCATATGTGTGTGTGTGTGTGTGTGTGTGTGTGTGTGTGTGTGTGTGTGAGGCATGTGTATGTAAGTGGGAGGCATGTGTATGTAAGTGAGAGGCATGTGTGTGTGTGTGTGTGTGTGTGTGTGTGTGTGTGTGTGTGTGTGTGTGTGTGTGAGAGGCATGTGTATGTAAGGGGCCCTACACACTAGGCGATGCGCCACCAAGGTGCCCGACGGCCGATACGGCCGACGAGCGACCCGGCGGCGGGGGGGCAGTGACGGGGGGAGTGAGGTTTCTTCACTCCCCCCGTCACTCGGCTCCGTAGACTTGCAGGCAAATATGGACGATCTCGTCCATATTGGCCTGCATGCACAGCCGACATGGCCCCAGCGATGAACGAGCGCGGGGCCGCACATCGTTCATCGCTGGGGACTCCACACTGCACGATATGAACGATATCTCGTTCATTAATGAACAAGATCGTTCATATCGTGCAGTGAAATCGCTATGTGTGTAGGGCCTATAAGTGAGAGGCATGTGTATGTAAGTGAGAGGCATGTGTATATGAGAGGCACTTGTGTGAGAGGTGTGTGTAAGTGAGAGGCACGTGTGTGAGAGGTGTGTGTAAGTGAGAGGCATGTGTATGTAAGTGAGAGGCGTGTGTGTTTAAGTGAGACGTGTGTGAGTGTTTAAGTGAATGAGGCGTTTGTGTTTTTTTTAATATATATCTAGTGTTCACGCTAGGTGTCTGCCCCTTTTTTAGACAGCTGAATCCCGCCCTGCCAGTTTTTGTGCGCCCTGCCGCCCCGCCGTTTGCTGCCTGCCGGACCCCTCCACGTCGGCCAGCCGTGCGCCGCCAGACCCGGTACGTACATGAGAGTCCCCCTGGGCTAAATTAACCTTGTAAGTATTTTGCAGCTGTAAACATTAATCTCAGTGCTCTCTACCTGGTGCAATGTATCTCAGTGCTCTCTACCTGGTGCAGTGTGCCTCAGTGCTCTCTACCTGGTGCAGTGTGCCTCAGTGCTCCCTACCTGGTGCAGTGTGCCTCAGTGCTCCCTACCTGGTGCAGTGTTCCTGAGTGCTCTCTACCTGGTGTAGTGTGCCTCAGTGCTCTCTACCTGGTGCAGTGTGCCTCAGTGCTCTCTACCTGGTGCAGTGTGCCTCAGTGCTCCCTACCTGGTGCAGTGTGCCTCAGTGCTCCCTACCTGGTGCAGTGTGCCAGAGTGCTCTCTACCTGGTGCAGTGTGCCTCAGTGCTCTCTACCTGGTGTAGTGTGCCTCAGTGCTCTCTACCTGGTGCAGTGTGCCTCAGTGCTCTCTACCTGGTGCAGTGTGCCTCAGTGCTCCCTACCTGGTGCAGTGTGCCTCAGTGCTCCCTACCTGGTGCAGTGTGCCTCAGTGCTCTCTACCTGGTGCAGTGTGCCTCAGTGCTCTCTACCTGGTGCAGTGTGCCTCAGTGCTCTCTACCTGGTGCAGTGTGCCTCAGTGCTCTTTACCTGGTGCAGTGTGCCTCAGTGCTCTTTACCTGGTGCAGTGTGCCTCAGTGCTCTCTGCCTGGTGCAGTGTGCCTCAGTGCTCTCTACCTGGTGCAGTGTGCCTCAGTGCTCTCTACCTGGTGCAGTGTGCCTCAGTGCTCTCTACCTGGTGCAGTGTGCCTCAGTGCTCTCTACCTGGTGCAGTGTGCCTCAGTGCTCTTTACCTGGTGCAGTGTGCCTCAGTGCTCTCTACCTGGTGCAGTGTGCCTCAGTGCTCTCTACCTGGTGCAGTGTGCCTCAGTGCTCTCTACCTGGTGCAATGTGTCTCAGTGCTCTCTACCTGGTGCAATGTATCTCAGTGCTCTCTACCTGGTGCATTGTGCCTCAGTGCTCTTTACCTGGTGCAATGTGTCTCAGTGCTCTCTACCTGGTGCAATGTGCCTCCAAGCATTATAGTATGTACCTAAGTTTGCCCATCTAACTTAAAAATGTGCCCTCCCGAATGAAAAATGTGCCCTCCCCGTGATCAGCACCCTGCCCTAAAAAAAAATACCACAGTGAACACTAATTATATTGGCACACCGCTGCGCCAAAGCATCTCCATGGAGACCTGGCGGGTGAGGGAGCACTGTAGGTGTACTATAATGGTATGCTGGTGTCTGTTTTATTGTAATGACTGACTTGGAGTGCGTCCACTTTCTATGTGTATCTATATTACTATTGGGAAAGGTACCTGAGCACGCTGCTACTGTTCACCCTGGGTGCCGGATAGCTACATATGGTATGTGTGTGTATGTGTAGGGGGGCACCAAAATGTATCATGCCTCCGGGCGACTAGGACGAACTTACGCCACTGATGCTACGACCCCTACGTCCCAGCCGCAGCACGTCTGATACATTTTTGCTGGATACAAATAATAAGAAGGTTGCCTTGTCTAAAGCCAATTAATTATCAAGACAGCATGGTTACAATTGGACACAATTAATGCGTACCAGTGGAGATTGTACGGATCTATCCGTGTGAATAGACAATTACTAATTCGAGCTCAGGGCATGGGACTAAATAAAGAGTGCACTATATTGTTTTTAATATCCGGATATTATCCTTGATTTTATTTGCTGTTTATATGTGGATTGTAATAAATGTGTGATTTAAACTGACCCTGTTCTTAGCGCTCCCTTGTTTAAATATATTTTGTGGTTTTTGGTAATTGGTGGAACAGTACCACCGGTGGGAGCAGTAGAGATTAGGTGTGTTTTTTAATCAATTATAGGTAGTAATTAACAGATTTCTTGGTGGTATCATCATAAAGCGCTGTGTATTTTAGAAATATTTCGATGGACAATTGTCTTTTTTCAACCTCAGATACTATGTTACTATGTTACTATGTAATATTTGAAGAAACAAAATAAAATAAAGCTATGTATTGGGTTTCACTAACAAGCACATTGGAAGACTTGACTACTGTTAAAAGACATGCATTACATGGTATAGAGCCACAAACCACAATGTAGTAAAATAAAAACAAACTTACATGTGTATCAAACCTATGTGAGGCTTACATTGATAGTGCAAGATCAACACTCTATCAACTGTGCAAACTAGACTGCACATAAATGCCATAAAATTTATCTGAGATTTTAGTAAATAAGGCCCGTTGCTGTCCGTGTCACACAGCCGTCACGGCCCCGCCCCCATACGGTCCGGTCATGTCTGCGTTGTCCTGACTGTGCCCCCAAAATGGCGGCACAACGCCGCTGGCCCGACTCCTCCTGCCCAGTGACCGCCTCTACCTGTCAATCAGGCAGAGGCGCTCACTGGGCAGAGATGCTGATCGCATCTCTGGCATGTGCCGGTGCACTGTGGCACCAGCACACACGCACTTCAGACCTGATCTCCTGTTGTGTGAATATGCACAGCAGGGATCAGGTCTTAATTAGGCCCTATATACAGCTGTCAGTAAAGCAGGGATGTGCTGCTGCCAGTGAGGCAGGGATGTTCTGCTGTCAGTGAAGCAGTGATGTGCTGCTGTCAGTGAAGCAGTGATGTGCTGCTGTCAGCGAGGCAGTGATGTGCTGCTGTCAGCGAGGCAGGGATGTGCTGCTATAAGTGAGGCAGGGATGTGCTGCCGTCAATGAGGCAGGGATGTGCTGCCGTCAATGTTGCAGGGATGTGTTGCTGTCAACGTTGCAGGGATGTGCTGCTGTCAGTGAAGCAGGAATGTGCTGCTGCAGTGAGGCAGAGATATGCTGCCCACTTTCTCCCTATCACCCCTGCCTGAGTCACACACTTTCCCTGTCACCCCTGCCTCAGTTACCCACTATCTCCCAGTCACCGCTGCCTCAGTCAACCACTATACCTGCGACCCCTGCCTCAGTCACCCACTATCCCTGTCACCCCTGCCTCAGTCACCCACTGTCACTCTATCACCCCTGCTTCAGTCACCCACTATCCCTGTCAACCCTGCCTCAGTCTCTTACTGTCCCTGTCACCCCTGCCACAGTCATCCACTATCTCCCTATCATCCCTGCCTTATTCATTTATTATCCCTGTCACCCACTTTCTTCCCATACTTACCCAACCCCTTCCTATCACCCCTCCCTCAGTAACCCACTATCTCCCTGTCACCCCTGCCTAAGTCACCCACTATCACTGTCACCCCTGCATCAGTCACCCACTATCTCTCAGTCACCCCGGCTTCAGTCACCCACTATATCCCACTCATACATGCTTCAGTCACCCACTATCTCCCAGTCATTCCTGCCTCAGTCACCTACTGACACCAGTGCAGATATTTCTGCTGCAGCCTCTCCACTCTCCAGCGTGAACGTCCTGACGACTGAGGAAATCCGCTTCCCAGTTGAGGACTCCGGGAATGAACACTGCCGATATTGCTGGCAGATGACGTTCTACCCAACTGAGGATTTTTTTATACTTCCAGCTTTGCCATGCAGTTTCGAGTGCCGACTTGATGATTTGTGTACACTACCGTGGTGGCGTTGTCCGATTGTACTTGAACAGGCCTGTTCTGTACTAGAGGCAGGGCCAGTATCAATGAATTGAACACTGCCCGCAATTCCAGAATGTTTATCGGGAGGAGAGATTCCTCCCTGGTCCACCGATGGTGAAGGGTCGTCATCACGGCCATGACCTTGGTGAATTTCCGAGGTGCCGTGGCCAAACCAGAAGGCAGGACCTGAAATCCAAAAACTAACCAGGCACAACACTGCTTAGCTTCCAACATCAGATGAGATTGGACATATCCAGTGTGATGCGGCTGTAGATGATTTTTGCTGTTTCTAACTTCTACATCAATGAATAAGTTTCAAAATAGAATGCATCAAGAGAACGGTGTTGGTAGTATAAAACTACCTACAGCACCTGGTATTCCCAGGTGGTCTCACATCCAAGAACAAACCAGGCCTAAGATCAGGTGATATTGGGCATATACAGTGTGGTGTGGCTGTAGATGAGCTTAGTGGTTTCTGTTAGAGTTCTTCTACTTCTAACTACTAGTACATAAATGAATAAGCGGACGATTTATTAAACCTGGTGGAATGATAATTTGCATGGTGATAAAGTACCAGCCAATCAGCTCCTAATTGCCATGTCACAGGCTGGGTTTGAAAAATGACAGTTAGGAGCTGACTGGCTGGTACTTTATCACCTTGCACTTTATCAGTTCACCAGGCTTAATAGATCTGCCCCAATGTTTCAAAATGGAATGCATCAAGAGAACGGTATTGGTATTGTAAAAATACACACAGCTCCTGGTATTTCCTGGTGGTCTCCCATCCAAGTACTCAAACCAGGACCAACACTGCTCAGCTTCCATGATCAGGAGAGATTGGGCAAATCCAGTGTGCTGTGGCTGTAGATGAGCTGGTGGTTTCTGTTAGAGCTTTTCTACTTCTAACTTCTGGTACATAAAAGAATACGTGTAAAAATTAAATGTACCAAGAAAAGGGTGTTGGTAGTTTAAAAACACCTAAAGAATCTGATAATACATGGATGGGAGACTGCTTGGTAGTAACAAAGTTCAATACTGCTTTGCTTCAAAGATCAAATGAGATTGGGCATATCCAGTGTGGTGTGGCTTTAGATAAGCTTTGTGGTTTCTGTTAGAGCTCTTCTACTTCTAACTACTGGTACATTAATGAATATGTATAAGGTTGTAGTTTATCCAATATGCCTTTACTACCTTACCTTACCCCCCCCCCCCCCCCTCCCCTCCTTATAGCTTCCTTTGTTCTCTCCTCGTGTGTGCGTTATTTGTTTTCTCATACGTCCTAGAGGATGCTGGGATCACATTAAGAACCATGGGGTATAGACGGGATCCGCAGGAGACATGGGCACTTTAAGACTTTCAAAGGGTGTGAACTGTCTCCTCCCTCTATGCCCCTCCTCCAGACTCCAGTTTTAGAATTGTGCCCAGTGAGACTGGATGCACTACAGGGGAGCTCTACTGAGTTTCTCTGAAAAGACTTATGTTAGTTTTTCTTATTTTCAGGGAGGCTGCTGGCAACAGTCTCCCTGCTTCGTGGGACTTAGGGGAGAGAAGTATGACCAACTTCTAGTGAGTTCAATGGCTTTACTTCTGGCTGACAGGACACCATTAGCTCCTGAGGGTGCTGATCGCTGGGTACGCCTAGATGCCCACTCTCGTAGCCTGCCGTCACCCCCTTACAGAGCCAGAAGTCAGAAGACAGGCGAGTAGCAGAAGAACAGATGGCATTCTGAGGTACCACGCAGCGAGCGGAATGCTGTGCGCCATGCTCCCACACAAACACAGGCACTGCAGGGTGCAGGGCGTTGGGGGGGGGGGCACACTGGGCAGCATAAATTCCTCACAAAAGGCTGGCAAAAGTGGACATTAGTGCCTGGGCACTGTCCTTACCCCACCAGCGTATTTAATTATTTGTTTCTGAGCGGGACAGAAGCGTGCCATTACAGCGGCGGGGCTTCTTCCTCACCTCACCAGCACATCTATAGAGCGTTACAAGTCTATCACTATAGAGTTTATTATTTCCCAGACTGTGTACTTTTGACGCTGGGTTGTGAGCTGAAAAATCCCATCTGTCCCTCTGACAGATTTACTGTAGGTCTATCCCCCATAAGCCGATGTGTCTGTGGGTACTTGGTACATGTGTGTCAACATGTCGGTGGCTGAATGTTTTTCCCAAGAGGAAACTATATTAGGAATGCAGACATATGATGGTGGCCCTGTTGGCACCACCAATAACTGACTGGGTGAAAGTTTCAGTAATATCAGAGTGAGGTTGGATAAATCTGTGTCCCAGACACAGACGTAGAGAAAAGATGTGATGTTCATGGCTATGCTTCTTTTCCCTCAGGCCCCGCAAAAATGTTATTTTGCCCAGTTACTACACACTGATACTGACTCGGATACTGATTCCTATGTCGACCATAATATTTCCTGATTAGATCCAATATTGGCAAGGAGCATTCAGTACATGATTGTGGATATTAAGGACATATTAACATCACTGAGGACCCTGCTGTTCCTGACAAAGGGGTCTATATGTATGTATATATAGATATATAATGAAAGCTGATGTAACGTTCCTCCATCTCTGTTTGAGAAAGTCTGGGCCAGCTCGACAAGATGGTTTCAAATCCCCAAAAGGTTTCCGGTTGTTTATTCATTTCCTGCCGCGGACAGAATAAAGTGGGAATCACCCCCTGTTCTGCACGGGGCCCTGTCACAAATCCAGCGGATCGTATGCAGGAAGCTACATTATTTCTAGTTATGTAACCACGGGTACATTACTTAGACCTGCCATTACATGCGCATGGGTGAGTAGTAGTATTCAAGAATTGGTCGAATACCTTGTCATCCGATATAGATATCCTGGAGACATGGGATGCTCCTTACGTTGGATCATATCAAGGACACTGCAGCATACTTACGACTGCAAGGGATATAGGACTCTTGAGTTCACGGGCCAATTTCATGGCAGTCTCGGATAGGAGGGCATTGTGGATTCACCAAGGGAATGCTGATGCTGACTCCAAGAAGAAAGGGAGTCTCTTCCCTATGAAGGTGAAGCCTTGTTTGGCGACGGCCTAGTTAATTTGATCTCGGCAGCTCCCGCAGGTAAGTCAACCTTCTTGCCCTATGTTCCCTCTCAACGGATGAAGACGCATCATTATCTAACGCAGTCATTTTGGCCCAATAGATATGCAAGAAGTTAAGATTCCCCTTTCTTTGCAGGTAGAGGAAGGAGAAGAGGGAAGAGGTCTGTAGCCTCTTCAAGATCGCAGGAGCAGAGATCGTCCTCTGCTTCTGCCAAATCCACTGCATGACGCTGGGGCTCTCTTGCAGGAGCCCACACCAGTGGGGGCACGTCTAAAACACTTCAGTCAGTTCTGGATTAATTTGGACCTGGACTCGTGGGTTTTACAAATAGTGTCCCAAGGGTACAAACTGGGGTTTCAAGACGTTCCCCCTCACCGATTGTTCAAATCGGCCTTAGTCAGCAGGGAGAAGGCTTTTATTCAAGCCTCTTCGTGGTCCCGAAGCCGGAAGGCTCAGTCAGACCAATCTGAAATCTGAAATCCCTCAATTTCTACCTAAAGAAATTCAATTTCAAGATGGAATCTTTCAGGGTAGGGATCTCCAGTCCGGAGGAAGGAGATTTCATGGTTTTGGTAGACATAAGGATGCCTACTTACATGTTCCGTTTAGCCACTGCATCAAGCTACCTGAGGTTTGCAATTCAGTATTGTCATTACCAATTTCAGACGTTGCCGTTTGGTCTGTCCACGGCTCTGAGGATTTTCACCAGGGTGATGGCGGAAATGATGGTTCTCCTTCGCAAGCAAGGAGTCACAATTATCCCGTACTTGGATGTTCTCCTGATAAAGGCGAGATCCAGGGACCAGTTGTTGCAAAACATTGCACTCTCCCTGACAGTTCTTCAACAACATGGTTGGCTCCTAAACTTGCCAAAATCGCAGTTGGTCCCAATGACGCGGTTGTTGTTTTTGGGAGTGATACTGGACACAGAAGAGGTTTTCTTCCAGTGGAAAGGCTATGGAGAGCCAGAGTCTGGTCAAACAAATTCTGAAACCAGCAAGAGTGTTAATCCATCAATGCATTCGGTTGCTGGGGAAGATGGGAGCGGCCTACGAGGCCATTCAGTTTGGCAGGTTCCATGCTAGAGTGTTCCAGTGGGACCTGTTGGACAAGTGGTCCGGATCCCACCTACACATGCACCGGAGGATAATCCTGTCTTCCAAGACCAGAATATCACTCCATTGGCGGCTGCACAGTTCTCACCTCCTAGAGGGGCAATGGTTCAGGATCCAGGACTGGATCCTAGGGACCACGGATGCAACCCTCCGAGGCTGGGGAGCAGTCACACAGGGGGAAAACATCCAAGGAAGATGGTCAAGTCGGGAAAGTTGTCTCCACATAAATGTTCTGGAGTTACGGGCCATTTAATAACTGCAGACACAGTATGCACTGGGACGGGTGCCCAGCATCCTCTACGGACTAAGAGAAAAGGATTTACCGGTAGGTATTAAAATCCTATTTTCTCTAATGTCCTAGAGGATGCTGGGGACTCCGTAAGGACCATGGGGATAGACGGGCTCCGCAGGAGACATGGGCACTTTAAGAAAGACTTTAGTTCTGGGTGTGCAGTGGCTCCTCCCTCTATGCCCCTCCTCCATACCTCAGTTTGATACTGTGCCCAGTGGAAACTGTGTGCTTTTCAGGAGCTCTCCTGAGCTTTCTGACAGAAAGTATTTTGTTAGGTTTTTAATTTTCAGGGAGCACTGCTGGCAACAGACTCCCTGCATCGAGGGACTGAGGGGAGAGAAGCAGCCCTACTCTCTGAGTTGCAAGGTCCTGCTTCTTAGGCTACTGGACACCATTAGCTCCAGCGGGATTGGTACGCAGGATCTCACCCTCGCCGTCCGTCCCAGAGCCGCGCCGCCGTCCCCCTCGCAGAGCCGGAAGATAGAAGCCGGGTGAGTATGAGAAGAAAAGAGACTTCAGCGGTGGCAGAAGACTTCATGATCTTCACTGAAGTAACGCACAGCACTGCAGCTGTGCGCCATTGCTCCCATACACCTCACATACTCTGGTCACTGTAAGGGTGCAGGGCGCCCTGGGCAGCAATATAAACCTCTTTTTGCCAAAAATATAACATATATACAGCTGAGCACTGTATATATGTATGAGCCCCCGCCAATTTTACAGTTTAAGCGGGACAGAAGCCCACCGCCGAGGGGGCGGGGCTTCTCCCTCAGCACTCACCAGCGCCATTTTTTCTCCACAGCACCGCTGAGGCAGCTCCCCAGACTCTCGCCTGCTGAAACCACGGTAGACAAGAGGGTTGAAAAGAGGGCTCCCCCCTTTTAATAATTCGGCGCAAATCACATACAGCAGCACTACTGGGCAAACATTAAGTTACTGTGTTATTCCTGGGTTATATAGCGCTGGGGTGTGTGCTGGCATACTCTCTCTCTCTGTCTCTCCAAAGGGCCTTGTGGGGAAACTGTTTTCAGAAAAAGCATTCCCTGTGTTTGTGGTGTGTCGGTACACGTGTGTCGACATGTCTGAGGAAGAAGGCTATATTAGAGAGGAGCGGGAGCAAATTAATGTGGTGTCTCTGCGACAGCTGATTGGATGGATATGTGGAATGTTTTAAATGCTAGTGTAAACTCAGTGCACAAAAGATTAGACAAGGCTGAAGCTTCGGGACAGTCAGGGTCTCAACCCATGCCTGATCCTATGTCGCAGGGACTGTCAGGGTCTCATAAGCGCCCACTATCCCAGATTGTTGACACAGATACTGACACGGATTCTGACTCCAGTGTCGATTACGATGATGCAAAGTTACAGCCAAAATTGTCAAAATCCATTCGATATAGGATTATGGCAATAAAAGATGTTTTGCACATCACAGAGGAACCCCCTGTCCCTGACAAGAGGGTACATAAGTACAAGGGAAAGACGCCTGAGGTAACCTTTCCCCCCTCACACGAGCTGAACGAGTTATGTGAAAAAGCCTGGGAATCTCCAGATAAAAGACTGCAGATTTCCAAAAGGATTCTTATGGCGTATCCTTTCCCATCAATGGATAGGTTAAGATGGGAATCCTCCCCTAGGGTGGACAAAGCATTAACACGCTTATCCAAGAAGGTAGCCCTCCCGTCCCAGGATACGGCTACCGTCAAAGAGTCTGCTGACCGCAAACAGGAGATAACCCTGAAGTCCATTTATACACATTCGGGTACCTTACTCAGACCGGCAATTGCGTCGGCCTGGGTGTGTAGTGCTGTAGCAGCATGGACGGATACCTTATCTGAGGGGATGGATACCCTAGATAAGGATACTATTTTATTGCCCCTGGGGCATATAAGAGATGCTGTCCTATATGTGTGTATGCAAAGTACAGGTGGTGCTGCAGGGCTCACAACCTTTTACTTGTCTTGTAGAGCAACTCTGGAGCTGTTATTGGATCCATCTGCTGCAGGCCTTCCCCCAGGAATGCTTGCACTAGTTGTTGCATTTGGTTTGTTGTTTGGGGGTGCTTCAGTATTAGGCAGCCTTCTGCCCTCCCACATTCATCTGAAAATGTGTTCTCCCTGCAGTTGTTGTCCCCAGATGAGAGTTCCCTTTTGCTTCCTCAGTTGAATCTCCTTAACTTGACGGGGGTGTGCCCGAGCAGCCGCCCTCCACAGCCCTATCCCAACACATACTTATCTTGCATATGAGATCTCTTGATCATGAAGATAGTTCTGACAGGGTGAGGTTCATCCATTACATTTTAAAGTAGGAAGGTACAAATTACATATTCGAATTACATATATGTGCTGGATTCAAATGTTTTCCCCCCTTCCTTTCTCAATTGTGCCCATCAGCAGCTATTCT
Organism: Pseudophryne corroboree; assembly: GCF_028390025.1. Lineage (NCBI taxonomy): Eukaryota > Metazoa > Chordata > Amphibia > Anura > Myobatrachidae > Pseudophryne > Pseudophryne corroboree. The sequence goes on from NW_026970014.1 coordinate 117,322, forward strand.
TATGTTGCTGCCAATGGTTGTGACACATTTTTTTCTTCTGTGGGGTACACTGGACTCCACAAGGATTCATATTGGGGTGTAGAGTAGGATCTTGATCTGAGGCACCAACAAGCTCAAAGCTTTTGACTGTTCACAAGATACTCAGCGCCCCCTCCTCTATAACCTCGCTTCCATGAACAGGGAGCTCAGTTTGTAGTTGGTGCCTTCAGTAGCAGGCCACTTAACAGGGGGCTGCCTCAGGCATCCTATTCTTAGCTATTAATTTTGACAAGAAAAGAAGAACTTTTTTAATAAGAATCTACAAGGGCTGCAGCAGGCTAGGTCTAATAGACATATTTACTGCAGCTCCATCACTCCCAGCGGCACAGTATACTCCAGTGCCCCGGTTGCTGGGTCACTGCAGCGGAGGCTCCGGTTTCTTCCTAAGGTCAGTCACACACACACCGCCCTCCGGGATCACGAGGCCGCTGATGAAAGGGTGGTAAGGGGCTTCTGTGCCCACTTTATACCGTGATCCAGCGTGGCTGTAGGGGGCGGGCTGTGTGCGCACTAGCGTGGACACTGATTACTGGGCAGCTGCTCCACTAGCCACCAGGGACAGTTAAGGAGCACAGCTCTGGGGGTTTTTCTCCTATATTAACCCCATTTTGTACTACCCGCAGTGCATTGTGATAGGTAATAGGGCCTGATTCAGGTTGGATTGCAATCGCAATAAGCAATCCAACTGCAAAAATTGCTAAGAGCATACGCATCCGCCTGCAGATAATGCGATCGCCTCTGCCTGTCAATCGGTGCAGGGGGGGGTGAGGGGGGTCAACAACACTCCATTTCCAAGTCGGAGATGGAGCGGTGCGGGGGCAGGGTTTCAATATTGGGTCGGCAACGGAGAAACAGGAGGCGTGGTCAGAGCGGCTGCATGACATCACATGGGCCGGACTCCGCCAGTGGAGCCCCAGCGTCACGCAGTAGATTTTGTAGAGGCCGGGGAGGACTTCTGTTCCTGGGAGCTAGCTGTGTTGTGCATCTTTTTTCCTCTGCCCCTACCTCTGGCAAGAAAGGACGCACCTCGCACTTTCTTGTTTCTTTGTGACCGAAAGGACTGCATTTGATAATGCAGAGCTTTCTTATGCTGTGAGGGAACATAAGGTAAAAAATTTGATTTTCCAGCTGTAGCTGTGCGTGTTAATGCTTTGTCCATCCTAGGGGACGATTCCCATCGTAACCTATCCGTTGATGGGAAAGGATACGCCATAAGAATCCTTTTGGAAATCTGCAGTCTTTTATCTGGAGATTCCCAAGCTTTTTCACATAACTCGTTCAGCTCGTGTGAGGGGGGAAAGGTTACCTCAGGCTTCTTTCCCTTGTACATATGTACCCTCTTGTCAGGGACAGGGGGTTCCTCTGTGATGTGCAAAACATCTTTTATTGCCATAATCCTATATCGAATGGATTTTGCCAATTTTGGCTGTAACTTTGCATCAACGTAATCGACACTGGAGTCAGAATCCGTGTCGGTATCTGTGTCAACAATCTGGGATAGTGGGCACTTATGAGACCCTGACAGTCCCTGCGACATAGGATCAGGCATGGGTTGAGACCCTGACTGTCCCAAAGCTTCAGCCTTGTCTAATCTTTTGTGCAATGAGTTTACACTAGCATTTAAAACATTCCACATATCCATCCAATCAGGTGTCGGCGGAGACACCACATTAATTTGCTCCCGCTCCTCTCTAATATAGCCTTCTTCCTCAGACATGTCGACACACGTGTACCGACACACCACACACACACAGGGAATGCTTTTTCTGAAGACAGTTTCCCCACAAGGCCCATTGGAGAGACAGAGAGAGAGAGAGTATGCCAGCACACACCCCAGCGCTATATAACCCAGGAATAACACAGTAACTTAATGTTTGTCCAGTAGCGCTGCTGTATGTCATTTGCGCCGAATTATGTGCCCCCCCTCTCTTTTCAACCCTCTTGTCTACCATGGTATAAGCAGGGGAGAGTCCGGGCAGCTTCCTCTCAGCGGTGCTGTGGAGAAAAAATGGCGCTGGTGAGTGCTGAGGGAGAAGCCCCGCCCCCTCGGCGGCGGGCTTCTGTCCCGCTTAAACTGTAAAATTGGCAGGGGCTCATACATATACAGTGCCCAGCTGTATATATGTTATATTTTTGCCAAAAAGAGGTTTATATTGCTGCCCAGGGCGCCCCCCCTGCGCCCTGCACCCTTACAGTGACCGGAGTATGTGAGGTGTATGGGAGCAATGGTGCACAGCTGCAGTGCTGTGCGTTACCTCAGTGAAGATCATGAACTCTTCTGCCGCCTCTGAAGTCTTCTTTTCTTCTCATACTCACCCGGCTTCTATCTTCTGAATCTGCGAGGGGGACGGCGGCGCGGCTCTGGGACGGACGGCGAGGGTGAGATCCTGCGTACCAATCCCTCTGGAGCTAATGGTGTCCAGTAGCCTAAGAAGCAGGACCTTGCAACTCAGAGAGTAGGGCTGCTTCTCTCCCCTCAGTCCCTCGATGCAGGGAGTCTGTTGCCAGCAGTGCTCCCTGAAAATTAAAAACCTAACAAAATACTTTCTGTCAGAAAGCTCAGGAGAGCTCCTGAAAAGCACCCAGTCTCAACTGGGCACAGTATCAAACTGAGGTATGGAGGAGGGGCATAGAGGGAGGAGCCAGTGCACACCCAGAACTAAAGTCTTTCTTAAAGTGCCCATGTCTCCTGCGGAGCCCGTCTATCCCCATGGTCCTTACGGAGTCCCCAGCATACTCTAGGACATTAGAGAAACTAGAATTTTAATATCTACCGGTAAATCCTTTTCTCTTAGTCCGTAGAGGATGCTGGGCACCCGTCCCAGTGTGTACTGTGTCTGCTGTTATTAAATGGCCCTTAACTCCAGAACATTTATGTGGAGACAACTTTCCTGACTTGACCATCTTCCTTGGACGTTTTCCCCCTGTGTGACTGCTCCCCACCTCGAAAGGGTTGCATCCGTGGTCCCTAGGATCCAGTCCTGGATCCCGAACCATCGCCCCTCTAGGAGGTGAGAACTGTGCAGCCACCAATGGAGTGAGATTCTGGTCTTGGAAGACAGGATTATCCTCCGGTGCATGTGTAAGTGGGATCCGGACCACTTGTCCAACAGGTCCCACTGGAACACTCTGGCATGGAACCTGCCAAACTGAATGGCCTCGTAGGCCAAAACCATTTTCCCCAGCAACCGAATGCATTGATGGATTAACACTCTTGCTGGTTTTAGAATTTGTTTGACGAGACTCTGGATCTCCATAGCCTTTCCACTGGAGGAAAACCTCTTCTGTGTCCAGTATCACTCCCAAAAACAACAACCGCGTCATTGGGACCAACTGCGATTTTGGCAAGTTTAGGAGCCAACCATGTTGTTGAAGAACTGTCAGGGAGAGTGCAATGTTTTGCACCAACTGGTCCCTGGATCTCGCCTTTATCAGGAGAACATCCAAGTACGGGATAATTGTGACTCCTTGCTTGCGAAGGAGAACCATCATTTCCGCCATCACCCTGGTGAAAATCCTCGGAGCCGTGGACAGACCAAATGGCAACGTCTGAAATTAGTAATGACAATCCTGAATTGCAAACCTCAGGTAGCTTGATGCAGTGGCTAAATGGGAACATGTAAGTAGGCATCCTTTAAGTTTACCAAAACCATGAAATCTCCTTCCTCCGGACTGGAGATCACTACCGTGAGAGATTCCATCTTGAAATTGAATTTCTTTAGGTAGAAATTGAGGGATTTCAGATTTCAGATTGGTCTGACTGAGCAGTCCGGCTTCGGGACCACGAAGCGGCTTGAATAAAAACCTTCTCCCTGCTGACTAAGGCTGATTTGAACAATCGGTGAGGGGGAACGTCTTGAAACCCCAGTTTGTACCCTTGGGACACTATTTATAAAACCCACGAGTCCAGGTCCGAATGAATCCAGAACTGACTGTAGAGTTTTAGACGTGCCCCCACTGGTGCGGGTTCCTGCAAGAAAGCCCTAGCGTCATGCAGTGGATTTGGCAGAAGCAGAGGACAATCTCTGCTCCTGCAATCTTGAAGAGGCTACAGACCTCTTCCCTCTTCTCCTTCCTCTACCTGCAAAGAAAGAGGAATCTTAACTTCATGCATATCTATTGGGCCGAAATGACTGCATCAGATAATGATGCGTCTTTATCCGTTGAGAGGGAACATAGTGCAAGAAGGTTGACTTACCTGCGGGAGCTGCCGAGATCAAATTAACTAGGCCGTCGCCAAACAAGGCTTCACCTTCATAGGGAAGAGACTCCCTTTCTTCTTGGAGTCAGTATCAGCATTTCCTTGGTGAATCCAGATATACAGGGAATGGGGGGAAGGGGATGTGTTCTGCACCAGCTATTAAATTCTAAATATTTGTATGAAGAGGCCCCAATAAATGTCCATCAGTTATATTAAATATTAATTGTAGGACGTTCGGGGGTGCTACCAGAGACAAGTAATGTTATGCAGGAAAGGAGAAGAGAAAAGAATGTCTCTTTTGCTGGCGCACAAATGATGATTTAAAAATTAACTTTTAATAAATTCGTTAAAATTGTCTAAACACGAAATAAAGTACAATAAGTTTGTATAATGTAATTACCATATATAATAAATGGAAATACATTTATTAATATCAAGGTTCGCTACCTGTGTTGTGTCTTTATTATTGATCCAAATTGACTATATCAATTAGTCTGATACTGAATTACTGGACACTATGTAATATTAGTTGAATGTATATTAGTAATTCACTTGACAAATGTCAGAACCTGGCAATAGTTCTACATATCATACACTTACAGCACTCTTTCCACAATATTTTCCCTTTATTCCAGATCAAATGGTATAATCCCCCACAGTAATTATTCCTGTTGTAGTATAGTACAGTATGGTTGCTGGGGACGTCTTTAATGAAAAGAGAGGGAACATCTAATGTGTCTCCTTATGGGTAAAATACTTGCAAGCTAAGTGCTATGAATAGCATCAGCATGTAGATAAATGCTGAGTGTTAGGTGAGTAATGCAGATAAATAGGGATATCTAATAATTCTATAGAATAGTGGGTGAATTATTAGATATCCCTATTTATCTGCACCTCTAAGCACACTATTTGACTGTCCACACCCTGCTGTGCCTATTACCCATCTCCTCCACCACCCTCAACACTGACCCACACATCATTCACCCACAAAGATACAATAAAGGTAGTTTGGATAAATTAGCTAAATGAAATGGATTTAACCAATTTATCTAAATGACCATTTTTGGATGTTTTCCAGTGTTTGGGAGCAAATGGTCAATTGTCATTTGCTGCCACATATTAGCATAATTTTGTTTCAACTAGAAAAAAAAATTGGACAGATAATCTAAGTGTGGATCCAGTTTAATGCTGATTTCAGAGCCAACTATAGACTTGATTGAGGTACTGTGTCCCCGGTACCAAATACCAATTAAAATAATATTGTGAGGTGTGAGGTGTTCAAAAAAGACTGAACATGAGTGGAAATTATGGTTATTGAGGTTAATAATACTATGGGATCAAAATGACCCCCAAATTCTATGATTTAAGCTGTTTTTTAGGGTTTTTTGAAAAAAACACCCGAATCCAAAACACACCCGAATCAGACAAAAAAATTTCGGTGAGGTTTTGCCAAAACGCGTCCGAACCCAAAACACGGCCGCGGAACCGAACCCAAAACCAAAACCCGAAAAATTTCCGGTGCACATCACTACTTAATTAGAACTTCGGTCAATGTGAATTAATTATTGGACTCAACCATGGTTATCCTTAAAACCCAGGGGTCTTTTTAAGATCGATCTTAATCGATGTTGGGCTTCCAGGTTGAAAAAAACACACATTTACTAACATTTTAAAATTTATATAAAAAATCATCTGTTCGTAAATGCAGTGCACATGGTTTTGCCCAACTGCTAACAAAAGTCCTGCTGCGATCAACTTGGAATTACCCCCATCGATTGATGTTTTCACACTGCTCGTTCCAACCCCAAAAACTATGAAGAGGATGGGGGCATATACGCAGGGTCCATCCTGTGCATGTGCCTACATTTTCTCCGGGTGCCCCACAGAAAATGCGAATGCCTCTGCCTGTCAATCAATAGAGGGCGTACCTTCGCAGGTATATCGCGATCATGAGCCATGTCTCCCATTTTTGTCATTATAGGTGCTCTGTGAGCTGCTGACCATGCCCCAGCCGCTCTGTCTCCCGTGAATAGACATTGGGGCTTATTCAGACCAGATCGCTTCAATTTATTTTCACCCAGCGGGCAATCAGGTCTGCACTGCACATGCGTATGCGCCACAATGCGTAGGTGCGACGGTCCGGAGATCACAAGAAGATTGACAAGAAGAGGGTGTTTGTGTGGGTGGCAACTGAATGTTTCTAGGGAGTGTCCGGAAAAACACTGGAGGGACCCGGCGTTTTGTGGGAGGATTTGTGACGTCACCTCAATGGCTGAGTAAGTGCTGAGCTGTGCAGCTCTTGTGCACATGTGATCACACACCTGCACAGCAAATTTTCCCTTCCGCTGTAGGCGGCAACCACCTGATCACAGGGATGCAAAAAACACACCCTAGCGATCAGGTCTGAATTACCCACAATGTGCATATTTGCAGAGCAACAAGCTACAGGGAGCCTTCCACCCCCCCCTTCCCCATGACTATGGGACACTGGGGGGGGGGGGGTTATTTGGGTTAGCTGGACATTCCCAAAAAAAGTGACTGTCCTGCAAAAATTGGGTTAGTTGGGAGGTATGTGCAAATACATTTATTGTTTTGCATGCAGGGTAAATACTGGCTTCTTTGACATTTAGCCACAAATGCTGCACAGTTGAATTACAGTATTACACTGCAATTAACAGTTATGCTAGGACATTCCTTCTCCCAAAATCTACCTCTCTCTGCATGTTACATCTGTCCCACAGTGGCGTGCGGTGAGGTCAGTGGCTAGTGAGGCACTACAGCCATAATGTCCGCCGAATCCTGCCGATGACCCTTAGCCAATGCCCGCTACTGCCTCTGAGCCGATACCCACTGCCACCGCCAATGGCTTACAAACTCTCCCACAATCAACTGACCCAGCCCTCCACCACTAATTTCTATCTCAGTCCGATGCCGCCAATGCCCGCTGCCTGCCTGCTCATTGTTCTTGTGATATATTATAAATTTTTAAAGAAAAAAAATGAGTGTTTGGGACTGGGAAGGGTGAGGGAGGAGGACATGAATGCAATTTTGTTGTCCAGGGCTTCCATTAACTTAAAGGAGAAGGGTCTGAATGGGTTAAAAAAAAATGTGTGAGGTCCCCCCTCCTTAGTATAACCAGCCTCTTTGAGCCGGTCCTGGTTATTTAAATACTGGGGGAAAAATTGGACAGAGGTTCCCCGTATTTAGACAACCAGCACCGGGCTCTTAGACGGGTCCTGGTTCCAAAAATACGTGGGACAAAAGATGTAGGGGTCCCCCATATTTTTAAAACCAGCACCGGGCTCCACTAGCCAGAGAGATAATGCCACAGCCAGGGGACACTTTTATGTAGGTCCCTGCGGCCCTGGCATTACCCCTCCAACTAGTCACCCCTGGCCGGGGTTCCCTGGAGGAGTGGGGATCCCTTAAATCAAGAGGTTCCTCCCCTCGAGGCACCCAAGGGCCAGGGGTGAAGCCCGAGGCTGTCCCCAGCACCCCTGGGTGGTGGGTGCCGGGCTGATAGCCATATGTGTAAAAAAAGAATATTGTTTTTTTTGTTGTGGAACTACAAGGCCCAGCAAGCCTCCCCCACTTGCTGGTACTTGGAGAACCTCAAGTACCAGTAGGCGGGGAAATAACGGGCTCGCTGGTACCTGTAGTTCTACAACAACAAAAAATACCCAAATAAAAACACAAACACACACACCGTGCCAGTAAAATTATTGAGACAAGCTGTAGCATGTGGATGCATGTAACCCTATAAAAGTGATGGATTGGGTGACTATTACAATACCCACTGTTGCTGTCTGAAAAATGATGGATATATAGATTGCTCTGCCGAGATATGTTTTTTTTCTAAAATGCACCACAGGTATGGATGGATAGTATACTTGACGACAAAGAGGTAGGTAGAGCAGTGGCCTACTGTACCGTACTGCTATATATTATATTATTTATTATTATTATCCTTTATTTATATGGCGCCACAAGGGTTCCGCAGCACCAAATTACAGAGTACATAAACAAATAATCAAACAGGAAAACAGCAACTTACAGTTGATGACAATATAGGACAAGTACAGGGTAAATAAACATAGCTACATCAGCAGATGACACTGGAATAAGTATCAGGTGGCAGAAGACTGCTGGATTTGGTGCAGCTGAAGATTATTAAATTAAGAAAAGAGTAAGCACATGAGGGAAGAGGGCCCTGCTCATGAGAGCTTACATTCTAAAGGGGAGGGGTAGACAGACAGGGGTGAGACAGATGGGGTACATAGAGAGCGTGGAACAGAGGTTTAGGATGAGATTTGGCTGGGTTTGGTGAAGAAGTGGGTCTTGAGAGCCCATTTGAAGTTTTGTAGAGAAGTGGAGAGTCTGAGGAGGAGAGGTAGGGAATTCCAGAGAAGTGGTGCAGCACGTGGAAAATCTTGGAGGTAGGAGTGGGAGGAAGTAATCCGTAGGCAGGAGAGTCGGCGTGCATTAGCAGAGCGAAGAGGACGGGTGGGAGTGTAAAGCGAGATAAGATCAGAGATGTAGATGGGAGAGGAGTGGGTGAGGGTTTTGTAAGCAAGTGTGAGAAGCTTGAAATGGATTCTGAAAGGGAAGGGGAGCCAGTGAAGGACTAGTAAGAGAGGAGAGGTGGACGTAGTGCATTTGGTGAGGAAAATGAGCCGGGCAGCAGCATTGAGGATAGATTGGAGTGGAGAGAGGTATTTGTCAGGAATGCCAGTCAGGAGGAGATTACAGTAGTCCAGTCTGGAGATGACCAGTGAGTGGATAAGAGTCTTAGTAGCATCCTGGGTCAGAAAGGGTCTGATCCTGGAAATATTTTTTAGATGAAAACGGCAGGTTTGTGAGAGGTGCTGAATGTGTGGTTTGAAGGAGAGGGAGGAGTCAAGGATTACTCCAAGACAGCGCACTTGGGGGGAAGAGGAGATAGTAGTGCCATCAATAGATAATGAGATTGTAGGAGGTGAGGTTATGCGGGAGGGAGGGAAGATGATCAGCTCGGTCTTAGACATGTTAAGTTTAAGAAAGCGCTGGGACATCCAGGAAGAGATAGCAGAGAGACAGTTGGAGATATGAGTGAGGAGAGTAGGGGAGAGGTCTGGAGAGGAAAGATAGATTTGAGTGTCATCAGCATAGAGATGATATTGGAAACCAAAAGAACTAATGAGCTTACCTAGTGAGGACGTATAGAGAGAGAAGAGGACCAAGGACAGAACCTTGGGGTACCCCTACAGTTAGTGGAAGTGAGGGGGAGGTGGAGTCATGAGAGGAGACAGAGAATGAACGGTCAGAAAGGTAGGACGACAACCAAGAGAGGGCAGTGTTACGCAGACCAATGGAGTGAAGGATTTGCAGTAGGAGAGGATGGTCCACAGTGTCAAAAGCAGCAGAGAGATCAAGTAGAATAAGTAGAGAGTAGTGTCCCTTAGATTTAGCAGCATGGAGGTCATTGCATACTTTTGTAAGGGCAGTTTCAGTGGAGTGGAGAGGACGGAAGCCAGACTGGAATGGGTCAAGCAGTGAGTGTGAGGAAAGAAAGGAAGTAAGGCGGTTGTAGACAATACGCTCAAGGAGTTTGGAGGCAAAAGGAAGAAGAGAGATAGGTCGGTAGTTGGAGAGAGTGTTTGGATCAAGGGTAGGTTTTTTAAGAATAGGAGAGATGAGAGCGTGCTTGAAGGCAGAGGGGACAGTGCCTGATGAGAGGGAGAGATTGAGAAGGTGGGAAAGATGGGAACAAGCAGAAGAAGAGATGTGGCAGAGGAGGCGGGAGGGGATAGGGTCAAGTGGGGAGGTGGTGAGGGGACAGGAACGAATGAGGGCCATGACTTCCTCTCCAGATGCATGGGAGAAAGATGACAGAGTTGGTGCGAGGGATGGATGAGGGTTGGTAAGGGATGGGAGAAGGCTGGTTGCTGACAGTCTGGTGTGATGTGATGTCCTGACGTATGGAGTCAATTTTGGATGTGAAGTAAGTGGCAAAGTCAAGAGCAGAGAGTGAGGAAGGGAGACGAGGTGGAGGTGGGCAGAGGAGTGAGTTGAGAGTGGCAAAGAGGCGCCGGGGGTTGGAAGACTGGGAGGAGATGAGGTTCTTGAAGTATGACTGTTTAGCAAGAGAAAGGGCAGCACTGAAGGATGAGAGCATAAGTTTGAAATGGAGGAAGTCTGCCTTAGAGCGTGATTTCTTCCAGTGTCGCTCAGCAGTACGTGAGCATTTTTGCAGATATCTGGTGCATTTGGTGTGCCAGGGTTGAGGTGTTAATTTGCGAGGGTGAACAGTGGTTGGTGGAGCAACAGAGTCAAGAGCAGAAGTAAGGGAAGCATTGTATGTGGAAGTGGCTTGTTCAGGGCATGAGAGAGAGAGAGAGAATAGGAGAGAGAAGTGAGTCAAACAGGGAGGAAAGGAATGTAGTGTCAATAGCTTCAATGTTACGCTTAGTGATGGTAGCCTTAGGAGGTTGAGATGGGGAAGTCGAGAGAGATAGGTTGAAGGAGAGCAGGTGGTGGTCAGAGAGGGGAAATGGGGAGTTGGAAAAATCAGAAATATCACAGCGGTGAGTGAAGACCAGATCCAGTGAGCTCCCATTCACATGGGAGGGTGAGGAGGTCCACTGGGAGAGACCAAGTGAAGAGGTGAGGTTAAGGAGTTTAGAGGCAGGGGATTGTGTGGGGATGTCAATTGGGATGTTGAAATCGCCTAGGATAATGGTGGGAATGTCAGAAGAGAGGAAGTGAGGAAGCCAGGAAGCAAAGTTGTCGATGAATTTGGAAGCAGTGCCAGGGGGGCGGTAAATGACAGCTACTCTAAGATGGACTGGTTGGAAGAGACATATGGAGTGGACCTCAAATGTAGATAATATAAGGGATGGTTCTGGTGGTATGAGTTGGTAGGAGTAACTAGAAGGTAAAAGGACCCCAACACCACCCCCATGGCGACCCCCAGGTCGGGGGGTGTGTGTGAATGTAAGGCCCCCAGCAGAGAGAGCAGCAGCAGCACAAGTAGTGTCAGAGGGCGTAATCCAAGTTTCAGTAATGGCTAGTAGGTGTAGGGAGTTGGAAATGAAAAGGTCATGAGTGGGGACCAGTTTGTTACAAACGGATCTGGCATTCCAGAGGGCACAGGATAGGGGGTATGAGTTTGTGGGAGAGATGTGAATTAGATTTTCAGGGTTGCTGTAGCGATGAGGTGGGATTAACTTTGAGGGCAGGGATGAGAGAGTAGTGATGGTACGGGTGCCAGAGATAGGAGGGGAAACTGCAGGAGGTGGGCAGGGAGGGAGGTCAGTGTGATGTGGATGGGGGTGTGGGGAGGTGACAGGGAAGGGAGAGAGGGAGCAGGGCTGAGTTGTGGGGTAGCAGGACCATGGGGCAGAGGTGAATGAAAGTGGGGTAACAGGAAAGGTGGGGGAAGGAAACAGAGGGATGGAGGGGAGACAGAGGAGGAGGTGGAGGAGACTAGGGGGGAAGGATAAAGATACATTATTAGGTAGACACTGAGTGATGTGGGGAGTATATGAAAGCATTCACATAGTGTTAAGTAGGTAAATAGGTTGAGGGAAAGTGGAAGTAGGAGAGGAGACTGTAAGGGAATCCGAGTAGAAGAATTGTAGAAATGCAGGTGAGAAAAGCAGTGTAGGCTCAAGGGGTGTAGATTTAGTATGAAATGAGTCAAAAGCGTAGATAAAGTGGGTGCAGAAATGTATTTGGAGTGTAAGAAATGAAAGGATTGTTAGAGGTTTAAGAAGCAATGGTAATTATGTTAGATGTTTTAAGTGTTTGCAGGTAAAATTGCATTGGTGCAGCTGTGCTTAAAAAACAAAATTACAATAATACAGATACAGGCATTTGTAGGTGAAATGGATGGTTTATGAAATGTCCTAGTAAGGTAGTTCTGTGCTATGTAATCAGATGCAACAATCAGGAGGTGAGTGATCTGAGGAGTAAGTGACTCACATTTGTTATTAGTTCTTCAGTTTTCTTTGTTTTGTTAGATTGGTGTGCTTCTGTTTTCCTTCTTTTTCACTTCGATTGAACGCTAATTGAACACTACTGTTATGTGTCAATTTTATCACGCTTTTATAAAAATGCACGCTTAGATCAATAAATGCATAGCCAAATGGCTTTGCACAGCCTACACCATTGGACTTTAGTAGAAGACTATTACAAGTGAAACCAATAATTGAAATCTGTAACCACACCCCACCCCCTCAAATGCCAGGCAATAAATTACCTTAAAAACAACAACCAGGCATTCCACAAAGATTAAACTGGGTCTATATCATTCAAAACTTTAAAAAAGTACTTCAAAATCACATTCTATGCAATAATGTTTCAATTTGCATTACCCAGCAGAATTAGCTTTGCATATATAGATATAGTGCAGCAGAATAGATTGGTGGTTGTAGTCAATTGTAATTACCCAGCAGAATTAGCTTTGCATATATAGATATAGTGCAGCAGAATAGATTGGTGGTTGTAGTCAATTGTAATTACCTGTAGGTGACAAGAAGAGAAGAAACGTCAATTCACAATCGATATCAGCTGAAGATAAATTAACGCTGATTGAACGCTGCGTTATGTGTCAATTTTATCACGCTTTGATAAAAATGCATGCTTAGATCAATAAATGCACAGCCAAACAGCTTTGCACATCCTACACCATTGGACTTAAGTAGAAGTCTGGTGGTCAGCAAAATTTTGCACTGTCCTCCTACTATATATAGTGCGCACAACTACTAAAATACACCACAGGTATGGATGGATAGTATACTTGACGACACAGAGGTAGGTAGAGCAGTGGCCTACTGTACCGTATTGCTATATATTATATACTGGTGGTCAGCAAAATTCTGCCCTGTCCTCCTACTATATATACTGCGCACAACTACTAAAATACACCACAGGTATGGATGGATAGTATACTTGACGACACAGAGGTAGGTAGAGCAGTGGCCTACTGTACCGTACTGCTATATATTATATACTGGTGGTCAGCAAAATTCTGCCCTGTCCTCATACTATATAATACAATGCAGCACAGATATGGAGCATTTTTCAGGCAGAGAACGTAGATATTTTCAGCACACTGAGCACAGATATTTGCAAGCACACTGAGCACAGATATTTGCAGCACACTGAACACAGAAACTGAGAAAACGCTGCACGTCCTCTCCCTATCATCTCCAATGCACAAGTGAAAATGGCGGCGACTCGTGGCTCCTTATATAGAATAGAATAGCTGCTGACGGGCACGATTGAGGGAGGAAAGGGACATTTGAATCCAGCCCATAGATGCAATGTGAATATGTAATTTGTACCTTCCTATCTTAAAATGTATATACAGTGTATATGTCACAACTGAGGGCCTGAGCTGACTGGAGGCAGCCTCAGTTGTAGGGGCTGAGGTGTAGTGGAACCTGGGAGGTTGTATCAGACCCCTGGACATGTAAGTTAAATGTAGAAGAATTGCCCGAAGGCGTGCCCACGACAACCAGGATAAAAGTCAATGATGTTTATTTTGACAAACTCCATGCATCACAGCAGTAATAAAAGAGAAACATAAAATCAGCAGAGAAATAATACAGTTCCTGGGTACTACAGGAGGACAAGGACCACAGGGCTCTGGTAGTATGAGACAGTTCTTATTATCTTCTAGTTGGAAAGTCTTTACCAGGCCCGACTGTAGCAATGGAGATAGCCCAGGATCATACTAGCTGGTGTTCCAGGAAAAGCTGGGCTGCTGTGGATAAAATGGCTGCTGTGGGTACTGGCTGAAACCAGACTGATGTAAGCACGGAGTGGATTGCTGGATGGAACCAGCCAAATAATAAATGAAGCTTGAGAGCGATGAAATATGATTGATATATGGAGTTTGAGAGCGGTGAAATAATAGTGCCGGTGGTGAGTGGTAATCTGCGGAAATGATACCGGCACTTTAAGAAGAGCTGATCTCTGCTGGAAGCTAGGCTGGAAGCAGGTAAATCTGTAACTGGAAACAGATGAGTCCCAGAGGACTGGAGAGTCAGGCTGCACCGCAGGTGGTAGACTAGAGCGGGTCTCTTTAGTGGAGGTTTGGAGATGGTAACTGGAACCTGGAAAACAACCACGGGAGAGAGACAAACTGGAACTAGGTTTGACAACCAAATCACTGACGCCTTCCTTGCTCAGGCACAGAATACTTATACCTGCAGCAAGGAAGGGATTGGCTAGGCAATTATGCAGATTACAATGGAAACAGCGGATTGGTGGAAATGAACAGGTGACAGAATCCAACATGGCTGCGCCCATGCAGACACTTGGAGGGAAGATTGGTTTGATAATCCATGTGGGAACTTTAACAGCAATGGCGGCGCCGGCCACAGTAAACAGGAGACGCCAGACTGATGAGTGCACATTTGAACCACGCGGGCAACAGCGGAGGCCGCGGCTGACATAAGCGCCACTCTGACATCCTGCATGCAGAAACTCAGGGACGGCGGCGGAGGCCGCGGGAGATTCCATTCAAGATGTAACATGGCGCCGCTGTGACAGCGTCTCAGAGTGACAGGAGAGGAGGCAGGAATGGGGACATCAGAATAACAGATGGGATCCGGTCCTGGAGCGCTGAGCCAGCCTTAGGAGGCATCTGAAAGTAAGTTATGGCGTCCAGATACCCGGATCGTGACAGTATACACTAGAGGTCTTTCCGAACCCCCTAATCCTAACATTGTAATTTGCTTTAGGGCGCACCTCCAATTAGTCTAGTGTTTCTTGCTGCCTTTCCAATGAAGCAAGTTTAATTTAGTAATAGGTGAAAAACCATCCTTACAAAGGTGTTAATCAGAGACTTGGCTTTGTGGACACTTTTCAGAGAACAAATTTGTTAGCATAAAAATAAAGCCAGAAAATTAAGAGCTGTTTAATCACTCAATTGGATTTTTTTTGCCAGCATATTTCTTTTTCTCTGCAACCCACTGCTAAATTGTGCTTCCTAGCTGTTTTTATAAAATCACTGAATCAAATCTAACTCTGATTACGTCAGAGAAGGCCAGGTACCCTACACCAGAACAGGGGGTTTGAAATTTTGACTTGTCTACTTAAAGATCACCAAAATCTGATAACAAGGTCAATTACGTCCCTGGGTGGGATTGAACCACCAACCTTTTGGTTAATAGCCGTGCACACTAACTGATTGCGCCACAGAGACACTTTGCAAAAGTCCATACTGACAAAGGCTAATAAGCATTCATCTAAAACGTTTCCTAGAAAAACTTTAAATAGTCAATAATCTGGAGAGTTTTTGTAAGATGTTTCTTCCATCAACCAACGAAGAAACACATTGGTACTTTCCCATGATGAGTGAGTGCTTCAGGATCTCTTGCACTTACATGTGCAGCAGAGTACAGCAATGGAAGCATGCTGGGCCCATAACCCAGCGGTAGGCAGATTGAAACTATCCTCTGCTATATGCATTTTTTTTTGTTAATTAAATTAATCCAAAACTGGGATTGATATTTTGGCTCTTTTATTTTTACTTAAAGTACAATAACTTTTACCATTTTAATTTGTTTTAATAGTATATTGACAGTATTGTTTTCTTTCAAAAATCCACTTAATTTTCTTTACCCTATTATTAAAATGGTAATTGACAAAAACAAACTACATTGTCACCAGAAGAGCAATACAAAATGTACAAGTGATATATTAAAATCATCTTTCCAGCTTGAATTTCAATGATGCATTGGGGCAACGATTTTGTGAGAAACATCTTCACCCTTAAATAAAGATTTTCTTAATTCCTTACCTGTGTGCTAATTAGATATCACCTTGTTTTCACATTAAACAGACTTCCACATGAGAAAGCAGCAAGGATACAGTGGCGTTAATGTTTCCTGGTGTCAACCTGTATTATTTCAGTAGACATTGAAATGAGGATGCATCTTGCTGCCTTTCCAATGAAGCAAGTTTAATTTAGTAATAGGTGAAAAACCATCCCTACAAAGGTGTTAATCAGAGACTTGGCTTTGTGGACACTTTTCAAAGAACAAATTTGTTAGCATAAAAATAAAGCCAGAAAATGAAGAGCTGTTTAATCACTCAATTGGATTTTTTTTGCCAGCATATTTCTTTTTCTCTGCAACCCACTGCTAAATTGTGCTTCCTAGCTGTTTTTATAATATCACTGAATCAAATCTAACTCTGATTACATCAGAGAAGGCCAGGTACCCTACACCATAAGAGGGGGTTTGACATTTTGACTTGTCTACTTAAAGATCACCAAAATCTGATAACAAGTTCAATTACGTCCCTGGGTGGGATTGAACCACCAACCTTTTGGTTAATAGCCATACACACTAACTGATTGCGCCACAGAGACACTTTGCAAAAGTACATACTGACAAAGGCTAATAAGCATTCATCTAAAACGTTTCCTAGAAAAACTTTAAAAAGTCAATAATCTGGAGAGTTTTTGTAAGATGTTTCTTCCATCAACCAACGAAGAAACACATTGGTACTTTCCCATGATGAGTGAGTGCTTCAGGATCTCTTGCACTTACATGTGCAGCAGAGTACTGCAATGGAAGCATGCTGGGCCCATAACCCAGAGGTAGGCAGATTGAAACTATCCTTTGCTATATGCATTTTTTTTTGTTAATTTAAGTAATCAAAACTGGGATTGATATTTTGGCTCTTTTATTTTTACTTAAAGTACAATAACTTTTACCATTTTAATTTGTTTTAATAGTATATTGACAGTATAGTTTTCTTTAAAAAATCCACTTAATTTTCTTTACCCTATTATTAAAAGGGAATTGACAAAAACAAACTACATTGTCACCAGAAGAGCAATACAAAATGTACAAGTGATATATTAAAATCATCTTTCCAGCTTGAATTTCAATGATGCATTAGGGCAACGATTTTGTGAGAAACATCTTCACCCTTAAATAAAGATTTTCTTAATTCCTTACCTGTGTGCTAATTAGATATCACCTTGTTTTCACATTAAACAGACTTCTACATGATAAAGCAGCAAGGATGCAGTGGCGTTAATGTTTCCTGGTGTCAACCTGTATTATTTCAGTAGACATTGAAATGAGGATGCATCTTGCTGCCTTTCCAATGAAGCAAGTTTAATTTAGTAATAGGTGAAAAACCATCCCTACAAAGGTGTTAATCAGAGACTTGGCTTTGTGGACACTTTTTAGAGAACAAATTTGTTAGCATAAAAATAAAGGCAGAAAATGAAGAGCTGTTTAATCACTCAATTGGATTTTTCTGCCAGCATATTTTTTTTCTCTGCAACCCATTGCTTAATTGTGCTTCCTAGCTGTTTTTTATAAAATCACTGAATCAAATCTAACTCTGATTACATCAGAGAAGGCCAGGTACCCTACACCATAAGAGGGGGTTTGAAATTTTGACTTGTCTACTTAAATATCACCAAAACCTGATCACAAGGTCAATTATGTCCCTGGGTGGGATTGAACCACCAACCTTTTGGTTAATAGCCAGACACACTAACCGATTGCTCCACAGAGACACTTTGCAAAAAGTACATACTGACAAAGGCTAATAAGCATTCATCTAGAACGTTTCCTAGAAAAACTTTAAAAAGTCAATAATCTGGAGAGTTTTTGTAAGAATTTTCTTAAATCAACCAACGAAGAAACGCATTGGTACTTTCCCATGATGAGTGAGTGCTTCAGGATCTCTTGCACTTACATGTGCAGCAGAGTACTGCAATGGAAGCATGCTGGGCCCATTACCCAGAGGTAGGCAGATTGAAACTATCCTCTGCTATATGCATTTTTTTTGGTTAATTAAAGTAATCCAAAACTGGGATTGATATGTTAGCTATTTTATGTTTACTTAAAGTACAATAACTTTTACCATTTTAATTTGTTTTAATAGTATATTGACAGTATTGTTTTCTTTCAAAAATCCACTTAATTTTCTTTACCCTATTATTAAAATGGTAATTGACAAAAACAAACTACATTGTCACCAGAAGAGCAATACAAAATGTACAAGTGATATATTAAAATCATCTTTCCAGCTTGAATTTCAATGATGCATTAGGGCAACGATTTTGTGAGAAACATCTTCACCCTTAAATAAAGATTTTCTTAATTCCTTACCTGTGTGCTAATTAGATATCACCTTGTTTTCACATTAAACAGACTTCTACATGAGAAAGCAGCAAGGATGCAGTGGCGTTAATGTTTCCTGGTGTCAACCTGTATTATTTCAGTAGACATTGAAATGAGGATGCATCTTGCTGCCTTTCCAATGAAGCAAGTTTAATTTAGTAATAGGTGAAAAACCATCCCTACAAAGGTGTTAATCAGAGACTTGGCTTTGTGGACACTTTTTAGAGAACAAATTTGTTAGCATAAAAATAAAGGCAGAAAATGAAGAGCTGTTTAATCACTCAATTGGATTTTTCTGCCAGCATATTTTTTTTCTCTGCAACCCATTGCTTAATTGTGCTTCCTAGCTGTTTTTTATAAAATCACTGAATCAAATCTAACTCTGATTACATCAGAGAAGGCCAGGTACCCTACACCATAAGAGGGGGTTTGAAATTTTGACTTGTCTACTTAAATATCACCAAAACCTGATCACAAGGTCAATTATGTCCCTGGGTGGGATTGAACCACCAACCTTTTGGTTAATAGCCAGACACACTAACCGATTGCTCCACAGAGACACTTTGCAAAAAGTACATACTGACAAAGGCTAATAAGCATTCATCTAGAACGTTTCCTAGAAAAACTTTAAAAAGTCAATAATCTGGAGAGTTTTTGTAAGAATTTTCTTAAATCAACCAACGAAGAAACACATTGGTACTTTCCCATGATGAGTGAGTGCTTCAGGATCTCTTGCACTTACATGTGCAGCAGAGTACTGCAATGGAAGCATGCTGGGCCCATTACCCAGAGGTAGGCAGATTGAAACTATCCTCTGCTATATGCATTTTTTTTGTTAATTAAAGTAATCCATAACTGGGATTGATATGTTAGCTATTTTATGTTTACTTAAAGTACAATAACTTTTACCATTTTAATTTGTTTTAATAGTATATTGACAGTATTGTTTTCTTTCAAAAATCCACTTAATTTTCTTTACCCTATTATTAAAATGGTAATTGACAAAAACAAACTACATTGTCACCAGAAGAGCAATACAAAATGTACAAGTGATATATTAAAATCATCTTTCCAGCTTGAATTTCAATGATGCATTAGGGCAACGATTTTGTGAGAAACATCTTCACCCTTAAATAAAGATTTTCTTAATTCCTTACCTGTGTGCTAATTAGATATCACCTTGTTTTCACATTAAACAGACTTCTACATGAGAAAGCAGCAAGGATGCAGTGGCGTTAATGTTTCCTGGTGTCAACCTGTATTATTTCAGTAGACATTGAAATGAGGATGCATCTTGCTGCCTTTCCAATGAAGCAAGTTTAATTTAGTTATAGGTGAAAAACCATCCCTACAAAGGTGTTAATCAGAGACTTGGCTTTGTGGACACTTTTTAGAGAACAAATTTGTTAGCATAAAAATAAAGGCAGAAAATGAAGAGCTGTTTAATCACTCAATTGGATTTTTCTGCCAGCATATTTTTTTTCTCTGCAACCCATTGCTTAATTGTGCTTCCTAGCTGTTTTTTATAAAATCACTGAATCAAATCTAACTCTGATTACATCAGAGAAGGCCAGGTACCCTACACCATAAGAGGGGGTTTGAAATTTTGACTTGTCTACTTAAATATCACCAAAACCTGATCACAAGGTCAATTATGTCCCTGGGTGGGATTGAACCACCAACCTTTTGATTAATAGCCAGACACACTAACCAATTGCGCCACAGAGACACTTTGCAAAAAGTACATACTGACAAAGGCTAATAAGCATTCATCTAGAACGTTTCCTAGAAAAACTTTAAAAAGTCAATAATCTGGAGAGTTTTTGTAAGAATTTTCTTAAATCAACCAACGAAGAAACACATTGGTACTTTCCCATGATGAGTGAGTGCTTCAGGATCTCTTGCACTTACATGTGCAGCAGAGTACTGCAATGGAAGCATGCTGGGCCCATTACCCAGAGGTAGGCAGATTGAAACTATCCTCTGCTATATGCATTTTTTTTGTTAATTAAAGTAATCCAAAACTGGGATTGATATGTTAGCTATTTTATGTTTACTTAAAGTACAATAACTTTTACCATTTTAATTTGTTTTAATAGTATATTGACAGTATTGTTTTCTTTCAAAAATCCACTTAATTTTCTTTACCCTATTATTAAAATGGTAATTGACAAAAACAAACTACATTGTCACCAGAAGAGCAATACAAAATGTACAAGTGATATATTAAAATCATCTTTCCAGCTTGAATTTCAATGATGCATTAGGGCAACGATTTTGTGAGAAACATCTTCACCCTTAAATAAAGATTTTCTTAATTCCTTACCTGTGTGCTAATTAGATATCACCTTGTTTTCACATTAAACAGACTTCTACATGAGAAAGCAGCAAGGATGCAGTGGCGTTAATGTTTCCTGGTGTCAACCTGTATTATTTCAGTAGACATTGAAATGAGGATGCATCTTGCTGCCTTTCCAATGAAGCAAGTTTAATTTAGTAATAGGGGAAAAACCATCCTTACAAAGCTGTTCATCAGAGACTTGGCTTTGTGGACACTTTTCAGAGTACAAATTTGTTAGCATAAAAATAAAGCCAGAAAATGAAGAGCTGTTTAATCACTCAATTGGATTTTTTTGCCAGCATATTTCTTTTTCTCTGCAACCCACTGCTAAATTGTGCTTCCTAGCTGTTTTTATAAAATCACTGAATCAAATCTAACTCTGATTACATCAGAGAATGCCAGGTACCCTACACCATAAGAGGGGATTTGAAATTTTGACTTGTCTACTTAAAGATCACCAAAATCTGATAACAAGGTCAATTATGTCCCTGGGTGGGATTGAACCACCAACCTTTTAGTTTATAGCCGTACACACTAACTGATTGCACCACAGAGACACTTTGCAAAAGTACATACTGACAAAGGCTAATAAGCATTCATCTAAAACGTTTCCTAGAAAAACTTTAAAAAGTCAATAATCTGGAGAGTTTTTGTAAAATGTTTCTTCCATCCACCAACGAAGAAACACATTGGTACTTTCCCATGATGAGTGAGTGCTTCAGGATCTCTTGCACTTACATGTGCAGCAGAGTACTGCAATGGAAGCATGCTGGGCCCATAACCCAGAGGTAGGCAGATTAAAACTATCCTCTGCTATATGCATTTTTTTTGTTAATTAAAGTAATCCAAAACTGGGATTGATATTTTTGCTCTTTTATTTTTCATTAAAGTACAATAACTTTTACCATTTTAATTTGTTTTAATAGTATATTGAAAGTATTGTTTTCTTTTAAAAATCCACTTAATTTTCTTTACCCTATTAATAAAATGGTAATTGACAAAAACAAACTACATTGTCACCAGAAGAGCAATACAAAATGTACAAGTGATATATTAAAATCATCTTTCCAGCTTGAATTTCAATGATGCATTGGGGCAACGATTTTGTGAGAAACATTTTCACCCTTAAATAAAGATTTTCTTAATTCCTTACCTGTGTGCTAATTAGATATCACCTTGTTTTCACATTAAACAGACTTCCACATGAGAAAGCAGCAAGGATGCAGTGGCGTTAATGTTTCCTGGTGTCAACCTGTATTATTTCAGTAGACATTGAAATGAGGATGCATCTTGCTGCCTTTCCAATGAAGCAAGTTTAATTTAGTAATAGGTGAAAAACCATCCCTACAAAGGTGTTAATCAGAGACTTGGCTTTGTGGACACTTTTCAGAGAACAAATTTGTTAGCATAAAAATAAAGCCAGAAAATGAAGAGCTGTTTAATCACTCAATTGGATTTTTTTGCCAGCATATTTCTTTTTTCTCTGCAACCCACTGCTAAATTGTGCTTCCTAGCTGTTTTTATAAAATCACTGAATCAAATCTAACTCTGATTACATCAGAGAAGGCCAGGTACCCTACACCATAAGAGGGGGTTTGAAATTTTGACTTGTCTACTTAAAGATCACCAAAATCTGATAACAAGGTCAATTACGTCTCTGGGTGGGATTGAACCACCAACCTTTTGGATAATAGCCATACACACTAACTGATTGCGCCACAGAGACACTTTGCAAAAGTACATACTGACAAAGGCTAATAAGCATTCATCTAAAACGTTTCCTAGAAAAACTTTAAAAAGTCAATAATCTGGAGAGTTTTTGTAAGATGTTTCTTCCATCAACCAACGAAGAAACACATTGGTACTTTCACATGATGAGTGAGTGCTTCAGGATCTATTGCACTTACATGTGCAGCAGAGTACAGCAATGGAAGCATGCTGGGCACATAACCCAGAGGTAGGCAGATTGAAACTATCCTCTGCTATATGCATTTTTTTTTGTTAATTAAAGTAATCCAAAACTGGGATTGATATGTTGGCTCTTTTATTTTTACTTACAGTACAATAACTTCTACCATTTTAATTTGTTTTAATAGTATATTGATAGTATTGTTTTCTTTCAAAAATCCACTTAATTTTCTTTACCCTATTATTAAAATGGTTATTGACAAAAACAAACTACATTGTCACCAGAAGAGCAATACAAAATGTACAAGTGATATATTAAAATCATCTTTCCTGCTTGAATTTCAATGATGCATTGGGGCAACGATTTTGTGAGAAACATTTTCACCCTTAAATAAAGATTTTCTTAATTCCTTACCTGTGTGCTAATTAGATATCACCTTGTTTTCACATTAAACAGACTTCCACATGAGAAAGCAGCAAGGATGCAGTGGCGTTAATGTTTCCTGGTGTCAACCTGTATTATTTCAGTAGACATTGAAATGAGGATGCATCTTGCTGCCTTTCCAATGAAGCAAGTTTAATTTAGTAATAGGTTAAAAACCATCCTTACAAAGGTGTTAATCAGAGACTTGGCTTTGTGGACACTTTTCAGAGAACAAATTTGTTAGCATAAAAATAAAGCCAGAAAATTAAGAGCTGTTTAATCACTCAATTGGATTTTTTTGCCAGCATATTTCTTTTTCTCTGCAACCCACTGGTAAATTGTGCTTCCTAGCTGTTTTTATAAAATCACTGAATCAAATCTAACTCTGATTACATCAGAGAAGGCCAGGTACCCTACACCAGAACAGGGGGTTTGAAATTTTGACTTGTCTACTTAAAGATCACCAAAATCTGATAACAAGGTCAATTACGTCCCTGGGTGGGATTGAACCACCAACCTTTTGGTTAATAGCCGTGCACACTAACTGATTGCGCCACAGAGACACTTTGCAAAAGTCCATACTGACAAAGGCTAATAAGCATTCATCTAAAACGTTTCCTAGAAAAACTTTAAAAAGTCAATAATCTGGAGAGTTTTTGTAAGATGTTTCTTCCATCAACCAACGAAGAAACACATTGGTACTTTCCCATGATGAGTGAGTGCTTCAGGATCTCTTGCACTTACATGTGCAGCAGAGTACAGCAATGGAAGCATGCTGGGCCCATAACCCAGCGGTAGGCAGATTGAAACTATCCTCTGCTATATGCATTTTTTTGTTGTTAATTAAAGTAATCCAAAACTGGAATTGATATTTTGGCTCTTTTATTTTTACTTAAAGTACAATAACTTTTACCATTTTAATTTGTTTTAATAGTATATTGACAGTATAGTTTTCTTTAAAAAATCCACTTAATTTTCTTTACCCTATTATTAAAAGGGTAATTGACTAAAACAAACAACATTGTCACCAGAAGAGCAATACAAAATGTACAAGTGATATATTAAAATCATCTTTCCAGCTTGAATTTCAATGATGCATTGGGGCAACGATTTTGTGAGAAACATCTTCACCCTTAAATAAAGATTTTCTTAATTCCTTACCTGTGTGCTAATTAGATATCACCTTGTTTTCACATTAAACAGACTTCTACATGAGAAAGCAGCAAGGATGCAGTGGCGTTAATGTTTCCTTGTGTCAACCTGTATTATTTCAGTAGACATTGAAATGAGGATGCATCTTGCTGCCTTTCCAATGAAGCAAGTTTAATTTAGTAATAGGTGAACAACCATCCCTACAAAGGTGTTAATCAGAGACTTGGCTTTGTGGACACTTTTCAGAGAACAAATTTGTTAGCATAAAAATAAAGGCAGAAAATGAAGAGCTGTTTAATCACTCAATTGGATTTTTTTTGCCAGCATATTTCTTTTTCTCTGCAACCCACTGCTAAATTGTGCTTCCTAGCTGTTTTTATTAAATCACTGAATCAAATCTAACTCTGATTACATCAGAAAAGGCCAGGTACCCTACACCATAACAGGGGGTTTGAAATTTTGACTTGTCTACTTAAAGATCACCAAAATCTGATAACAAGGTCAATTACGTCCCTGGGTGGGATTGAACCACCAACCTTTTGGTTAGTAGCCGGACACACTAACCGATTGCGCCACAGAGACACTTCGCAAAAAGTACATACTGACAAAGGCTAATAAGCATACATTTAGAACGTTTCCTAGAAAAACTTTAAAAAGTCAATAATCTGGAGAGTTTTTGTAAAATGTTTCTTCCATCAACCAACGAAGAAACACATTGGTACTTTCCCATGATGAGTGAGTGCTTCAGGATCTCTTGCACTTACATGTGCAGCAGAGTACTGCAATGGAAGCATGCTGGGCCCATAACCCAGAGGTAGGCAGATTGAAACTATCCTTTGCTATATGCATTTTTTTTGTTAATTTAAGTAATCAAAACTGGGATTGATATTTTTGCTCTTTTATTTTTACTTGAAGTACAATAACTTTTACCATTTTAATTTGTTTGAATAGTATATTGACAGTATAGTTTTCTTTAAAAAATCCACTTAATTTTCTTTACCCTATTATTAAAAGGGTAATTGACAAAAACAAACTACATTGTCACCAGAAGAGCAATACAAAATGTACAAGTGATATATTAAAATCATCTTTCCAGCTTGAATTTCAATGATGCATTGGGGCAACGATTTTGTGAGAAACATCTTCACCCTTAAATAAAGATTTTCTTAATTCCTTACCTGTGTGCTAATTAGATATCACCTTGTTTTCACATTAAACAGACTTCCACATGAGAAAGCAGCAAGGATGCAGTGGCGTTAATGTTTCCTGGTGTCAACCTGTATTATTTCAGTAGACATTGAAATGAGGATGCATCTTGCTGCCTTTCCAATGAAGCAAGTTTAATTTAGTAATAGGTGAAAAACCATCCCTACAAAGGTGTTAATCAGAGACTTGGCTTTGTGGACACTTTTCAGAGAACAAATTTGTTAGCATAAAAATAAAGCCAGAAAATGAAGAGCTGTTTAATCACTCAATTGGATTTTTTTGCCAGCATATTTCTTTTTTCTCTGCAACCCACTGCTAAATTGTGCTTCCTAGCTGTTTTTATAAAATCACTGAATCAAATCTAACTCTGATTACATCAGAGAAGGCCAGGTACCCTACACCATAAGAGGGGGTTTGAAATTTTGACTTGTCTACTTAAAGATCACCAAAATCTGATAACAAGGTCAATTACGTCCCTGGGTGGGATTGAACCACCAACCTTTTGGATAATAGCCATACACACTAACTGATTGCGCCACAGAGACACTTTGCAAAAGTACATACTGACAAAGGCTAATAAGCATTCATCTAAAACGTTTCCTAGAAAAACTTTAAAAAGTCAATAATCTGGAGAGTTTTTGTAAGATGTTTCTTCCATCAACCAACGAAGAAACACATTGGTACTTTCACATGATGAGTGAGTGCTTCAGGATCTATTGCACTTACATGTGCAGCAGAGTACAGCAATGGAAGCATGCTGGGCACATAACCCAGAGGTAGGCAGATTGAAACTATCCTCTGCTATATGCATTTTTTTTTGTTAATTAAAGTAATCCAAAACTGGGATTGATATGTTGGCTCTTTTATTTTTACTTACAGTACAATAACTTCTACCATTTTAATTTGTTTTAATAGTATATTGATAGTATTGTTTTCTTTCAAAAATCCACTTAATTTTCTTTACCCTATTATTAAAATGGTTATTGACAAAAACAAACTACATTGTCACCAGAAGAGCAATACAAAATGTACAAGTGATATATTAAAATCATCTTTCCTGCTTGAATTTCAATGATGCATTGGGGCAACGATTTTGTGAGAAACATTTTCACCCTTAAATAAAGATTTTCTTAATTCCTTACCTGTGTGCTAATTAGATATCACCTTGTTTTCACATTAAACAGACTTCCACATGAGAAAGCAGCAAGGATGCAGTGGCGTTAATGTTTCCTGGTGTCAACCTGTATTATTTCAGTAGACATTGAAATGAGGATGCATCTTGCTGCCTTTCCAATGAAGCAAGTTTAATTTAGTAATAGGTTAAAAACCATCCTTACAAAGGTGTTAATCAGAGACTTGGCTTTGTGGACACTTTTCAGAGAACAAATTTGTTAGCATAAAAATAAAGCCAGAAAATTAAGAGCTGTTTAATCACTCAATTGGATTTTTTTGCCAGCATATTTCTTTTTCTCTGCAACCCACTGGTAAATTGTGCTTCCTAGCTGTTTTTATAAAATCACTGAATCAAATCTAACTCTGATTACATCAGAGAAGGCCAGGTACCCTACACCAGAACAGGGGGTTTGAAATTTTGACTTGTCTACTTAAAGATCACCAAAATCTGATAACAAGGTCAATTACGTCCCTGGGTGGGATTGAACCACCAACCTTTTGGTTAATAGCCGTGCACACTAACTGATTGCGCCACAGAGACACTTTGCAAAAGTCCATACTGACAAAGGCTAATAAGCATTCATCTAAAACGTTTCCTAGAAAAACTTTAAAAAGTCAATAATCTGGAGAGTTTTTGTAAGATGTTTCTTCCATCAACCAACGAAGAAACACATTGGTACTTTCCCATGATGAGTGAGTGCTTCAGGATCTCTTGCACTTACATGTGCAGCAGAGTACAGCAATGGAAGCATGCTGGGCCCATAACCCAGCGGTAGGCAGATTGAAACTATCCTCTGCTATATGCATTTTTTTGTTGTTAATTAAAGTAATCCAAAACTGGAATTGATATTTTGGCTCTTTTATTTTTACTTAAAGTACAATAACTTTTACCATTTTAATTTGTTTTAATAGTATATTGACAGTATAGTTTTCTTTAAAAAATCCACTTAATTTTCTTTACCCTATTATTAAAAGGGTAATTGACTAAAACAAACAACATTGTCACCAGAAGAGCAATACAAAATGTACAAGTGATATATTAAAATCATCTTTCCAGCTTGAATTTCAATGATGCATTGGGGCAACGATTTTGTGAGAAACATCTTCACCCTTAAATAAAGATTTTCTTAATTCCTTACCTGTGTGCTAATTAGATATCACCTTGTTTTCACATTAAACAGACTTCTACATGAGAAAGCAGCAAGGATGCAGTGGCGTTAATGTTTCCTTGTGTCAACCTGTATTATTTCAGTAGACATTGAAATGAGGATGCATCTTGCTGCCTTTCCAATGAAGCAAGTTTAATTTAGTAATAGGTGAACAACCATCCCTACAAAGGTGTTAATCAGAGACTTGGCTTTGTGGACACTTTTCAGAGAACAAATTTGTTAGCATAAAAATAAAGGCAGAAAATGAAGAGCTGTTTAATCACTCAATTGGATTTTTTTTGCCAGCATATTTCTTTTTCTCTGCAACCCACTGCTAAATTGTGCTTCCTAGCTGTTTTTATTAAATCACTGAATCAAATCTAACTCTGATTACATCAGAAAAGGCCAGGTACCCTACACCATAACAGGGGGTTTGAAATTTTGACTTGTCTACTTAAAGATCACCAAAATCTGATAACAAGGTCAATTACGTCCCTGGGTGGGATTGAACCACCAACCTTTTGGTTAGTAGCCGGACACACTAACCGATTGCGCCACAGAGACACTTCGCAAAAAGTACATACTGACAAAGGCTAATAAGCATACATTTAGAACGTTTCCTAGAAAAACTTTAAAAAGTCAATAATCTGGAGAGTTTTTGTAAAATGTTTCTTCCATCAACCAACGAAGAAACACATTGGTACTTTCCCATGATGAGTGAGTGCTTCAGGATCTCTTGCACTTACATGTGCAGCAGAGTACTGCAATGGAAGCATGCTGGGCCCATAACCCAGAGGTAGGCAGATTGAAACTATCCTTTGCTATATGCATTTTTTTTGTTAATTTAAGTAATCAAAACTGGGATTGATATTTTTGCTCTTTTATTTTTACTTGAAGTACAATAACTTTTACCATTTTAATTTGTTTGAATAGTATATTGACAGTATAGTTTTCTTTAAAAAATCCACTTAATTTTCTTTACCCTATTATTAAAAGGGTAATTGACAAAAACAAACTACATTGTCACCAGAAGAGCAATACAAAATGTACAAGTGATATATTAAAATCATCTTTCCAGCTTGAATTTCAATGATGCATTGGGGCAACGATTTTGTGAGAAACATCTTCACCCTTAAATAAAGATTTTCTTAATTCCTTACCTGTGTGCTAATTAGATATCACCTTGTTTTCACATTAAACAGACTTCCACATGAGAAAGCAGCAAGGATGCAGTGGCGTTAATGTTTCCTGGTGTCAACCTGTATTATTTCAGTAGACATTGAAATGAGGATGCATCTTGCTGCCTTTCCAATGAAGCAAGTTTAATTTAGTAATAGGTGAAAAACCATCCCTACAAAGGTGTTAATCAGAGACTTGGCTTTGTGGACACTTTTCAGAGAACAAATTTGTTAGCATAAAAATAAAGCCAGAAAATGAAGAGCTGTTTAATCACTCAATTGGATTTTTTTGCCAGCATATTTCTTTTTTCTCTGCAACCCACTGCTAAATTGTGCTTCCTAGCTGTTTTTATAAAATCACTGAATCAAATCTAACTCTGATTACATCAGAGAAGGCCAGGTACCCTACACCATAAGAGGGGGTTTGAAATTTTGACTTGTCTACTTAAAGATCACCAAAATCTGATAACAAGGTCAATTACGTCCCTGGGTGGGATTGAACCACCAACCTTTTGGATAATAGCCATACACACTAACTGATTGCGCCACAGAGACACTTTGCAAAAGTACATACTGACAAAGGCTAATAAGCATTCATCTAAAACGTTTCCTAGAAAAACTTTAAAAAGTCAATAATCTGGAGAGTTTTTGTAAGATGTTTCTTCCATCAACCAACGAAGAAACACATTGGTACTTTCACATGATGAGTGAGTGCTTCAGGATCTATTGCACTTACATGTGCAGCAGAGTACAGCAATGGAAGCATGCTGGGCACATAACCCAGAGGTAGGCAGATTGAAACTATCCTCTGCTATATGCATTTTTTTTTGTTAATTAAAGTAATCCAAAACTGGGATTGATATGTTGGCTCTTTTATTTTTACTTACAGTACAATAACTTCTACCATTTTAATTTGTTTTAATAGTATATTGATAGTATTGTTTTCTTTCAAAAATCCACTTAATTTTCTTTACCCTATTATTAAAATGGTTATTGACAAAAACAAACTACATTGTCACCAGAAGAGCAATACAAAATGTACAAGTGATATATTAAAATCATCTTTCCAGCTTGAATTTCAATGATGCATTGGGGCAACGATTTTGTGAGAAACATTTTCACCCTTAAATAAAGATTTTCTTAATTCCTTACCTGTGTGCTAATTAGATATCACCTTGTTTTCACATTAAACAGACTTCCACATGAGAAAGCAGCAAGGATGCAGTGGCGTTAATGTTTCCTGGTGTCAACCTGTATTATTTCAGTAGACATTGAAATGAGGATGCATCTTGCTGCCTTTCCAATGAAGCAAGTTTAATTTAGTAATAGGTGAACAACCATCCCTACAAAGGTGTTAATCAGAGACTTGGCTTTGTGGACACTTTTCAGAGAACAAATGTAAAATGTTTCTTCCATCAACCAACGAAGAAGGCCAGGTACCCTACCAGAACAGGGGGTTTGAAATTTTGACTTGTCTACTTAAAGATCACCAAAATCTGATAACAAGGTCAATTACGTCCCTGGGTGGGATTGAACCACCAACCTTTTGGTTAATAGCCGTGCACACTAACTGATTGCGCCACAGAGACACTTTGCAAAAGTCCATACTGACAAAGGCTAATAAGCATTCATCTAAAACGTTTCCTAGAAAAACTTTAAAAAGTCAATAATCTGGAGAGTTTTTGTAAGATGTTTCTTCCATCAACCAACGAAGAAACACATTGGTACTTTCCCATGATGAGTGAGTGCTTCAGGATCTCTTGCACTTACATGTGCAGCAGAGTACAGCAATGGAAGCATGCTGGGCCCATAACCCAGCGGTAGGCAGATTGAAACTATCCTCTGCTATATGCATTTTTTTGTTGTTAATTAAAGTAATCCAAAACTGGAATTGATATTTTGGCTCTTTTATTTTTACTTAAAGTACAATAACTTTTACCATTTTAATTTGTTTTAATAGTATATTGACAGTATAGTTTTCTTTAAAAAATCCACTTAATTTGCTTTACCCTATTATTAAAAGGGTAATTGACTAAAACAAACTACATTGTCACCAGAAGAGCAATACAAAATGTACAAGTGATATATTAAAATCATCTTTCCAGCTTGAATTTCAATGATGCATTGGGGCAACGATTTTGTGAGAAACATCTTCACCCTTACATAAAGATTTTCTTAATTCCTTACCTGTGTGCTAATTAGATATCACCTTGTTTTCACATTAAACAGACTTCTACATGAGAAAGCAGCAAGGATGCAGTGGCGTTAATGTTTCCTTGTGTCAACCTGTATTATTTCAGTAGACATTGAAATGAGGATGCATCTTGCTGCCTTTCCAATGAAGCAAGTTTAATTTAGTAATAGGTGAACAACCATCCCTACAAAGGTGTTAATCAGAGACTTGGCTTTGTGGACACTTTTCAGAGAACAAATTTGTTAGCATAAAAATAAAGGCAGAAAATGAAGAGCTGTTTAATCACTCAATTGGATTTTTTTTGCCAGCATATTTCTTTTTCTCTGCAACCCACTGCTAAATTGTGCTTCCTAGCTGTTTTTATTAAATCACTGAATCAAATCTAACTCTGATTACATCAGAAAAGGCCAGGTACCCTACACCATAACAGGGGGTTTGAAATTTTGACTTGTCTACTTAAAGATCACCAAAATCTGATAACAAGGTCAATTACGTCCCTGGGTGGGATTGAACCACCAACCTTTTGGTTAGTAGCCGGACACACTAACCGATTGCGCCACAGAGACACTTCGCAAAAAGTACATACTGACAAAGGCTAATAAGCATACATTTAGAACGTTTCCTAGAAAAACTTTAAAAAGTCAATAATCTGGAGAGTTTTTGTAAAATGTTTCTTCCATCAACCAACGAAGAAACACATTGGTACTTTCCCATGATGAGTGAGTGCTTCAGGATCTCTTGCACTTACATGTGCAGCAGAGTACTGCAATGGAAGCATGCTGGGCCCATAACCCAGAGGTAGGCAGATTGAAACTATCCTTTGCTATATGCATTTTTTTTGTTAATTTAAGTAATCAAAACTGGGATTGATATTTTTGCTCTTTTATTTTTACTTGAAGTACAATAACTTTTACCATTTTAATTTGTTTGAATAGTATATTGACAGTATAGTTTTCTTTAAAAAATCCACTTAATTTTCTTTACCCTATTATTAAAAGGGTAATTGACAAAAACAAACTACATTGTCACCAGAAGAGCAATACAAAATGTACAAGTGATATATTAAAATCATCTTTCCAGCTTGAATTTCAATGATGCATTGGGGCAACGATTTTGTGAGAAACATCTTCACCCTTAAATAAAGATTTTCTTAATTCCTTACCTGTGTGCTAATTAGATATCACCTTGTTTTCACATTAAACAGACTTCCACATGAGAAAGCAGCAAGGATGCAGTGGCGTTAATGTTTCCTGGTGTCAACCTGTATTATTTCAGTAGACATTGAAATGAGGATGCATCTTGCTGCCTTTCCAATGAAGCAAGTTTAATTTAGTAATAGGTTAAAAACCATCCTTACAAAGGTGTTAATCAGAGACTTGGCTTTGTGGACACTTTTCAGAGAACAAATTTGTTAGCATAAAAATAAAGCCAGAAAATTAAGAGCTGTTTAATCACTCAATTGGATTTTTTTGCCAGCATATTTCTTTTTCTCTGCAACCCACTGCTAAATTGTGCTTCCTAGCTGTTTTTATAAAATCACTGAATCAAATCTAACTCTGATTACATCAGAGAAGGCCAGGTACCCTACACCAGAACAGGGGTTTTGAAATTTTGACTTGTCTACTTAAAGATCACCAAAATCTGATAACAAGGTCAATTACGTCCCTGGGTGGGATTGAACCACCAACCTTTTGGTTAATAGCCGTGCACACTAACTGATTGCGCCACAGAGACACTTTGCGAAAGTCTATACTGACAAAGGCTAATAAGCATTCATCTAAAACGTTTCCTAGAAAAACTTTAAAAAGTCAATAATCTGGAGAGTTTTTGTAAGATGTTTCTTCCATCAACCAACGAAGAAACACATTGGTACTTTCCCATGATGAGTGA
The DNA here is from genome assembly GCF_028390025.1 of Pseudophryne corroboree. Lineage (NCBI taxonomy): Eukaryota > Metazoa > Chordata > Amphibia > Anura > Myobatrachidae > Pseudophryne > Pseudophryne corroboree. The sequence continues at coordinate 150,317 of NW_026970014.1, forward strand.
GTGCTTCAGGATCTCTTGCACTTACATGTGCAGCACAGTACAGCAATGGAAGCATGCTGGGCCCATAACCCAGCGGTAGGCAGATTGAAACTATCCTCTGCTATATGCATTTTTTTTGTTAATTAAAGTAATCCAAAACTGGGATTGATATTTTGGCTCTTTTATTTTTACTTAAAGTACAATAACTTTTACCATTTTAATTTGTTTTAATAGTATATTCACAGTATAGTTTTCTTTAAAAAATCCACTTAATTTTCTTTACCTTATTATTAAAAGGGTAATTGACAAAAACAAACTACATTGTCACCAGAAGAGCAATACAAAATGTACAAGTGATATATTAAAATCATCTTTCCAGCTTGAATTTCAATGATGCATTGGGGCAACGATTTTGTGAGAAACATCTTCACCCTTAAATAAAGATTTTCCTAATTCCTTACCTGTGTGCTAATTAGATATCACCTTGTTTTCACATTAAACAGACTTCTACATGAGAAAGCAGCAAGGATGCAGTGGCGTTAATGTTTCATGGTGTCAACCTGTATTATTTCAGTAGACATTGAAATGAGGATGCATCTTGCTGCCTTTCCAATGAAGCAAGTTTAATTTAGTAATAGGTGAAAAACCATCCCTACAAAGGTGTTAATCAGAGACTTGGCTTTGTGGACACTTTTCAGAGAACAAATTTGTTAGCATAAAAATAAAGCCAGAAAATGAAGAGCTGTTTAATCACTCAATTGGATTTTTTTGCCAGCATATTTCTTTTTCTCTGCAACCCACTTGCTAAATTGTGCTTCCTAGCTGTTTTTATAAAATCAATGAATCAAATATAACTCTGATTACATCAGAGAAGGCCAGGTACCCTACACCATAACAGGGGGTTTGAAATTTTGACTTGTCTACTTAAAGATCACCAAAATCTGATAACAAGGTCAATTACATCCCTGGGTGGGATTAAACCACCAACCTTTTGGTTAGTAGCCAGACACACTAACCGATTGCGCCACAGAGACACTTTGCAAAAAGTACATACTGACAAAGGCTAATAAGCATTCATCTAGAACGTTTCCTAGAAAAACTTTAAAAAGTCAATAATCTGGAGAGTTTTTGTAAGAATTTTCTTAAATCAACCAACGAAGAAACACATTGGTACTTTCACATGATGAGTAAGTGCTTCAGGATCTCTTGCACTTACATGTGCAGCAGAGTACTGCAATGAAAGCATGCTGGGCCCATTACCCAGAGGTAGGCAGATTGAAACTATCCTCTGCTATATGCATTTTTTTTGTTAATTAAAGTAATCCAAAACTGGGATTGATATGTTAGCTATTTTATGTTTACTTAAAGTACAATAACTTTTACCATTTTAATTTGTTTTAATAGTATATTGACAGTATTGTTTTCTTTCAAAAATCCACTTAATTTTCTTTACCCTATTATTAAAATGGTAATTGACAAAAACAAAATACATTGTCACCAGAAGAGCAATACAAAATGTACAAGTGATATATTAAAATCATCTTTCCAGCTTGAATTTCAATGATGCATTGGGGCAACGATTTTGTGAGAAACATCTTCACCCTTAAATAAAGATTTTCTTAATTCCTTACCTGTGTGCTAATTAGATATCACCTTGTTTTCACATCAAACAGACTTTCACATGAGAAAGCAGCAAGGATGCAGTGGCGTTAATGTTTCCTGGTGTCAACCTGTATTATTTCAGTAGACATTGAAATGAGGATGCATCTTGCTGCCTTTCCAATGAAGCAAGTTTAATTTAGTAATAGGTGAAAAACCATCCTTACAAAGGTGTTCATCAGAGACTTGGCTTTGTGGACACTTTTCAGAGAACAAATTTGTTAGCATAAAAATAAAGCCAGAAAATGAAGAGCTGTTTAATCACTCAATTGGATTTTTTTGCCAGCATATTTCTTTTTCTCTGCAACCCACTGCTAAATTGTGTTTCCTAGCTGTTTTTATAAAATCACTGAATCAAATCTAACTCTGATTACATCAGAGAAGGCCAGGTACCCTACACCATAAGAGGGGATTTGAAATTTTGACTTGTCTACTTAAAGATCACCAAAATCTGATAACAAGGTCAATTACATCCCTGGGTGGGATTGAACCACCAACCTTTTGGTTAATAGCCGTGCACACTAACTGATTGCGCCACAGAGACACTTTGCAAAAGTACATACTGACAAAGGCTAATAAGCATTCATCTAAAACGTTTCCTAGAAAAACTTTAAAAAGTCAATAATCTGGAGAGTTTTTGTAAGATGTTTCTTCCATCAACCAACGAAGAAACACATTGGTACTTTCCCATGATGAGTGAGTGCTTCAGGATCTCTTGCACTTACATGTGCAGCAGAGTACAGCAATGAAAGCATGCTGGGCCCATAACCCAGCGGTAGGAAGATTGAAACTATCCTCTGCTATATGCATTTTTTTTTGTTAATTAAAGTAATCCAAAACAGGGATTGATATTTTGGCTCTTTTATTTTTACTTAAAGTACAATAACTTTTACCATTTTAATTTGTTTTAATAGTATATTGACAGTATAGTTTTCTTTAAAAAATCCACTTAATTTTCTTTACCCTATTATTAAAAGGGTAATTGACAAAAACAAACTACATTGTCACCAGAAGAGCAATACAAAATGTACAAGTGATATATTAAAGTCATCTTTCCAGCTTGAATTTCAATGATGCATTGGGGCAACGATTTTGTGAGTAACATTTTCACCCTTAAATAAAGATTTTCTTAATTCCTTACCTGTGTGCTAATTAGATATCACCTTGTTTTCACATTAAACAGACTTCCACATGAGAAAGCAGCAAGGATGCAGTGGCGTTAATGTTTCCTGGTGTCAACCTGTATTATTTCAGAAGACATTGAAATGAGGATGCATCTTGCTGCCTTTCCAATGAAGCAAGTTTAATTTAGTAATAGGTGAAAAACCATCCTTACAAAGGTGTTAATCAGAGACTTGGCTTTGTGGACACTTTTCAGAGAACAAATTTGTTAGCATAAAAATAAAGCCAGAAAATGAAGAGCTGTTTAATCACTCAATTGGATTTTTTTTGCCAGCATATTTCTTTTTCTCTGCAACCCACTGCTAAATTGTGCTTCCTATCTGTTTTTATTAAATCACTGAATCAAATCTAACTCTGATTACATCAGAAAAGGCCAGGTACCCTACACCATAACAGGGGGTTTGAAATTTTGACTTGTCTACTTAAAGATCACCAAAATCTGATAACAAGGTCAATTACGTCCCTTTTGGTTAGTAGCCGGACACACTAACCGATTGCGCCACAGAGACACTTCACAAAAAGTACATACTGACAAAGGCTAATAAGCATACATCTAGAACGTTTCCTAGAAAAACTTTAAAAAGTCAATAATCTGGAGAGTTTTTGTAAAATGTTTCTTCGATCAACCAACGAAGAAATACATTGGTACTTTCCCATGATGAGTAAGTGCTTCAGGATCTCTTGCACTTACATGTGCAGCAGAGTACTGCAATGGAAGCATGCTGGGCCCATAACCCAGAGGTAGGCAGATTGAAACTATCATTTGCTATATGCATTTTTTTTGTTAATTTAAGTAATCAAAACTGGGATTGATATTTTTGCTCTTTTATTTTTACTTGAAGTACAATAACTTTTACCATTTTAATTTGTTTAAATCCACTAAATTTTCTTTACCCTATTATTAAAAGGGTAATTGACAAAAACAAACTACATTGTCACCAGAAGAGCAATACAAAATGTACACGTGATATATTAAAATCATCTTTCCAGCTTGAATTTCAATGATGCATTGGGGCAACGATTTTGTGAGAAACATCTTCACCCTTAAATAAAGATTTTCTTAATTCCTTACCTGTGTGCTAATTAGATATCACCTTGTTTTCACATTAAACAGACTTCCACATGAGAAAGCAGCAAGGAAGCAGTGGCGGTAATGTTTCCTGGTGTCAACCTGTATTATTTCAGTAGAAATTGAAATGAGGATGCATCTTGCTGCCTTTCCAATGAAGCAAGTTTAAATTAGTAATAGGTGAAAAACCATCCCTACAAAGGTGTTAATCAGAAACTTGGCTTTGTGGACACTTTTCAGAGAACAAATTTGTTAGCATAAAAATAAAGCCAGAAAATGAAGAGCTGTTTAATCACTCAATTGGATTTTTCTGCCAGCATATTTCTTTTTCTCTGCAACCCACTGCTAAATTGTGCTTCCTATCTGTTTTTATAAAATCACTGAATCAAATCTAACTCTGATTACATCAGAGAAGGCCAGGTACCCTACACCATAACAGGGGGTTTGAAATTTTGACTTGTCTACTTAAAGATCACCAAAATCTGATAACAAGGTCAATTACGTCCCTGGGTGGGATTGAACCACCAACCTTTTGGTTAGTAGCTAGACACACTAACCGATTGCGCCACAGAGACACTTTGTAAAAAGTACTTACTGACAAAGGCTAATAAGCATACATCTAGAACGTTTCCTAGAAAAACTTTAAAAAGTCAATAATCTGGAGAGTTTTTGTAAGATGTTTCTTCCATCAACCAACGAAGAAACACATTGGTACTTTCCCATGATGAGTGAGTGCTTCAGGATCTCTTGCACTTACATGTGCAGCAGAGTACTGCAATGGAAGCATGCTGGGCCCATAACCCAGAGGTAGGCAGATTGAAACTATCCTTTGCTATATGCATTTTTTTTTTGTTAATTTAAGTAATCAAAACTGGGATTGATATTTTTGCTCTTTTATTTTTACTTAAAGTACAATAACTTTTATCATTTTAATTTGTTTTAATAGTATATTGACAGTATAGTTTTCTTTAAAAAATCCACTTAATTTTCTTTACCCTATTATTAAAAGGGTAATTGACAAAAACAAACTACATTGTCACCAGAAGAGCAATACAAAATGTACAAGTGATATATTAAAATCATCTTTCCAGCTTGAATTTCAATGATGCATTGGGGCAACGATTTTGTGAGAAACATCTTCACCCTTAAATAAAGATTTTCTTAATTCCTTACCTGTGTGCTAATTAGATATCACCTTGTTTTCACATTAAACAGACTTCCACATGAGAAAGCAGCAAGGATGCAGTGGCGTTAATGTTTCCTGGTGTCAACCCGTATTTTTTCAGTAGACATTGAAATGAGGATGCATCTTGCTGCCTTTCCAATGAAGCAAATTTAATTTAGTAATAGGTGAAAAACCATCCCTACAAAGGTGTTAATCAGAGACTTGGCTTTGTGGACACTTTTCAGAGAACAAATTTGTTAGCATAAAAATAAAGCCAGAAAATTAAGAGCTGTTTAATCACTCAATTGGATTTTTTTGCCAGCATATTTCTTTTTCTCTGCAACCCACTGCTAAATTGTGCTTCCTAACTGTTTTTATAAAATCACTGAATCAAATCTAACTCTGATTACATCAGAGAAGGCCAGGTACCCTACACCATAAGAGGGGGTTTGAAATTTTGACTTGTCTACTTAAAGATCACCAAAATCTGATAACAATGTCAATTACGTCCCTGGGTGGGATTGAACCACCAACCTTTTGGTTTATAGCCGTACACACTAACTGATTGCGCCACAGAGACACTTTGCGAAAGTACATACTGACAAAGGCTAATAAGCATTCATCTAAAACGTTTCCTAGAAAAACTTTAAAAAGTCAATAATCTGGAGAGTTTTTGTAAAATGTTTCTTCCATCCACCAACGAAGAAACACATTGGTACTTTCCCATGATGAGTGAGTGCTTCAGGATCTCTTGCACTTACATGTGCAGCAGAGTACTGCAATGGAAGCATGCTGGGCCCATAACCAAGAGGTAGGCAGATTAAAAATATCCTCTGCTATATGCATTTTTTTTGTTAATTAAAGTAATCCAAAACTGGGATTGATATTTTTACTCTTTTATTTTTCATTAAAGTACAATAACTTTTACCATTTTAATTTGTTTTAATAGTATATTGAAAGTATTGTTTTCTTTTAAAAATCCACTTAATTTTCTTTACCCTATTATTAAAATGGTAATTGACAAAAACAAACTACATTGTCACCAGAAGAGCAATACAAAATGTACAAGTGATATATTAAAATCATCTTTCCAGCTTGAATTTCAATGATGCATTGGGGCAACGATTTTGTGAGAAACATTTTCACCCTTAAATAAAGATTTTCTTAATTCCTTACCTGTGTGCTAATTAGATATCACCTTGTTTTCACATTAAACAGAATTCCACATGAGAAAGCAGCAAGGATGCAGTGGCGTTAATGTTTCCTGGTGTCAACCTGTATTATTTCAGTAGACATTGAAATGAGGATGCATCTTGCTGCCTTTCCAATGAAGCAAGTTTAATTTAGTAATAGGTTAAAAACCATCCTTACAAAGGTGTTAATCAGAGACTTGGCTTTGTGGACACTTTTCAGAGAACAAATTTGTTAGCATAAAAATAAAGCCAGAAAATTAAGAGCTGTTTAATCACTCAATTGGATTTTTTTGCCAGCATATTTCTTTTTCTCTGCAACCCACTTGCTAAATTGTGCTTCCTAGCTGTTTTTATAAAATCACTGAATCAAATCTAACTCTGATTACATCAGAGAAGGCCAGGTACCCTACACCAGAACAGGGGGTTTGAAATTTTGACTTGTCTACTTAAAGATCACCAAAATCTGATAACAAGGTCAATTACGTCCCTGGGTGGGATTGAACCACCAACCTTTTGGTTAATAGCCGTGCACACTAACTGATTGCGCCACAGAGACACTTTGCAAAAGTCTATACTGACAAAGGCTAATAAGCATTTATCTAAAACGTTTCCTAGAAAAACTTTAAAAAGTCAATAATCTGGAGAGTTTTTGTAAGATGTTTCTTCCATCAACCAACGAAGAAACACATTGGTACTTTCCCATGATGAGTGAGTGCTTCAGGATCTCTTGCACTTACATGTGCAGCAGAGTACAGCAATGGAAGCATGCTGGGCCCATAACCCAGCGGTAGGCAGATTGAAACTATCCTCTGCTATATGCATTTTTTTTTGTTAATTAAAGTAATCCAAAACTGGGATTGATATTTTAGCTCTTTTATTTTTACTTAAAGTACAATAACTTTTACCATTTTAATTTGTTTTAATAGTATATTGACAGTATTGTTTTCTTTAAAAAATCCACTTAATTTTCTTTACCCTATTATTAAAATGGTAATTGACAAAAACAAACTACATTGTCACCAGAAGAGCAATACAAAATGTACAAGTGATATATTAAAATCATCTTTCCAGCTTGAATTTCAATGATGCATTGGGGCAACGATTTTGTGAGAAACATCTTCACCCTTAAATAAAGATTTTCTTAATTCCTTACCTGTGTGCTAATTAGATATCACCTTGTTTTCACATTAGGGTAATCTCCTGTTTGCGGTCAGCACACTCTTTGAGGGTAGCCGTATCCTGGGACAGGAGGGCTACCTTCTTGGATAAGCGTGTTATCCACGGGAGGATTCCCATCGTAACCTATCCGTTGGTGGGAAAGGATACGCCATAAGAATCCTTTTGGAAATCTGCAGTCTTTTATCTGGAGATTTCCAAGCTTTTTCACATAACTCGTTCAGCTCGTGTGAGGGGGGAAAGGTTACCTCAGGCTTCTTTCCCTTGTACATATGTACCCTCTTGTCAGCGACAGGGGGTTACTCTGTGATGTGCAAAACATCTTTTATTGCCATAATCATAAATCGAATGGATTTTGCCAATTTTGGCTGTAACTTTGCATCATCGTAATCGACACTGGAGTCAGAATCCGTGTCGGTATCTGTGTCAACAAACTGGTATAGTGGGCGCTTATGAGACCCTGACAGTCCCTGCAACATAGGATCAGGCATGGGTTGAGACCCTGACTGTCCCAAAGCTTCTGCCTTGTCTAATCTTTTGTGCAATGAGTTTACACTAGCATTTAAAACATTCCACATATCCATCCAATCAGCTGTCGGCGGAGACACCACATTCATTTGCTCCCGCTCCTCTCTAATATAGCCTTCTTCCTCAGACATGTCGACACACGTGTACCGACACACCACACACACAGGGAATGCTTTTTCTGAAGACAGTTTTCCCACAAGGCCCTTTGGAGAGACAGAGAGGGAGTATGCCAGCACACACCCCAGCGCTATATAACCCAGGAATAAAACAGTAACTTAATGTTTGCCCAGTAGTGCTGCTGTATGTAATTTGCGAATTATGTGCCCCCCCCCCTCTTTTCAACCCTCTTGTCTAACGTGGTATAAGCAGGGTAGAGTCCGGGGAGCTTCCTCTCAGCGGTGCTGTGGAGAAAAAATGGCGCTGGTGAGTGCTGAGGGAGAAGCCCCGCCCCCTCGGAGGCGGGCTTCTGTCCCGCTTAAACTGTAAAATTGGTGGGGGCTCATACATATATACAGTGCCCAGCTGTATATATGTTATATTTTTGCGAAAGAGGTTTATATTGCTGCCTAGGGCGCCCCCCCTGCGCCCTGCACCCTTACAGTGACCGGAGTATGTGAGGTGTATGGGAGCAAAGGCACACAGCTGCAGTGCTGTGTTTTACCTCAGTGAAGATCATGAAGTTTTTCTGCCGCCTCTGAAGTCTTCTTTTCTTCTCATACTCACCCGGCTTCTATCTTCCGGCTCTGCGAGGGGGACGGAGGCGCGGCTCTGGGACGGACGGCGAGGGTGAGATCCTGCGTACCAATCCCTCTGGAGCTAATGGTGTCCAGTAGCCTAAGAAGCAGGACCTTGCAACTCAGAGAGTAGGGCTGCTTCTCTCCCCTCAGTCCCTCGATGAGGGAGTCTGTTGCCAGCAGTGCTCCCTGAAAATTAAAAACCTAACAAAATACTTTCTGTCAGAAAGCTCAGGAGAGCTCCTGAAAAGCACCCAGTCTCCACTGGGCACAGTATCAAACTGAGATCTGGAGGAGGGGCATAGAGGGAGGAGCCAGTGCACACCCAGAACTAAAGTCTTTCTTAAAGTGCCCATGTCTCCTGCGGAGCCCGTCTATCCCCATGGTCCTTACGGAGTCCCCAGCATCCTCTAGGACTTTAGAGAAAATAGGATTTTAATACCTACTGGTAAATCCTTTTCTCTTAGTCCGTAGAGGATGCTGGGCACCCGTCCCAGTGCGTACTGTGTCTGCAGTTATTAAATGGCCCTTAACTCCAGTACATTTATGTGGAGACAACTTTCCTGACTTGACCATCTTCCTTGGATGTTTTCCCCCTGTGTTACTGCTCCCCAGCCTCGGAGGGTTGCATCCGTGGTCCCTAGGATCCCGTCCTGGATCCCAAACCATCGCCCCTCTAGGTGGTGAGAACTGTGCAGCCACCAATGGAGTGAGATTCTGGTCTTGGAAGACAGGATTATCCTCCGGTGCATGTGTAGGTGGGATCCGGACCACTTGTCCAACAGGTCCCACTGGAACACTCTGGCATGGAGCCTGCCAAACTGAATGGCCTCGTAGGCCGCAACCATCTTCCCCAGCAACCGAATGCATTGATGGATTAACACTCTTGCTGGTTTCAGAATTTGTTTGACCAGACTCTGGATCTCCAGAGCCATTCCACTAGAAGAAAACCTCTTCTGTGTCCAGTATCACTCCCAAAAACAACAACCGCGTCATTAGGACCAACTGCGATTTTGGCAAGTTTAGGAGCCAACCATGTTGTTAAAGAACTGTCATGGAGAGTAGATGTTTTGCACCAACTGGTACCTGGATCTCGCCTTTATCAGGAGATCATACAAGTACGGGATAATTGTGACTCCTTGCTTGCGAAGGAGAACCATCATTTCCACCATCACCCTGGTGAAAATCCTCGGAGCCGTGGACAGACCAAACGGCAACGTCTGAAATTGGTAATGACAATCATGAATTGCAAACCTCAGGTAGCTTGATGCAGTGGCTAAATGGGAACATGTAAGTAGGCATCCTTTATGTCTACCAAAACCATGAAATCTCCTTTATCCCCCGGACTGGAGATCACTACCCTGAGAGATTCCATCTTGAAATTTAATTTCTTTAGGTAGAAATTAAGGGATTTCAGATTTAAGATTGGTCTGACTGAGCCGTCCGGCTTCGGGACCACGAAGAGGCTTGAATTAAAACCTTCTCCCTGCTGACTAAGGCTGATTTGAACAATCGGTGAGGGGGAACTTCTTGAAACCCCAGTTTGTACCCTTGGGACACTATTTGTAAAACCCACGAGTCGAGGTCCGAATGAATCCAGAACTGACTGAAGAGTTTTAGACGTTCCCCCCCAGTGGCGGAACTAGCGAGCAGTGGGCCCATGTGCGACAAAATGGCTTGGGCCCCCCCCCCCCCCATCCCATCCCATCCAAGTCCACCCCCTCACCCCTGGAGAGGATCTGGTGAGGGGGGCCTGCTCAGGGAAGTGGATACCTAGCAACAGTGCCGTAACTAGACATTTTAGCAGTGTGTGCAAGAAACGGCATTGGAGCCCCACCCCTGCATGCAAAACAGGGGCAGTGCGCGCCGTAGGCGCGTGCAAAAAAACATAGTGGCGTGGCTTCGTGGTTAAGGGGTGTGGCCACAAAATAATACCAATTCATAAAACGGTGCACAGTAGTCTCCATTATTCAAATTACGCCCCACAGTAGCACCACTACACCAGGTAGAGACCCTTTTACACCTTACGGCGGACAGATTCCTCTTTTTACACATTACAGCAGACAGCGTCCTCTTTTTACACATTACAGCAGACAGCGTCCCCTTTTTACACATTACGGCAGACAGCATCCCCCTTTTTTACACAACGGCAGACAGCGTGCCCTTGTTACACATAGCGGCAGACAGCGTACATTTTTTTCACATAACGGCAGACAGCCTGCCCTTGTTAAACATAGCGGCAGACAGCGTACACTTTTTACACATAACGGCAGACAGCCTGCCCTTGTTAAACATAGCGGCAGACAGCGTACACTTTTTTCACATAACAGCAGTCAGCCTGCCCTTGTTACACATAATGGCAGACATCGTACACTTTTTACACATTACAGCAGACAGCTTGCCCTTGTTACACATTACAGCAGACAGCTTGCCCTTGTTACACATTTTGGCAGACAGCGTGCCCTTGTTACACATTACGGCAGACAGCATCCCCCTTGTTACACATTACGGCAGGCAGATTCCCCTTGTTACACATTGCGGCAAGCAGATTCCCCCTTTTTACACATTGCGGCAAGCAGCTTCCCCCTTTTTACACATTGCGGCAGGCAGATTCCCCCTTTTTACACATTGCGGCAGGCAGTCCCCCTTTTTACACATAGCTGCAGGCAGATTCCCCCTTTTTACACATAGCGGCAGGCAGATTCCCCCTTTTTACACATTGCGGCAGGCAGTCCCCCTTTTTACACATAGCTGCAGGCAGATTCCCCCTTTTAACACATAGCTGCAGGCAGATTCCCCCCTTTTACACATAGCTGCAGGCAGATTCCCCCTTTTTACACATAGCGGCAGGCAGATTCCCCCTTTTTACACATAGCGGCAGGCAGATTCCCCCTTTTTACACATAGCGGCAGGCAGATTCCCCCTTTTTACACATAGCGGCAGGCAGTCCCAAGAAAGAAAGAGAAGAAAGAAAGAAAGAAAGAAAGAAAGAAAGAAAGAAAGAAAGAAAGAAAGAAAGAAAGAAAGAAAGAAAGAAAGAAAGAAGAATTATACTTACCCTCTCCGCTGGCTCAGGCTCCTCGTGCAGCTTGACGATTCCCGGGCAGTAGAGAAGGAGGAGGAGGGAGGTAGAGGAGGGAGCCGCAGCAGCGCTGTGTTATTGGTGGAGGCGCTGCTGCTGCTGCCCCTCTGCTTCACTATAGGCTGTTCTCGGAAGACAGCCTATAGTGAAGCAGAGGGGCAGCAGCAGCAGCGCCTCCACCAGTAACAAAGCGCTGCTGCGGCTCCTTCCTTCACCTCCCTCCTCCTCCTCCCCCCCCCCTCCGTGCCGCTGCTCCTCTCATCTCCAAGCGACCCTCCTCCCTCTTCGTGTGTTACAGAGGCGGCAGCGTGTCTGGTGCTGCGGCTGCTGCCCGTAGTGCCCTGGCCTGATCTGTTCGTTACGACGGGCGGGCGGCGGGAGTCGCAGGACGCAGACCCGACGGGAGCGCTGGTGTGCGGCTGCGGCATGATACAATGAGTCATTGTGACTCATTGTAATGCCGGCGGCTGTGGGCCCTTGAGTGCGGCGGGGCCCCAGTGCAATGCACTGCCTGCCCTGCCAGTAGTTCCGCCCCTGGTGCCCCCCACTGGTGTGGGCTCCTGCAAGAGAGCCCCAGCGTCATGCAGTGGATTTGGCAGAAGCAGAGGACTCTGCTCCTGCGATCTTGAAGAGGCTTCTTGGAGTCAGCATCAGCATTCCCTTGGTGAATCCACAATGCCCTCCTATCCGAGACTGCCATGAAATTGGCCCGTGAGCACTTGTGCCCGGTGTAGGATTTTTAAATATGTGTAGTTTACTGTATGCAAGGGTTTAAAACCTTTTAGGAACTGAGATCTAAGGTGTATTACATGTAGTTTAAAAAAAACAAAAAAGGTTTATTTTATGGCAGTAGTTTCCAAACTGGGGTTCTTGCACTGGTAGCATAGTTTGGTGGTCCAGGACCAATTAAAATTATTTATACTTTATTAAATTGGCAAAACCATTCCCTCACAACATAACTGAACCTGAGGATGACATGCTATAAACACAATTTACTTAATTTTATATTTTTTTCTGAATTTCTCAATAAAAAAAACTTTGGCCTAGGGGTGCCGTGAAACAAATTTTGATACTATTTATTTATATAGTGCTCTTTCTCCAACAGGACTCAAGGCGCTTGAGATATGGCTTCTGGAACTGAACACAGGATTCTAAATGTGGCTGTACCAAGGACCTATACAGTGGCATTACAGGTTGAGTATCCCTTATCCAAAATGCTTGGGACCAGAGGAATTTTGGATATCGGATTTTTCTGTATTTTGGAATAATTGCATACCATAACGAGATATTATGGTGATGGGACCTAAATCTAAGCACAGAATGCATTTATGTTTCATATATACCATATACACACAGCCTGAAGGTCATTTTAGCCAATATTTTTTATAACTTTGTGCATTAAACAAAGTGTGTGTACATTCACAGAATTCATTTATGTGTCATATACACCTTATACACACAGTCTGAAGTTCATTTAATACAATATTTTTAATAACTTTGAGTATTAAACAAAGTTTGTGTACACTGAGCCATCAAAAAATAAAGGTTTCACTATCTCAGTCTCACTCAAAAAAGTCCGTATTTCGGAATATTCCGTATTTCGGAATATTTGATATGGGATACTCAACCTGTATTACTTTTTTCTGCTACTGGTTCTTTACCTATGCAAACAAGCATCTGACTTGCCTTTCCTATTGCTTTGTTACATTGCTCACCTGAAATAGTAATACTTAGATAGCTTTCCTCTTGCCATTATAATGCCCTTAATATTATAGTTAGCCTTTGTATTTTTGAGACGTGTATGATTTTGCATTTTTTGGCATTAAATGTTGCCATGTTCTTGACCATTCCTCTAGTCCAGGGGCGGAACTGCCAGAGACAACGGAGTCAGTTGCCGCCGGGCTCCAGCCCTAAAGGGGCTTCCTCCATTGCCCTCCGGCTGTTACGTGCCCTTCCTACTAAATAGACAAAGGCGCTACCAGCAGGGTCTCGCAGTTTGTACATTCCATGCCGTAACACCCTTCTTTCCACCTTTTTCAAGACCCAGCCCAGCAGCCTCGCCGCTGCCACCACCGCTAGCTGCAGCACTGCCAGCGGTGGGGTGCCCCTGCTTCTTCTCACACCACAGATAGCTGGGCAGCACTGCAACTGCCTGCCTGATTGCTCCGCCCCCTTCCGGCTCCAAAGCACCTCTGCTGCCCAGTGATCCAGGAGCCTGCTGCTAGGAAGAAGTGGCCGAGCTTCAGCAAGCGAGTCTGGACACTGGCAGAGGAAGCCATGATAACCAGATAATGGGGAGTGGAGAGCCAGTTCCAAGGTAATACTTTATACAGCTGGTTGAGATCCTGGTCGGTGGATATGGATTCCAAGAAAACCCTGGAGGTGCTTCCTTTCAAGGGAGACACTCTCTTTGGAGAAGACCTCAATAAGATTGTAGCTGATCTGGCTACTGCTAAAACAGCTTGCCTACCTAGTATGACTCCTACCACGCAGAAGGCTAAAAGTACTTTCCCTTGGCCCTTTCATCCTCAAGGTAAAGCGTACCCAAGGTCAGGCATACCCAAAGCAAGCTCATGCTTCCAGACCTGCCAAGCCCAGACTGAAGCAAGCCTGGGCTGCCCATCAGCCTGCTTCCAAAACGGACAAGCCTGCCGCATGACGGTGCAGGCCTCCCTCTGGGGGATCCCAGGGTGGGGGGCCCGACTTCTAGGTTTGGCATAATTCTAAGCTAGAGAATTCTGTTTGGAGCTCACCTTGTACTTTGTGAAGAAATAATCAGCATTGTGGCTGAGCAGATACATGTAGTGTGTGGCTGCAAACTGCATGGATCTGCTGCGTTGTAATGCTGATACTTTTTTTTTTCAAAGTACCAATAGCTTCATATAATGTTCACAATTTTTATGCAGGATCAAATAGCTCAATAGGTAGGGTGTTTGATTAGAATTCAACAGGTTATAGGTTTGAATCCTGGGTATGGTAGTTTGAGATGTGTTATTTAATAAAGTATGTTGTTCTGACTGCCGGCATCCTATCACCTGGGATATCATACTAAATAAATGGAGTTGATCAATTTTTTTTATTTTTTTTTTAAACTAGGGACAATTTCCAGATACTTTTCTTTATAACTGAGATTGCCCCCTGGAACTTCACATCAGTTGACAACTATGCATGAGTGGGCAGTGCTTGCTCTGGATCTGCCCACCCATTTATGTGCCGTCATAAAAGAAAGCACAACTGACAGTTATCCTGGGCGTACACTACACAATTATCTGTCAGGCTATCTATCCAGTCTGGATGGATGGAATGAAAATCTGGTAATGTATAGGAGCAAATGTCAATTAACCATTTGCTCCCAAACACTAGAAAAGTGGTCAAAAATGGTCATTACACAAATTAGTTAAACCCAAAATTTAACCAATTTGTTTAGGGGACCATTTTTGTCCATTTTCTAGTGTTTGAGAGTAAATCGTTGATGGTCATTTGCTCACATAGATAACCGGATTTCTATTCCAACCAGCCAGTGTTGGAGATATGGTCTGCCAGATTACATAATGCATACCAGAGCCATAACTAGACTTTTTGGTGCCCTGTGACAGATAATTATATGCCCCCCCCCTCCCCATTTTTGCAATATGGACAAAAGGCGCATGCCTTGTGGGGAAGGGGCATAACAAGATTGGTCTCAGAGAAAGCACATGAGATATGAAGATATATCTAGTATACTTGACACTCAATGGTTTGTGGTATTGCCGGGGTGCCCTCCTTAAATGCATATACAGTCACACATGGCGTGTTTGTGCAAATGGCATATCAGCAGTCAGCACTAACTGGTGACATGCCATTTGTACAAGTAAGCCATGTGTGACTAATATATAAACATACTTTATTAAATAACACCTCAAACTATCATACCCAGGATTCAAACCTATAACCTGTTGAATTCTAATCAAATACCCTACCCATTGAGCTACTTGATCCTGCATCTATTCTAACCTCCAAAAACAGATTCAGTTGCATTTTCCAGCGTGTTTTGTTTGCGCCTTTGCAAATGTCTTACATCGACAAACTTATTTAGTACTATTTTGCAAATAGGGTTACATTGTCGCAACATTGTGTTCCCTAATTGCTTGATTTTTTTAAATGCAACAATTGATAAAGACACCTGATAATTGCTCTGTGGAGTCTTATTTTGTGTCTACTTCTTATCTACATTTAATTCCCTACCTCTAATCAAGGCATTTTTAAATGCTGGGGGCTGCCAGGACGTGAGGCCTACCTAGACTTTAGATCTGAATTTGAATGTACTTGTGAACTAACTTAATTTCCTACTTCTAAATTCATTCCTAAATTCACTACTTACATTAATCCTGTAGTTGGGCATTTTGAGCCTTCAATTGTGGGCATTGTTTTGTGTCCAGACCAGCAGCTGGTGGTGTGCATTTGCTGGAAAGGCATCGAAGACCTCCGATATGCTGCATCTCCTGATGTGTGTCTCCCTCAAGTGTCTGTCAGCAAATGCCTGCTAGACACCCCATTCCAAGCTGATTGTGACATCACGGTACATGCATCATAGAACAGGCATGCTAGAATATGGGTCTTCAACCTGCGACCCTCCAGCTGCTGTGGAACTACATATACCAGCATGCCCTGCCTCAGTTTTAGCATACCTTAATAGCAAAACTGTGGCAGGGCATGCTGGGATGTGTAGTTTCACAGCAGCTGGAGGGCCACAGGATGAAGACCCATGTGCTAGAGCCAAGCCGCAGGTACATTGAATGCTAGCAAGCTGAATGTTTAAATCCTTTTTGTTCCGCAGCATTCCAATGCGGAAGATTCCATGGAACCAGAGATTATTCCATTGAGAAGGACATGCTGCCTGGATGACTGCACTGTGCAAATTAAATCACGGAGCCAGTTGGCTTGTTGGTGGCTCTGGTGACTGGGTGGTTGGGTGGGCGGTGTGTCGGAGGTGGAGCACATGCAAATGAATGTGTATCATCCAGCTAGTGAGAGTGAAAACTCATGCAGGAGTGTGCCTGCTTGTCAGTGGGTTATGCACCTTGCCAGGCGTCAAATCTACATGGAGCAGCTGGAGGGGACAAGAGCAGGTTTGCAAAATATAGATAGAAGAGCATATATGCTGGCGCATTCTCCATGATTGTGTCAGCTTATGTTTTGGTGCACTGCACTTTCCTTCACTAAGTTTTAGCCATTTTGGTTAAACGCAAGTGTAGTTGCTTCTCGCCCTTTTGGCTGTGATCTATTATCGTGGTTGAAGGGTCTGCTGGAGGGATTGTTTTCTTCATTGGCGAGAGACTGAAGATATTCCAGGATGGAAGGCTTGGGAACACTATCCGTTTTTCAGTTGTGGAAGAGTTGAAAGACCGGATTGGACTACATTCTATAGTAAAGGATATCTTTGTATTTATTAATCCTCCCTTTATATGTGTCTGTCTTTCAATAAAGCTTCGGGCTTGTGATTCCCTCACCCTCTTACACTCCACACCCATAGCCAAATTAACTGTTGTATTATTGTATTGTTTAAATGTATAGTGCAGTTCATGATTTATAGTGTAGGCTGGCCTGTGCTGTAGTTCTTGAACTGTACTATACCGACAGCATTTGTATTGTGTTTTGGCTGTGCTGCAACACGGTACTTATGTGTGTAATGTTTATGTATGTTTTTTTGCTTCTTTATGTCAATAAAGACTGCTTTTTCAATCCAATATCTGAAAACAATCAATGTTTATCTTTGATGGCAATAGAAGTGGTATGATATTTGCTGCTTTTGAAAGGCAATATCTGATATGTCCCCTATCTGGGAACCATATATTAAATGGCTTTTCAGAAAAGGGAGATGGGAGAAGAGCTTTCAGTACTTGTAGGACCGATGCTCATTTCCTATTCTAGCCTCCAAAAACAGATTCAGTTGCATTTTCCAGCGTGTTTTGGATGCGCCTTTGCAAATGTCTTACATCGACAAACTTATTTAGTACTATTTTGCAAATAGGGTTACATTGTTGCAACATTGTGTTCCCTAATTGCTTGATTTTTTAAATGCAACAATTGATAAAGACACCTGATAACTGCTCTGTGGAGTCTTATTTTGTGTCTACTTCTTATCTACATTTAATTCTCTACCTCTAATCAAGGCATTTTTAAATGCTGGGGGCTGCCAGGACGTGAGGCCTACCTAGACTTTAGATCTGAATTTGAATGTACTTGTGAACTAACTTAATTTCCTACTTCTAAATTCATTCCTAAATTCACTACTTACATGAATCCTGTAGTTGGGCATTTTGGGACTTCGATTGTGGGCATTGTTTTGTGTCCAGACCAGCAGCAGGTGGTGTGCATTTGCTGGAAAGGCATCGAAGACCTCCGATATGCTGCATCTCCTGATGTGTGTCTCCCTCAAGTGTCTGTCAGCAAATGCCTGCTAGACACCCCATTCCAAGCTGATTGTGACATCACGGTACATGCATCATAGAACAGGCATGCTAGAACATGGGTCTTCAACCTGCGACCCTCCAGCTGCTGTGGAACTACACATCCCAGCATGCCCTGCCTCAGTTTTAGCATACCTTAATAGCAAAACTGTGGCAGGGCATGCTGGGATGAGTAGTTTCACAGCAGCTGGAGGGCCACAGGATGAAGACCCATGTGCTAGAGCCAAGCCGCAGATACATTGAATGCTAGCAAGCTGAATATTTAAATCCTTTTTGTTCCGCAGCATTCCAATGTGGAAGATTCCATGGAACCAGAGATCCTTCCATTGAGAAGGACATGCTGCCTGGATGACTACACTGTGCAAATTAAATCACGGAGCCAGTTGGTTTGTGGGTGGCTCTGGTGACTGGGTGGTTGGGTGGGTGGTGTGTCGGAGGTGGAGCACATGCAAATGATTGTGTATCATCCAGCTAGTGAGAGAGAAAACTCATGCAGGAGTGTGCCTGCTTGTCAGTGGGTTATGCACCTTGCCAGACGTCAAATCTACATAGAGCAGCTGGAGGGGACAAGAGCAGGTTTGCAAAATATAGATAGAAGAGCATATATGCTGGCACATTCTCCATGATTGTGTCAGCTTATGTTTTGGTGCACTGCACTTTCCTCCACTAAGTTTTAGCCATTTTTGTTAAGCTCAAGTGTAGTTGCTTCTCGGCCTTTTGGCTGTGATCTTGTATCGTGGTTGAAGGATCTGCTGGAGGGAGGGATTGTTTTCTTCATTGGCGAAAGACCAAAAATATTCCAGGATGGAAGGCTTGGGAACACTATCCGTTTTTCAGTTGTGGAAGAGCACAGAGGTCGGATTGGACTACATTCTATAGTAAAGGATACCTTTCTATTTATTGCCCCTCCCCTTATATGTGACTGTGTTACAATAAAGCTTCGGTCTTGTGATTCCCTCACCCTCTTACACTCCACACACATAGCCTTATTAACTGTTGTATTATTGTATAGTTTAAATGTATAGTGCAGTTCATGATTTATAGTGTAGGCTGGCCTGTGCTGTAGTTCTTGAACTGTACTATACCGACAGCATTTGTATTGTGTTTTGGCTGTGCTGCAACACAGTACTTATGTGTGTAATGTTTATGTATGTTTTTTTGCTTCTTTATGTCAATAAAGACTGCTTTTTCAATCCAATATCTGAAAACAATCAATGTTTATCTTTGATGGCAATAGAAGTGGTATGATATTTGCTGCTTTTGAAAGGCAATATCTGATATGTCCCCTATCTGGGAACCATATATTAAATGGCTTTTCAGAAAAGGAAGATGGTAGAAGAGCTTTCAGTACTTGTTGGACCGATGCACATTTCCTATTCTAGCCTCCAAAAACAGATTCAGTTGCATTTTCCAGTGTGTTTTAAATGCGCCTTTGCAAATGTCTTACATCGACAAACTTATTTAGTACTATTTTGCAAATAGGGTTACATTGTTGCAACATTGTGTTCCCTAATTGCTTGATTTTTTAAATGCAACAATTGATAAAGACACCTGATAACTGCTCTGTGGAGTCTTATTTTTCGTCTACTTCTTATCTACATTTAATTCCCTACCTCTAATCAAGGCATTTTTAAATGCTGGGGGCTGCCAGGACGTGAGGCCTACCTAGACTTTAGATCTGAATTTGAATGTACTTGTGAACTAACTTAATTTCCTACTTCTAAATTCATTCCTAAATTCACTACTTACATGAATCCTGTAGTTGGGCATTTTGGGACTTCAATTGTGGGCATTGTTTTGTGTCCAGACCAGCAGCAGGTGGTGTGCATTTGCTGGAAAGGCATCGAAGACCTCCGATATGCTGCATCTCCTGATGTGTGTCTACCTCAAGTGGCTGTCAGCAAATGCCTGCTAGATACCCCATTCCAAGCTGATTGTGACATCACGGAACATGCATCATAGAACAGGCATGCTAGAACATGGGTCTTCAACCTGCGACCCTCCAGCTGCTGTGGAACTACACATCCCAGCATGCCCTGCCTCAGTTTTAGCATACCTTAATAGCAAAACTGTGGCAGGGCATGCTGGGATGTGTAGTTTCACAGCAGCTGGAGTGCCACAGGATGAAGACCCATGTGCTAGAGCCAAGCCGCAGGTACATTGAATGCTAGCAAGCTGAATGTTTAAATCCTTTTTGTTCCGCAGCATTCCAATGCGGAAGATTCCATGGAACCAGAGATTATTCCATTGAGAAGGACATGCTGCCTGGATGACTGCACTGTGCAAATTAAGTCACGAAGCCAGTTGGCTTGTGGGTGGCTCTGGTGACTGGGTGGTTGGGTGGGCGGTGTGTCGGAGGTGGAGCACATGCAAATGAATGTGTATCATCCAGCTAGTGAGAGTGAAAACTCATGCAGGAGTGTGCCTGCTTGTCAGTGGGTTATGCACCTTGCCAGACGTCAAATCTACATGGAGCAGCTGGAGGGGACAAGAGCAGGTTTGCAAAATATAGATAGAAGAGCATATATGCTGGCGCATTCTCCATGATTGTGTCAGCTTATGTTTTGGTGCACTGCACTTTCCTCCACTAAGTTTTAGCTATTTTGGTTAAACGCAAGTGTAGTTGCTTCTCGCCCTTTTGGCTGTGATCTTGTATCGTGGTTGAAGAGTCTGCTGGAGGGATTGTTTTCTTCATTGGCGAGAGACTGAAGATATTCCAGGATGGAAGGCTTGGGAACACTATCCGTTTTTAAGTTGTGGAAGAGTTGAAAGACCGGATTGGACTACATTCTATAGTAAAGGATATCTTTGTATTTATTAATCCTCCCTTTATATGTGTCTGTCTTTCAATAAAGCTTCGGGCTTGTGATTCCCTCACCCTCTTACACTCCACACCCATAGCCTTATTAACTGTTGTATTATTGTATTGTTTAAATGTATAGTGCAGTTCATGATTTATAGTGTAGGCTGGCCTGTGCTGTAGTTCTTGAACTGTACTATACCGACAGCATTTGTATTGTGTTTTATCTGTGCTGCAACACAGTACTTATGTGTGTAATGTTTATGTATGTTTTTTTGCTTCTTTATGTCAATAAAGACTGCTTTTTCAATCCAATATCTGAAAACAATCAATGTTTATCTTTGATGGCAATAGAAGTGGTATGATATTTGCTGCTTTTGAAAGGCAATATCTGATATGTCCCCTATCTGGGAACCATATATTAAATGGCTTTTCAGAAAAGGGAGATGGTAGAAGAGCTTTCAGTACTTGTAGGACCGATGCACATTTCCTATTCTAGCCTCCAAAAACAGATTCAGTTGCATTTTCCAGCGTGTTTTGGATGCGCCTTTGCAAATGTCTTACATCGACAAACTTATTTAGTACTATTTTGCAAATAGGGTTACATTGTTGCAACATTGTGTTCCCTAATTGCTTGATTTTTTAAATGCAACAATTGATAAAGACACCTGATAACTGCTCTGTGGAGTCTTATTTTGTGTCTACTTTTTATCTACATTTAATTCTCTACCTCTAATCAAGGCATTTTTAAGTGCTGGGGGCTGCCAGGACGTGAGGCCTACCTAGACTTTAGATCTGAATTTGAATGTACTTGTGAACTAACTTAATTTCCTACTTCTAAATTCATTCCTAAATTCACTACTTACATGAATCCTGTAGTTGGGCATTTTGGGACTTCGATTGTGGGCATTGTTTTGTGTCCAGACCAGCAGCAGGTGGTGTGCATTTGCTGGAAAGGCATCGAAGACCTCCGATATGCTGCATCTCCTGATGTGTGTCTCCCTCAAGTGTCTGTCAGCAAATGCCTGCTAGACACCCCATTCCAAGCTGATTGTGACATCACGGTACATGCATCATAGAACAGGCATGCTAGAACATGGGTCTTCAACCTGCGACCCTCCAGCTGCTGTGGAACTACACATCCCAGCATGCCCTGCCTCAGTTTTAGCATACCTTAATAGCAAAAATGTGGCAGGGCATGCTGGGATGTGTAGTTTCACAGCAGCTGGAGGGCCACAGGATGAAGACCAATGTGCTAAAGCCAAGCCGCAGGTACATTGAATGCTAGCAAGCTGAATATTTAAATCCTTTTTATTCCGCAGCATTCCAATGTGGAAGATTCCATGGAAACAGAGATACTTCCATTGAGAAGGACATGCTGCCTGGATGACTACACTGTGCAAATTAAATCACGGAGCCAGTTGGCTTGTGGGTGGCTCTGGTCACTGGGTGGTTGGGTGGGTGGTGTGTCGGAGGTGGAGCACATGCAAATGATTGTGTATCATCCAGCTAGTGAGAGAGAAAACTCATGCAGGAGTGTGCCTGCTTGTCAGTGGGTTATGCACCTTTCCAGACGTCAAATCTACATGGAGCAGCTGGAGAGGACAAGAGCAGGTTTGCAAAATATAGACAGAAGAGCTCTCCAGCCTAGTTTGCTGTCTGTTTCCACTTCTCTTTTCTTGAGCCGCTCCCTTATATGCCCTTGCGCACTATCCTGACTTCTCCCATCTGCTTACTTTGTGCCTTCCAACGCACAATGCGAACTACAGGTAGTGCTGCAGGGCCCACACCCTTTTACTTGCCATACAGAGCAGCTCTGGAGCTGTTACAGTGCCCAGCTTCTGCAAGAAATCAGCTTGAATGCTTCAGGGGCTGGGGCATAGCCAACATGAGCCCCACACCGAAGGAGGGTGGAGGTGTTTAATGCGAACTAGGGGTCATCCAAGCGCCGCAAAAGGCCGCCATGCCCTGCACGCCCCTTTTCTCTTTTCATATGCAGACGAGGGTTGAAGCCAACTTTGACCCACTGCTTGGATGACATCACCATATGCAAATCCATCTGCTGCAGGCCTTCCCCCAGGAATGCTTGCACTAGTTGTTGCATTTGGTTTGTTGTTTGGGGGTGCTTCAGTATTAGGCAGCCTTCTGCCCTCCCATGTTCATCTGAAAATATGTGTTCTCCCTGCAGTTGTTGTCCCCAGATGAGAGTTCCCTTGTGCTGCCTCAGTTGAATCTTCTTTACTTGACAGAGATGTGCCTGAGCAGCGGCCCTCCCCAGCCCTATCCCAAATCATACTTATTTTGCATAGGAGATACCATGGTCATGAAGATTGCTCTCCCAGGGTGAGGTTCATTCATTGCATTCTGGGTATGCTGACCCCTGTGATTTCCCCAAATGTGGGAAACTTGACTGCATTATTTGTGGTAGTGGGGGACTGTGTTTGTGCTTTCCTCTGGTCAGCTCTGGTAAAAGTCAGATTTCTTTGTCTCAGATCTTCCTCTAGCCTTGTTCTTCTTTCGAGAGTTCCCTTGTGCTGCCTCAGTTGGATCTCCTTTACTTGACAGGGGGGTGCCCAAGCAGCGACCCTCCCCAGCTCTAGCCCAACTCCTACTTACCTGCCAGGTGAGATACTATGATCATGAAGGTGCTTCTCCCAGGGCAAGGCTCACCCATTGCACTCTGGGTGTGCTGCCCCTGTGATTTCCCCAAATGTGGGAAACTTGACTGCATAATTTGTGTTTCCACTGGTCGGCTTTCATATAATTCAGATCTCTTTGTCTCAGGTCTCTCTCCAGCCTAGTTTGCAGTCTGTTTCCACTTCTTTTTTTTTGAGCCCCTCCCTTCTATACCCTTGTGCACTATCCTGACTTCTCTTCCTGTCTGCTTACTTTGTGCCTTCCAATGCACAATGCAAACTACAGGTAGTGCTGCAGGGCCCACAAACTTTTACTTGCATTACAGAGCAGCTCTGCAGCTGTTACAGTGCCAAGCTGCTGCAAGAAATCAGCTTGAATGCTTCAGGGGCTGGGGCATTGCCAACATGAGCCCCACACCGAAGGAGGGTGGGGGTGTTTAATGCGAACTAAGGGTCATCCAAGCGCCGCAAATGGCCGCCATTCCCTGCATACCCCTTTTCTCTTTTCATATGCAGATGAGGGTTCCAGCCAACTTTGGCCCACTGCTTGGATGACATCACTGTATGCAAATCCGTCTTCTGCAGACCTTCCCCCAGGAATGCTTGTACTAGTTGTTGCATTTGGTTTGTTGTTTGGGGGTGCTTCAGTATTAGGCAGCCTTCTGTCCTCCCATGTTCATCTGAAAATATGTGTTCTCCCTGCAGTTGTTGTCCCCAGATGAGAGTTCCCTTGTGCTGCCTCAGTTGAATCTCCTTTACTTGACAGAGATGTGCCTGAGCAGCGGCCCTCCCCAGCCCTATCCCAAAGCATACTTATTTTGCATAGGAGATATCATGGTAATGAAGACTGTTATCCCAGGGTGAGGTTCATTCATTGCATTCTGGGTATGCTGACCCCTGTGATTTCCCCAAATGTGGGAAACTCGACTTCATTATTTGTGGTAGTGGGGGACTGTGTTTGTGCTTTCCTCTGGTCAGCTCTGGTAAAAGTCAGATTTATTTGTCTCAGATCTTCCTCTAGCCTTGTTCTTCTTTCGAGAGTTCCCTTGTGCTGCCTCAGTTGGATCTCCTTCACTTGACAGGGGGGTGCCCGAGCAGCGACCCTCCCCAGCTCTAGCCCAACTCCTACTTACCTGCCAGGTGAGATACTATGATCATGTAGGTGCTTCTCCCAGAGCAAGGCTCACCCATTGCACTCTGGGTGTGCTGCCCCTGTGATTTCCCCAAATGTGGGAAACTTGACTGCATAATTTGTGTTTCCCCTGGTCGGCTCTCGTATAATTCAGATCTCTTTGTCTCAGGTCTCTCTCCAGCCTAGTTTGCTGTCTGTTTCCAATTCTCTTTTCTTGAGCCGCTCCCTTCTATGCCCTTGCGCACTATTCTGACCTCTCCTGTCTGCTTACTTTGTGCCTTCCAACGCACAATGCAAATTACAGGTAGTGCTGCAGGGCCCACGCCCTTTTACATGCTTTACAGAGCAGCTCAGGAGCTGTTACAGTGCCCAGCTGCTGCAAGAAATCAGCTTGAATGCTTCAGGGGCTGGGGCATAGCCAACATGAGCCCCACACCGAAGGAGGGTGGAGGTGTTTAATGTGAATTAGGGGTCATCCAAGCGCCGGAAAAGGCCGCCATGCCCTGCACGCCCCTTTTCTCTTTTCATATGCAGACGAGGGTTGAAGCCAACTTTGACCCACTGCTTGGATGACATCACCATATGCAAATCCATCTGCTGCAGGCCTTCCCCCAGGAATGCTTGCACTAGTTGTTGCATTTGGTTTGTTGTTTGGGGGTGCTTCAGTATTAGGCAGCCTTCTGCCCTCCCATGTTCATCTGAAAATATGTGTTCTCCCTGCAGTTGTTGTCCCCAGATGAGAGTTCCCTTGTGCTGCCTCAGTTGAATATTCTTTACTTGACAGAGATGTGCCTGAGCAGCGGCCCTCCCCAGCTCTATCCCAAATCATACTTATTTTGCATAGGAGATACCATGGTCATAAAAGATTGTTCTCCCAGGTTGAGGTTCATTCATTGCATTCTGGGTATGCTGACCCCTGTGATTTCCCCAAATGTGGGAAACTTGACGGCATTATTTGTGGTAGTGGGGGACTGTGTTTGTGCTTTCCTCTGGTCAGCTCTGGTAAAAGTCAGATTTCTTTGTCTCAGATCTTCCTCTAGCCTTGTTCTTCTTTCGAGAGTTCCCTTGTGCTGCCTCAGTTGGATCTCCTTCACTTGACAGAGGGGTGCCCGAGCAGCGACCCTCCCCAGCTCTAGCCCAACTCCTACTTACCTGCTAGGTGAGATACTATGATCATGAAGGTGCTTCTCCCAGGGCAAGGCTCACCAATTGCACTCTGGGTGTGCTGCTCCTGCGATATCCCCAAATGTGGGAAACTTGACTGCATAATTTGTGTTTCCCCTGGTCGGCTCTCGTATAATTCAGATCTCTTTGTCTCATGTCTCTCTCCAGCCTAGTTTGCTGTCTGTTTACACTTCTCTTTTCTTGAGCCACTCCCTTCTATGCCCTTGCGCACTATCTTGACTTCTCCCGTCTGCTTACTTTGTGCCTTCCAACGCACAATGCGAACTACAGGTAGTGCTGCAGGGCCCACACCCTTTTAGTTGCCTTACAGAGCAGCTCTGGAGCTATTACAGTGCCTAGCTGCTGCAAGTAATCAGCTTGAATGCTTCAGGGGCTGGGGCATAGCCAACATGAGCCCCACACCAAAGGAGGGTGGAGGTGTTTAATGTGAATTAGGGGTCATCCAAGCGCCGCAAAAGGCCGCCATGCCCTGCACATCCCTTTTTTCTTTTCATATGCAGACGAAGGTTGAAGCCAACTTTGACCCACTGCTTGGATGACATCACCATATGCAAATCCATCTGCTGCAGGCCTTCCCCCAGGAATGCTTGCACTAGTTGTTGCATTTGGTTTGTTGTTTGGGGGTGCTTCAGTATTAGGCAGCCTTCTGCCCTCCCATGTTCATCTGAAAATATGTGTTCTCCCTGCAGTTGTTGTCCCCAGATGAGAGTTCCCTTGTGCTGCCTCAGTTGAATCTTCTTTACTTGACAGAGATGTGCCTGAGCAGCGGCCCTCCCCAGCTCTATCCCAAATCATACTTATTTTGCATAGGAGATACCATGGTCATGAAGATTGTTCTCCCAGGTTGAGGTTCATTCATTGCATTCTGGGTATGCTGACCCCTGTGATTTCCCCAAATGTGGGAAACTTGACGGCATTATTTGTGGTAGTGGGGGACTGTGTTTGTGCTTTCCTCTGGTCAGCTCTGGTAAAAGTCAGATTTCTTTGTCTCAGATCTTCCTCTAGCCTTGTTCTTCTTTCGAGAGTTCCCTTGTGCTGCCTCAGTTGGATCTCCTTCACTTGACAGGGGGGTGCCCGAGCAGCGACCCTCCCCAGCTCTAGCCCAACTCCTACTTACCTGCCAGGTGAGATACTATGATCATGTAGGTGCTTCTCCCAGAGCAAGGCTCACCCATTGCACTCTGGGTGTGCTGCCCCTGTGATTTCCCCAAATGTGGGAAACTTGACTGCATAATTTGTGTTTCCCCTGGTCGGCTCTCGTATAATTCAGATCTCTTTGTCTCAGGTCTCTCTCCAGCCTAGTTTGCTGTCTGTTTCCACTTCTCTTTTCTTGAGCCGCTCCCTTCTATGCCCTTGCGCACTATTCTGACCTCTCCTGTCTGCTTACTTTGTGCCTTCCAATGCACAATGCAAATTACAGGTAGTGCTGCAGGGCCCACGCCCTTTTACATGCTTTACAGAGCAGCTCTGGAGCTGTTACAGTGCCCAGCTGCTGCAAGAAATCAGCTTGAATGCTTCAGGGGCTGGGGCATAGCCAACATGAGCCCCACACCGAAGGAGGGTGGAGGTGTTTAATGTGAATTAGGGGTCATCCAAGCGCCGCAAAAGGCCGCCATGCCCTGCACGCCCCTTTTCTCTTTTCATATGCAGACGAGGGTTGAAGCCAACTTTGACCCACTGCTTGGATGACATCACCATATGCAAATCCATCTGCTGCAGGCCTTCCCCCAGGAATGCTTGCACTAGTTGTTGCATTTGGTTTGTTGTTTGGGGGTGCTTCAGTATTAGGCAGCCTTCTGCCCTCCCATGTTCATCTGAAAATATGTGTTCTCCCTGCAGTTGTTGTCCCCAGATGAGAGTTCCCTTGTGCTGCCTCAGTTGAATCTCCTTTACTTGACAAGGGAGGCATTTTGGATTTTTTTCTTTGGGTACCCTTACACCTGATGGTCTGAATGAGAGCATCGAACTGAACAACATTGGCAGTCTCTGAAGATTTTATCTATTGATTTACCTAATATATTATTTATTGAATATCCATTTATTGTATGTTTAATAAATAAACAAAATTATTAGAAGTAGCTATTTTGGAAACAGCTTTCCTCTTAGGATGAAACTGTATAATCCTGTTGTGTGTGTTCCTTTAAAGTTCTTTAGTAAAATCCACTAGTAATGATGAACATCAGATTTCTTCCTCCATCCTCTTTTTACACTTTCTCTTGGTTCTATATATATATATTTTTTTTTCTATTTTTATTTTTTTCCCCCTCCTTCTCCCAAAAGGCCCCCCTCCCTCCCCCCCCTCCCTGTTTTAAATTTTAAAATCTTTAAATATTTAAATCTTCGAATCCTTAAACTGTCTGTTTAATATTTATTTTTTCTTCAATTCTTTTTGTTGTTTAAACAGCAATGTAATTATTCCAGGGGTTAAAATAATGAAATATAGAAATAATATTAACAAAAATTAAAGGTAAAAATGAATTGATAGAATGATCCCATTAAAAGTAAATAAATAATATGGATGTTAAGCTGAGCGGGTTGGATTCGAACATGGGACTAGCTGCATAGAGTGCATTTGATGTTTCCCCTGCGCCACAAGAAATGCTTTAGTAGTGGCATGGATTTATGTTACCCTAAAAGGTTTTGATAAAGCTAAATATTTATCTTACTTAAAACCCTTTAAGAGGCCTAAGAACACTGTACGCTATTGACGTCTGGAGTACCGTAAGGGTACGCACGTTGCGTAGCAATCGCTTAGCGTAGCGTACGCTCGGGACCACGAGAAGATCACCAGCGGCGCAGACGCTCACAATGTTAAACCTTTACATGTAAACCATGAACAATGTATTATACAGGAAAAACCTTAGTGTAATAGTGGGGTGTAGATGCAACACAATGTAACCTTATTAACTTAAAGCTGTTCGAGCGTCTCCGACAGACCTGAGAATACTTAACACCATAAGAAATACACAAATGCCGGGCTTAGGGTCTAACGCCTTATATGAATGTTATACTTGCAAAAGAATAATACAATACAAGTCATACACTACCAATGTAACATAGACTAACTAACCAGATAACTACACAGGAAATACAATACAATACAAGTACGTTTAAGGAAAAAAATGAGAGAAAGAGGAGAGGAGAGAGAGAGAGAGAGATATGGCCCACAATACCAATAAAGACAATATGATTGCGGAGAAAAACTTACGCACAAGTGGAACGATCGCATGCGCCTCTGGATATCCAGCTCCCGATTATCAGCAATGAGAACCGTTGAAGAGTGAGAGCTGGATATGATCGGCTTGTCTATTTATGCCCCACACACACAATACAATTCAATGGTCCCTACAATCTCATTGTTCATTGGACACAGGAATTCGTCTTCGCATTATAACAAAAGGTTATAGGTTGATTCATACAGGTGGGCTGTGACTATTTCCAACTGCTCAGGTGGGTGGGAAACTAGGTTTCCCGCCGCATGGATAAGTAAGTGCAAATAATAGTAAAATTACATAAACTTCTTATGTCCATAACTATTCGCACGAGCGATTAATCTGCTTCAAACCAACACCGGAATATTGCTAATTAAATACTCTTCCGATGGATACTAAACACCACTGTATGACTCATGTCTGACCCTTCGTATCAAACAAAGAGGGATCTCTCTGTCCATGAACATGCTATATTAACTAAACTTTCAGATTCTATCAAAGGGACCATAATCTACAAAATACATTATATGGTTAAAATATATATCGATTGAGTCGCCCGCTAGACGCATACAAACTCTACCGTAAATCCGCATATCGTGCGCCTGCGGGTGCACGCGACTGCGAGTATGCGCACGCACGGGAGAGCTCTTGCACGCGCAGCGGGAGCTCGCATGAGGTGCAGATATGGCAGTGTGTATAGTGATATTTTTCTGACTTTGACAGTCCACCCTTTGGCAGTCAACAATAACTGCCACTTCCTAAAACATTTCAAAACGAGAAAAATATATATCAAGTGTAAATACATTTCTATGATTGGGTAAGGGAGGAGAGGAGAAGTTAGGAAAAGGGTATGACCTATTGAGATAGCAGAAGCATGTGTGTATGAATCCATGTTTGGGGGGTCATGTATCATCGTGCCGTACGTGTTTTAAATCAAGCTTCGAGGTATTGCGAAGTATACATTTGAATTCCTTCTTATCCCGTGGTACGGGTCTGTGGATGGGCTGTCAAACTTTACCGAGCTCTTTTCGGCTGTGGTTGTAACAAAATGGGGGAGCACATTTTAGTTGATGATACATGAATGGGGGAATATGTGAATGCTGATATCTGTGCGGGTATTCCCTATCGACTATGGGGTAAATTTACTAAGATTCGTGTTTTCCCGTTTCAGGTCAAAGTTCAATCACGAATGACATCGAAAGTGTAAAACAGCAACTTTTTAAATTTGTTACGACGGATTAACTAAGCTGTCGTATTCGGGTTTTTCTTTTGTTCCGATGTCGATGTCATTCGTGTTTTTTTTTTTTTTTTTACGGCAGTGATTAGCAAAACACTGCCGACTTTTTTACAATGAATCTCGGCCGGATCTGTGTGATCCGTGCTGGGGTTCATTTTTTTTTTTTTTTTTAAATTAAATACTGTAAAATCCAAAAAAAAAATTGCATGGGGTCCCCTCTCCTAAGCATAACCAGCCTCGGGCTCTTTGAGCCGATCCTGGTTGCAGAAATATGGGGAAAAAATTGACAGGGGTTCCCCCATATTTAAGCAACCAGCATCGGGCTCTGCGCCTGGTCCTGGTTCCAAAAATACAGGGGACAAAAAGAGTAGGGGTCCCCCGTATTTTTAAAACCAGCACCGGGCTCCACTAGCTGGACAGATAATGCCACAGCCGGGGGTCACTTTTATATAGTGCCCTGCGGCCGTGGCATCAAAAATCCAACTAGTCACCCCTGGCCGGGGTACCCTGGGGGAGTGGGGACCCCTTCAATCAAGGGGTCCCCCCCCAGCCACCCAAGGGCCAGGGGTGAAGCCCGAGGCTGTCCCCCCCCATCCAATGGGCTGCGGATGGGGGGGCTGATAGCCTTTTGTGATAATGAAAAGATATTGTTTTTAGTAGCAGTACTACAAGGCCCAGCAAGCCTCCCCCGCATGCTGGTACTTGGAGAACCACAAGTACCAGCATGCGGCGGAAAAACGGGCCCGCTGGTACCTGTAGTACTACTACTAAAAAAAATACCCAAAAAAAGACAAGACACACACACCGTGAAAGTAAAGATTTATTACATACATGCACACAAACATACATACATACTTACCTTATGTTCACACGAGGGTCTGTCCTCTTCTCCAGTAGAATCCAAGGGGTACCTGTTGAATAAATTCTACTCACCAGATCCCGGGTCCCAGGGTCCTCGGGGCAACCATTTGTAATCCAGGTACTTGCATAAAATAGCAAAACGGAAAGCCGAGCCACGAACTGAAAGGGGCCCCATGTTTTCACATGGGACTCCTTTCCCCGAATGCCTGAAACCCACTCTGACTTCTGTCTAAGTGGGTTTCTTCAGCCAATCAGGGAGCGCCACGTTGTAGCACCCTCCTGATCGGCTGTGTGCTCCTGTACTGAGTGACAGGGGGCACACGGCATTGTTACAATGTAGCGCCTATGCGCTACATTGTAACCAATGGTGGGAACTTTCTGCCCTGCGGTTGACCTAAAGTGACGTCACCGCTGAGCAGAAAGTTCCCACCATTGGTTACAATGGAGCGCATAGGCGCTACATTGTAACACTGCCGTGTGCCGCCTGTCACTCAGTACAGGAGCACACAGCCGATCAGGAGGGTGCTACAACGTGGCGCTCCCTGATTGGCTGAAGAAACCCACTTAGACAGAAGTCAGAGTGGGTTTCTGGCATTCGGGGAAAGGAGTCCCATGTGAAAACATGGGGCCCCTTTCAGTTCGTGGCTCGGCTTTCCGTTTTGTTATTTTATGCAAGTACCTGGATTACAAATGGTTGCCCCGAGGACCCTGGGACCCGGGATCTGGTGAGTAGAATTTATTCAACAGGTACCCCTTGGATTCTACTGGAGAAGAGGACAGACCCTCGTGTGAACATAAGGTAAGTATGTATGTATGTTTGTGTGCATGTATGTAATAAATCTTTACTTTCACGGTGTGTGTGTCTTGTCTTTTTTTGGGTATTTTTTTAGTAGTAGTACTACAGGTACCAGCGGGCCCGTTTTTCCGCCGCATGCTGGTACTTGTGGTTCTCCAAGTACCAGCATGCGGGGGAGGCTTGCTGGGCCTTGTAGTACTGCTACTAAAAACAATATATTTTCATTATCACAAAAGGCTATCAGCCCCCCCATCCGCAGCCCATTGGATGGGGGGGACAGCCTCGGGCTTCACCCCTGGCCCTTGGGTGGCTGGGGGGGGACCCCTTGATTGAAGGGGTCCCCACTCCCCCAGGGTACCCCGGCCAGGGGTGACTAGTTGGATTTTTGATGCCACGGCCGCAGGGCACTATATCAAAGTGACCCCCGGCTGTGGCATTATCTGTCCAGCTAGTGGAGCCCGGTGCTGGTTTTAAAAATACGGGGGACCCCTACTCTTTTTGTCCCCCGTATTTTTGGAACCAGGCGCAGAGCCCGATGCTGGTTGCTTAAATATGGGGGAACCCCTGTCAATTTTTTCCCCATATTTCTGCAACCAGGATCGGCTCAAAGAGCCCGAGGCTGGTTATGCTTAGGAGGGGGGACCCCACGCAATTTTTTTTAAGAAAATAACCACTTTCCAACCCCTTCCCACTGATATACATGCACGGATCTCATGGATCCGTGCATGCCTATACAATCACGGATTAAAAAAGCAGGTCTGTTTTTTTTTAGCACTTTTTTACGAGTTGTAATTTTTCACGGCAGTGTTTGTTTTTTTTTGCTTTGCACTTCTTAGTAAATTACCGAGATTCATACTTAAACAGCCGCGTTTTGACCGATGGTGTATTCATTTGTATTTTTTTTGTTGGACTTCCAAAAAATTACGAATGCCCTCATCACTGCCGTGATTATTGCTTAGTAAATTACCGAGATGACACTTTGATAAAAAAACGGCATCTTGGTCAAAATCGGGACCTTAGTAAATTTACCCCTATGTGTGTAATTACCTGAAGGTTGTAGAGATGAAGATAAGACACAATTATGGTAAATGCAGTGGTATTCTATGTCAGGTTAATGAACATTTGTCGGTTGAAGTCTTGTTCGGTGTCTGTTGAATGCAGTCTTCTTTGGGCTTTGGTCAAAAGGTGTGGGCAAAAAGCTTTGTCAATGTCCATAGACTTACAAAAGTGTTGGGCTAGCGTAATTTTAAAATTTCTAGGGAAACTGGGGGTCTATGGCATAGTTCATCAAATATCTGTGTATAAGGTTGTCAAAACTTCTTCTTTAATCCATCAGTTGTCTGTATACAGGGTCATCAAATTCCTCGTCAAAAAGTGGGTCTTTTTACCTTGGAAAAACCGGAAAAACAGGTGAAAGAAACGGACCGTATAATCGCATTTTCATCACATCATTGTTTCTACAGTTGGGTCATAAATCAAATCCATTGGAATTACAATTTCCTCACTCCTTAGACTCATTACCCTGGTACTACGTTTGCACTTCATTAAAGCCTGACCGCATCTAAATGTATAGCCAATCGTTATGACAACACCTAAGATACATAGAAGAAACTTCCCTACATCCATTATGACTCCTTGAGCCCATTCTCCTAAACCAGAGAACCAATTTCACGGGTTCAACCATGACACCCAACCAGTCAGCTCATTACCCACAGCAGCAAGGGTGAGATTGTGTCTCCTGCGAAATTCCCACTTTAATTGGAGAATATCGTCCATCTTTTGGTCTATGACCTCGACCGGATCCTCGGTACTATTCGTTATATATGTGCAGCATTTCACGCCGTACTGCGTTGCCAGTGTGACACAATATCCACCTGTTACTGCTGTGAGATAATTAAGAACCATTCTATGCTGAACCAGTTCTGTTTTATAAGCTTGAAGCTCTCTTCCAGTATACCTAAAAGTGTCATCATACATTTCTGTGATATTGTCTAACAAATTTGCAAGCGCAGATATGTATTTATAATTCAACACTCCTCTGGCGGTGCGAGTGATGTCTAACGCGAGTAGAACCTGAATCCCGGTGGATTCATGGATCATGTCAGAGGCCGGATGCTCTGTTCTTTCTATCAGGTGCCGTTTAACTACGTGCTCGTAATGAGTATGAGTATAAGGAGCTTGGGCACCACGGTGTATATCTTTCATTTTGGCATGTGATACAGTCATTACTTCAGGCAGTACTTTTCCAATATAACACAATCCTTCAGAGCTTGGGGCAAGCCACTTATACGCCTTCCTCCCGCATATGAAATAGGCATCATCGGGGAGAACATATGGGACGGAGTAGGACATAACCATATTACACATCTTCCATGTGAAATCTCCTAACCCTAATTCTCCCATCTGTCTGGTACACGTATCAGTTTGTACGATATGTGCACAGTATCCTGGTGATACCTCTCCAACTCTCGTAATCCTACTTCCTAGGGTATACCTATATCGGAAAGATTTTTCTCTACTGGCTATGTGGCGTATAAGCTCTGTATCTGTCGGCATTCTATCTGCTCTATATGAAAAGGTCATGGTTTGGTTACTCCATGACACTTCCCAATTTCCCGGCTTTCGGGGATTGGAAATGTTAAAACATATTAGGGATCTATCCACATGATATTGGTGGAGCTTCAAACTAGGAGGACTGGAGATATTAAACCTCCTGTCCACCGGTCCCCCACCCTTTAGCTCAAGTACCTCCCCTACCATTAAAGGAAATGGTACTAGTCCTGATTTGCTATGACCTTGAGGTACTTGAGAGCATACCCAACAATCTGTTTGATTTAACACACTACCCACTAAGGAGTGATAGTCACTCAAGGGCTGCCGGTCCATGTGGATATTAAAACTGGATTGGCATTTCTTGATGCACCCATCCTCAACTACATTGTCACAGAGCCTACAGATACAGTTTTCTTCAGCTAACAATCCTTCACAATTCCTTCTATTGTCAATGCTATCGGATCGTTTTCTGATACTCGCCTTTACTTGTTGGTTAAGTTGTTCTTGGAAAACTACGCCTCCATCTTTGTCATCAGAACCCATTCCAGAACCTTTCTCGACCTCCATGGTACTCTCGCCGGAACAGACTGCTCTGGTCAACATCATGGTCAACAGGAAAATCCGGATCACAGTCTCTTGGGGCAAGTCCATCTTATAGGAGGAAACGAAGAAGAATGAGAAGGGGGAAAAAATAATTTGAGGGAGAGGGGATGGGAAGTGGAGAAAAACAATAAAAGGGAACAGGGAATCGACAACTGCTTTTGATCTTGTGATTTTCAATGCTCAGGTGCCGCCTCAGTCCTCCTGGAACAGACACTCCAGTGATACAACTTCCTCTACCGTCTGTTCCTTATCACGGGACCTCTCTGGATCAGCAACCTTCTTACAATGGGACGAATGAACCCAAGTCTCTCTCTGGACAACCTTCAATGCTGTAGTGCTAGTCAATAAGACTTGGTCTGACCATCTGTCAATAAGGCAACCTGAGCGTAGAAAATTCCGTATCATTACATAATCCCCAGGTTCAATGTCATGACAATTACTATCTGGTAAATCAGGAATCAATAACTTCAAATTATCATTTTGATTCCTTAGCTGTTTACTCATGTTAATCAGGTACTTTACAGTCACTTCATTGTTACACTTCAAATCATCCTGAGGGTTAATCATAACATGCGGTTGTCGACCAAACAAGATTTCAAAGGGAGACAGATTAAGAGGGGACCTGGGAGTGGTTCTGATGCTGTACAGTACTATGGGTAAAGCTTCTGGCCATGCCAATCCTGTTTCTGCCATAACTTTGCTCAGTTTATTTTTAATAGTGCTGTTCACTCTTTCCACCTTCGCACTCGCCTGTGGACGGTATGGAGTGTGCAGCTTACTATCAATTCCCATCAACTTACACATTCCTTGAAAGACATCACCTGTAAAATGGGTACCCCTATCACTTTCGATTATTCTAGGGATACCATATCTACACACAAATTCCTGCACAATTTTCTTAGCAGTAAACATAGTGGTATTTGTGGCCGCAGGAAATGCTTCAACCCAATTTGAGAATACATCTATACAAACAAGTACATATTTCAAATTTCGACAAGGGGGTAATTGAATAAAGTCAATCTGTATTACCTGAAAAGGGCTGCCTGTAGGTGGGATATGAGATGGTTCTGTTGGTATTGCCTTTCCGATGTTCTTCCTCAAACAGGTAAGGCATGACATTGCTCTCTTACCTGCATGAGATGAAAATCCTGGGGCGCACCAATATGCTCTTACCAACTTGCACATTCCCTCCTTGCCCAGATGAGTCAGCCCGTGTGCTGCCTCAGCTAAACATGGAAGATATGCTCTGGGGGCCACTGGTTTACCCTGTCCATCCGTCCAGAGTCCTGAGGACTCCTGGCCATATCCTTTTGCCTTCCAGACTGCCTTTTCCTGTGTGGAACACAAATTTTGCATCTCACACAACTTCTGTGTGTTGATGGTATTAAATACCATCAGTTGTGTGGTGTCTGTCTGTCTGGGGGTACCAGCTGCTAACTTAGCAGCTTCGTCTGCTCGGCTGTTACCAAGTGATACTGGGTCCTGGCTATATGTGTGTGCTTTACACTTGATAACAGCCACTCTGTCGGGTTCCTGTATCGCTGCTAGAAGCCTTTTGATGTGAGCTGCATGCGCTACCGGTGTACCAGCTGCCGTCATGAAATTTCTGAGGCGCCATAGGGCTCCGAAATCATGGACTACCCCGAATGCGTATCTAGAGTCGGTGTAGATATTGGCTGATTTGCCCTTAGCCAATTCACATGCTCTGGTTAGGGCGACCAGTTCAGCAACCTGGGCTGAGTGAGGTGGGCCTAGCGGTTCTGCTTCTATGGTGCCTTGATCATCTACGACTGCGTATCCAGTACACAAGTCTCCCGAGTCCGACTGTCTGTGACAACTACCATCCGTGTAGAAGGTAAGATCTACATCTTCCAGTGGGTTGTCACTGATGTCAGGCCTTGCGGTAAAATTTTGGGTCAAATATTCCATACAATCATGTGTGTCCTCCTTTGTATTAAATTCTCCTTCCCCACCACTCTCATCCTCCACCCTTTGTGCCTGTCCAGGCACACCTGGGAGATATGTTGCAGGATTTAATGCACTGCATCTCCTTATGGTGATGTTTACGGGGGCCATTAGTGCCAATTCCCATCTTGTAAACCGCGCTGATGAGACGTGTCTGGTTTGGGCAGAATTTAGCAAGGCTGACACTGCATGTGGTGTATGAATTGTGAGGTTGTGACCTAGCACTACATCTTCGCTTTTCGTTACTAGCAATGCTATCGCAGCAACGCTTCGCAAGCATGTGGGGAGGGATCGCGCTACCGTATCTAGCTGAGCGCTGTAGTATGCTACCGGCCTGCTGGCATCACCGTGCTTTTGGGTTAGGACGCCTGCTGCGCAACCAGCACTTTCTGTTCCGTACAGCTCAAAGGGTTTCCCATAGTCTGGCATACCTAATGCTGGTGCCTGCGTTAGGCACTGTTTAAGTCTCTCAAATGCCATCTCGGACTCGTCTGTGTGCGAAATCCGATCAGGCTTGTTTGAGGAGACCATCTCCTGCAAAGGTAATGCTAGAATGGAAAATCCTGGGATCCAGTTACGGCAATACCCACACATTCCTAAAAACGTTCTGATCTGTTGCTGGGTTTGAGTCAGAGTCATGTCTGTAATTGCTTGAATTCTATCAGCGGTCAGGTGTCTCAGTCCTTGTGTTAGACAGTGTCCCAAATATTTTACTTTAGTTTGGCATAATTGCAACTTGTCTTTGGAAACCTTGTGTCCTGTGTCTGAAAGATGAAACAGGAGCTGTTTCGTATCCTTCAGGGATGCTTCCAATGAATCTGAACACAGTAGTAAATCATCCACGTACTGTATCAATATTGATCCACTCTCTGGTTGGAAAGACTGTAAACAATCATGCAAAGCCTGGGAAAATATACTTGGACTGTCTATGAAACCTTGTGGTAATCGAGTCCATGTGTATTGGACTCCTCTGTATGTAAATGCAAACAAATATTGGCTGTCAGGGTGCAGAGGTACCGAAAAGAAAGCGGAGCAGAAGGTCAATAACAGTGAAAAATTTCGCAGTGGGAGGGATTTGCATAAGGATGACAGCTGGATTTGGCACTACGGGGAACTGACTCTCAACTATTTTGTTAATCCCCCTTAAATCCTGCACTAGCCGGTAACCCCTCCCCCCACTCTTTTTCACAGGGAAGATGGGACTATTGGCTGTGCTGGATGTTCTTACCAGGATGCCCTGTTGTAGCAAGCGCTCTATTACTGGGTATACTCCTAACTCCACCTCTGGCTTCAGAGGGTATTGTGGGATTTTTGGAGCTATCCTACCATCTTTTACTTGCACAACTACTGGAGCTACGTTTGCCATCAATCCAGTGTCTTGTCCGTCTTTAGTCCACAGTGACTCTGGTATCTGGGATGTCATTTCTTCTACTTGGGATGGAGTCCTATTTGTCATAATGGTATGTGACATTAATTTTGATGGGGAGTCTAACATGTCTCGCACTTCCTGAGCGTGATTCTCAGGTATGTCCAAGAATACACCTTCAGGAGTACAATAAATGACGCACCCCATTTTACACAATAAGTCTCTTCCCAAGAGATTTGTCGGTGCCGATGCAGCCAGCAAAAAGGAATGCTTGGTATGTAAAGGCCCTATTGTAATCTCGGCTGGTTTGCTAGCAGGGTAATGCTGGACTACTCCCGTTACTCCCATGGCTGGAATTGTCTTACCAGTGGTTCTCATGCCCACTGTCGAATTTATCACTGATTTGGCCGCCCCCGTATCTACAAGAAAGTTTAATGTTTTACCAGCTACATCAATTGCAATTTCGGGTTCACTACCAAGACTTGCAATCAATTTTACTGGCTGCAGATTACAGGTATGGCCACACCCCTATTGGGTATGGTGACCTCCCTGAATCCCGCTGGCAGCAACTACTTGTGAAGGGGTTAACTGGGAACTGCCAGAGGCTTGCCAGTCTCTGTTCGGGGGGTATCTTTTTGTTTCCCCTGCATGTGGCTCATAACTCAGTTTCTGCGGACCCTGCTCCCAATGTCGTGTGTCGTGTCGTTGTCTAGGGGGTTGATAAGACTTTTGTATGTTTCTCGATTTACAGTCTCGTGCAAAGTGTCCCTCTCTATGACAGAAATAACAGGTTACCACATTCGACTTACCCACAGGGTTTGGTGATTTATACAAAGGCTGCCTTGTGGTCAGGGACTGTATACTTACGGCCATTAACTTATCACCTTGTAATTCCCTGTGTCTGGTGATATTCCGATCGTGATCCACAGCTGCCTCTCTCAAAGTAGCCACCGACAGACCTCGCCAACATGGTTGCGTGGTCTGTACCCTTGTCTTTAATGCCTCTTTTAAACCATCCATTAGTACAGATACTGCTACTTCTCGATGGTTTATGTTTGTTTTAATGTCCTCTATGCCTGTGTATTTTGCCATATCTAGTAATGCCCTGTGAAAATACTCTGCAGCTGTTTCTGACTCCTTTTGTTTAATGGAGAAAATCTTGTTCCATTTAACTACAGCTGGAAAATACTCCTTGAACTGTAAACTTATCCTTTTTACATTGTCTTTGTTGTACACATCTGTAAGAGGTACATCCTGATCCAATCCACAGTCAGCTAAAAATTGAGCCGAGTCGACATTGGAGGGTAAACAAGCCCTCGGCAATACCTGCCAGTCTTTGTTATTGGGCTCTAAAGTGTTCCCTAGGTCTCTGATGTATTTCTGGCTAGCAACTAAGTCTTTCCTAGGGTCAGGGAATTCAGACACTATGGTTCTTAATTCCATTCGGGAAAACGGGCTGTACATGGCAATGTTCCTGATAGGAGTGACTCCTGTAGTGTCCGTTTTCCCATTTGGAACTGCTATTACCCTAACGGGAGCAAGTTTAATAACATAATTCTGTGTAGATTCTACAGCCTGTGGTGAAATGGTTTCAGCATAGTGCATGGTGCCTTACTTACCTGTTGATACGACCTCACCTGTCCCTCCGCTAGGGGCCTTTGTTACTAATCTTAAGGGTTGGGCCGTGCCTACTGTTGTTTCTGATATGGTGGCTGCTAGAGAGAGCGCCGATATTGTTGCCGATTCGTCCTCTTGATCACACTCCTGGGGAAAGTTCAAAACAGGGTACAACTTGCACGGGTTAATACTTGCATTGGTTAACTTATTAACATTTACACAGTTGCTAAGTGTTTGTTTGTTACACCCTAATGCGTCATTCTCCGCAACCGATTTCTCTCCTGATATGTATGGTGGCGGCGGTGCCGTGGCTATCAGTTTCCTGATAGGGTTAGATCCCGCCGCCTGAGCCAATCCTCTCTGTATTTCACCCTCCTGTTGCCATAACTGCAAATAATCATAATGTTTAATCCGTCTCTTTGTTGATTTAATGAGACATATCCTCCTCCTTAGATTTTGTAACACTTCTGGGCTAAAGCTGCCTACTCTTGGGAACTTCTCCCCGTCATGTACCGTCATTCTCTCCCATTCATCACATAAAACCTCTGTGTGTGAACCGTATTTTTCACACATTACGTACCTTGCCGACCCGATTGGTCGGTTTACTGAATCAACCCGAACCGAGGTTGATCGCCCCCTACCTGAACAATTGGCCCCCATACCTGTAGGTGTTGCTTTCACCACCTCTGACCTTCAATCAGGGTCTTCAGCGAACCCTTACAAAAACCAAAATGTTCAAGATAGGCTGACGGTGGCGGTTTACCGAGTACCCCACTCACTCGCCCACGCCGACCAATACGACCTACACACTGCCCTAGTGCTGGCGTACTCGACCCAGGGCCCCTATGAACCTTCGTTTACTGGAACATGTGAGTGTGATCCGCAGAGCATTAACCCTTTCCAGTAACTGTTGGTTGTTGGATAATTCCTGAGTGACCAGCGAACTTCCCTTCAGAAAATAAAAAATTACACAAATCACGTCAGAATGTACAAATAGTGTTTATGACCCGTTTCGTACACAAATGGTACTGGTCAGATTAACTAATGCACACAATTACGTGCGGTACAATCAGTCTGCACATAAGCAACTAATCTTATGTGCAGAGCGACCAGTGGAATCGAAAATTGCGGCTGCGAATTCCTTCAGCATGAGCTTTAATGGCCTATATTGGTTCTGCACCAACCCCCTGGGTTGTGCTCTTTTCTCTATTTATAGCGGACTTCCTTGTCTGCTGTACCTGGACCTCCTGGTCAATTCCGGACCTCCTGGTCTGTGCTACAATAGACCTCCTGGTCTGCTATACTCTAATGCTCAGATTTTATGTTTAACAAAGGATGCCTCCCTTGCCACCATGCACGTCACTTACATGTATGTACCCTGCGAGAACTCGACTTCTTGTGGTTCAACCTCAAAAAATTGTATAAACTTATATATGCAAACACTCACTCACCACATGTACACTTTTGTTTCTATTTCTATTTCTGCGCAGAAATTTTCTTTCCTTTAGACCAGATGTGTTGTAAATTTGGAGAAGGATCTGTTAATCTAAATTTCGGACACTAAAATAGATTTGCGCTATTTATCGCGTTGCCACCTTTTCGCCTGTTACAATAACACTAGCGTGTGATTTGAGTTACGTGGGCGTACCCGGACGCTCCGTTGCGTAATATACGCTGCGTGCGTCGGCCTTTGAGTTGCGTACGCGAGTCTCACCCTTTGTTAGAGACACGTGTACACAAAGCAAATATCCACCGTAACACAATTTTACACGTTTATCAATGTAGATGATCCTCGATCATCTACCGAACACCACACCAATCTCTCCTTGTATCTTTAGGTAGAGCTGCGTGCGTGCTTTTCAATTTACACCTTAATGTATTACTTTTACTCTTTAACTATGAAATAGCGGCAAATCTCTCTTAGCACGTTTATCAATTATAAAATGGCAAACAGAAGAGTGATATATGAAAATACACGAAAATGAAAAGAAATGCAGATATGTGCGTGCGTACGCAAGACAGAAATAAACAGTTTTAAAAGACACTAGCGTGTTGTTCTTACCTCCGGTTCCGGATTCCCTCAGCACTCTTTACTAAGCGAAGCAGACGCTTATCCAGACAGCACTACGAGGAATATGACCTCCCGCCCTTTGCTGATGGATAATGTCTGCTGAAATTACCTAGTGCAGATATGTGAAGGACGGACGAGCCGCCAATTGATAAAGCTAAATATTTATCTTACTTAAAACCCTTTAAGAGGCCTAAGAACACTGTACGCTATTGACGTCTGGAGTACCGTAAGGGTACGCACGTTGCGTAACAATCGCTTAGCGTAGCGTACGCTCGGGACCACGAGGAGATCACCAGCGGCGCAGACGCTCACAATGTTAAACCTTTACATGTAAACCATGAACAATGTATTATACAGGAAAAACCTTAGTGTAATGGTGGGGTGTAGATGCAACACAATGTAACCTTATTAACTTAAAGCTGTTCGAGCGTCTCCGACAGACCTGAGAATACTTAACACCATAAGAAATACACAAATGCCGGGCTTAGGGTCTAACGCCTTATATGAATGTTATACTTGCAAAAGAATAATACAATACAAGTCATACACTACCAATATAACATAGACTAACTAACCAGATAACTACACAGGAAATACAATACAATACAAGTACGTTTAAGGAAAAAAATGAGAGAAAGAGGAGAGGAGAGAGAGAGAGAGATATGGCCCACAATACCAATAAAGACAATATGATTGCGGAGAAAAACTTACGCCCAAGGGGAACGATCGCATGCGCCTCTGGATATCCAGCTCCCGATTATCAGCAATGAGAACCGTTGAAGAGTGAGAGCTGGATATGATCGGCTTGTCTATTTATGCCCCACACACACAATACAATTCAATGGTCCCTACAATCTCATTGTTCATTGGACACAGGAATTCGTCTTCGCATTATAACAAAAGGTTATAGGTTGATTCATACAGGTGGGCTGTGACTATTTCCAACTGCTCAGGTGGGTGGGAAACTAGGTTTCCCGCCGCATGGATAAGTAAGTGCAAATAATAGTAAAAGTACATAAACTTCTTATGTCCATAACTATTCGCACGAGCGATTAATCTGCTTCAAACCAACACCGGAATATTGCTAATTAAATACTCTTCCGATGGATACTAAACACCACTGTATGACTCATGTCTGACCCTTCGTATCAAACAAAGAGGGATCTCTCTGTCCATGAACATGCTATATTAACTAAACTTTCAGATTCTATCAAAGGGACCATAATCTACAAAATACATTATATGGTTAAAATATATATCGATTGAGTCGCCCGTTAGACGCATACAAACTCTACCGTAAATCCGCATATCGTGCGCCTGTGGGTGCACGCGACTGCGAGTATGCGCACGCACGGGAGAGCTCTTGCACGCGCAGCGGGAGCTCGCATGAGGTGCAGATATGGCAGTGTGCATAGTGATATTTTTCTGACTTTGACAGTTTTATATAAGTAAATGGGGATCCTTAGTGCTGAGTCTCTGAATTATGTATATGTGATTATAGATATGAGGTATTGATTGAAAGATTATAGGTTAATCTGTATATAGATTATATATTTTCTGTTATTTTTTAAACCACCTTGTTGCTTATTTTATTATTATTTTTAATCACCATGTTGCTTATTTATATATTATGAAATGTCTTTATATGTGCAATTGCAATTAGAAAGTTGTTCCATATGTGAGTCATTACATGTATGCATCCAATTAGTACATGTATGTATCCAATCAACTAATTAGTAATGCTATTGGTCCGGTGCATTTTAAAAAGAGCCTGCTAGGTTGCTGATGTATCCTCTGACGAAACCGCTCTTAGATAACAGCGGAGAAACGCGTAAGAAAGGTGATTACAGGACACTCTGATTGCTGAGATATAAGCCCATTCATGAACGAGCTACATCACGGCGGACGTCTGATGTAAAGACAGCGGTGAAGGGGAAAAAGCAATTTGAGACCGAGCAAAAGGAGGTCTCTACCCCACGGCAGGGAGAAATATCCCGACCGCGAGTGCCAATATGATCCAGCCACGGTTAACGGGGGTCGTAGCATACCGCTGTGTTTCACCAACCATCACAGCGCTCTCCCCCTGTTTTCTTTCATTACTCACGTGAGTTACATATGAACTTTAACTGCAGTAAATAAGAGGCGTTGGTTACAACTGTTGCTGTTCATCCACAAGAAGGAATTTAATGTATCAATTACAATTGGAAAGTAACGAATAAATTACAACAGCTGTATCCAGGAGGATTTTTTGGACACTTTAATAAACATTCCGATGTCATCAAGGGCAATATGAAATAGATCCTGATTACATTTAGATATGGATAGTGGTGCCTATATATGTTGACTCCATTGTATTTTATTGAATGTGGGTTTCTTCTGTCTATATATATTTTTTTTAAATAAAGAGCTTGTATATTTTATTTTTTGCGCTCCCTTTATAACAAATGTGATTATCTTTAAAATTCGGTTTATTATTGGTAGAACAGTACTACCTATGGGAGCAGCATTTTATAATATATGGTGAAAATTAATAGATGTATAAAGATTAAATAAGCAACAAATTGGTGAAATAGATAAGTTTTGATAGGAGCGCTGGGTTCTATATATATATATTGACATTTGGTTATATATATGTATAGACTTTATAAATTCTTGACAGAGATGTGCCTGAGCAGCGGCCCTCCCCAGCCCTATCCCAAATCATACTTATTTTGCATAGGAGATACCATGGTCATGAAG
The DNA here is from genome assembly GCF_028390025.1 of Pseudophryne corroboree. Taxonomy (NCBI): domain Eukaryota; kingdom Metazoa; phylum Chordata; class Amphibia; order Anura; family Myobatrachidae; genus Pseudophryne; species Pseudophryne corroboree. Next base: position 195,306 of record NW_026970014.1, read on the forward strand.
ATTGTTCTCCCAGGGTGAGGTTCATTCATTGCATTCTGGGTATGCTGACCCCTGTGATTTCCCCAAATGTGGGAAACTCGACTGCATTATTTGTGGTAGTGGGGGACTGTGTTTGTGCTTTCCTCTGGTCAGCTCTGGTAAAAGTCAGATTTATTTGTCTCAGATCTTCCTCTAGCCTTGTTCTTCTTTCGAGAGTTTCCATGTGCTGCCTCAGTTGGATATCCTTCACTTGACAGGGGGGTGCCTGAGCAGCGACCCTCCCCAGCTCTAGCCCAACTCCTACTTACCTGCCAGGTGAGATACTATGATCATGAAGGTGCTTCTCCCAGGGCAAGGCTCACCCATTGCACTCTGGGTGTGCTGCTCCTGCGGTTTCCCCAAATGTTGGACACTTGACTGCATAATTTGTGTTTCCCCTGGTCGGCTCTCGTATAATTCAGATCTCTTTGTCTCAGGTCTCTCTCCAGCCTAGTTTGCTGTCTGTTTCCACTTCTCTTTTCTTGAGTTGCTCCCTTCTATGCCCTTGCGCACTATCCTGACTTCTCCCGTCTGCTTACTTTGTGCCTTCCAACGCACAATGCAAACTACAGGTAGTGCTGCAGGGCCCACACCCTTTAACTTGCCTTACAGAGCAGCTCTGGAGCTGTTACAGTGCCCAGCTGCTGCAAGAAATCAGCTTGAATGTTTCAGGGGCTGGGGCATAGCCCCACACCGAAGGAGGGTGGAGGTGTTTAATGCGAACTAGGGGTCATCCAAGCGCCGCAAAAGGCCGCCATGCCCTGCATACCCCTATTCTCTTTTCATATGCAGATGAGGGTTCCAGCCAACTTTGGCCCACTGCTTGGATGACATCACTGTATGCAAATCCGTCTTCTGCAGACCTTCCCCCAGGAATGCTTGTACTAGTTGTTGCATTTGGTTTGTTGTTTGGGGGTGCTTCAGTATTAGGCAGCCTTCTGCTCTCCCATGTTCATTTGAAAATAAGTGTTCTCCCTGCAGTTGTTGTCCCCAGATGAGAGTTCCCTTGAGCTGCCTCAGTTGAATCTCCTTTACTTGACAGAGATATGCCTGAGCAGCGGCCCTCCCCAGCCCTATCCCAAATCATACTTATTTTGCATAGGAGATACCATGGTCATGAAGATTGTTCTCCCAGGGTGAGGTTCATTCATTGCATTCTGGGTATGCTGACCCCTGTGATTTCCCCAAATGTGGGAAACTCGACTGCATTATTTGTGGTAGTGGGGGACTGTGTTTGTGCTTTCCTCTGGTCAGCTCTGGTAAAAGTCAGATTTCTTTGTCTCAGATCTTCCTCTAGCCTTGTTCTTCTTTCGAGAGTTCCCTTGTGCTGCCTCAGTTGGATCTCCTTCACTTGACAGGGGGGTGCCCGAGCAGCGACCCTCCCCAGCTCTAGCCCAACTCCTACTTACCTGCCAGGTGAGATACTATGATCAGGAAGGTACTTCTCCCAGGGCAAGGCTCACCCATTGCACTCTGGGTGTGCTGCTCCTGCGATTTCCCCAAATGTGGGACACTTAACCGCATACTTTGTGTTTCCACTGGTCGGCTTTCATATAATTCAGATCTCTTTGTCTCAGGTCTCTCTCCAGCCTAGTTTGCTGTCTGTTTCCACTTATTTTTTTTTGAGCCCCTCCCTTCTATACCCTTGTGCACTATCCTGACTTCTCCTCCTGTCTGCTTACTTTGTGCCTTCCAACGCACAATGCGAACTACAGGTAGTGCTGCAGGGCCCACACCCTTTTACTTGCCTTACAGAGCAGCTCTGGAGCTGTTACAGTGCCAAGCTGCTGCAAGAAATCAGCTTGAATGCTTCAGGGGCTGGGGCATTGCCAACATGAGCCCCACACCGAAGGAGGGTGGGGGTGTTTAATGCGAACTAAGGGTCATCCAAGCACCGCAAAAGGCCGCCATGCCCTGCATACCCCTTTTCTCTTTTCATATGCAGATGAGGGTTCCAGCCAACTTTGGCCCACTGCTTGGATGACATCACTGTATGCAATTCCGTCTTCTGCAGACCTTCCCCCAGGAATGCTTGTACTAGTTGTTGCATTTGGTTTGTTGTTTGGGGGTGCTTCAGTATTAGGCAGCCTTATGCCCTCCCATGTTCATTTGAAAATATGTGTTCTCCCTGCAGTTGTTGTCCCCAGATGAGAGTTCCCTTGTGCTGCCTCAGTTGAATCTCCTTTACTTGACAGAGATATGCCTGAGCAGCGGCCCTCCCCAGCCCTATCCCAAATCATACTTATTTTGCATAGGAGATACCATGGTCATGAAGATTGTTCTCCCAGGGTGAGGTTCATTCATTGCATTCTGGGTATGCTGACCCCTGTGATTTCCCCAAATGTGGGAAACTTGACTGTATTATTTGTGGTAGTGGGGGACTGTGTTTGTGCTTTCCTCTGGTCAGCTCTGGTAAAAGTCAGATTTCTTTGTCTCAGATCTTCCTCTAGCCTTGTTCTTCTTTCGAGAGTTCCCTTGTGCTGCCTCAGTTGGATCTCCTTCACTTGACAGGGGGGTGCTTGAGCAGCGACCCTCCCCAGCTCTAGCCCAACTCCTACTTACCTGCCAGGTGAGATACTATGATCATGAAGGTGCTTCTCCCAGGGCAAGGCTCACCCATTGCACTCTGGGTGTGCTGTCCCTGTGATTTCCCCAAATGTGGGAAACTTGACTGCATAATTTGTATTTCCACTGGTCGGCTTTCATATAATTCAGATCTCTTTGTCTCAGGTCTCTCTCCAGCCTAGTTTGCTGTCTGTTTCCACTTCTTTTTTTTTTTTAGCCCCTCCCTTCTATACCCTTGTGCGCTATCCTGACTTCTCCTCCTGTCTGCTTACTTTGGGCCTTCCAATGCACAATGCAAATTACAGGCAGTGCTGCAGGGCCCACACCCTTTTACTTGCCTTACAGAGCAGCTCTGGAGCTGTTACAGTGCCAAGCTGCTGCAAGAAATCAGCTTGAATGCTTCAGGGGCTGGGGCATTGCCAATATGAGCCCCACACCGAAGGAGGGTGGGGGTGTTTAATGCGAACTAAGGGTCATCCAAGCGCCGCAAAAGGCCGCCATGCCCTGCATACCCCTATTCTCTTTTCATATGCAGATGAGGGTTTCAGCCAACTTTGGCCCACTGCTTGGATGACATCACTGTATGCAAATCCGTCTTCTGCAGACCTTCCCCCAGGAATGCTTGTACTAGTTGTTGCATTTGGTTTGTTGTTTGGGGGTGCTTCAGTATTAGGCACCCTTCTGCTCTCCCATGTTCATTTGAAAATAAGTGTTCTCCCTGCAGTTGTTGTCCCCAGATGAGAGTTCCCTTGTGCTGCCTCAGTTGAATCTCCTTTACTTGACAGAGATATGCCTGAGCAGCGGCCCTCCCCAGCCCTATCCCAAATCATACTTATTTTGCATAGGAGATACCATGGTCATGAAGATTGTTCTCCCAGGGTGAGGTTCATTCATTGCATTCTGGGTATGCTGACTCCTGTGATTTCCCCAAATGTGGGAAACTTGACTGCATTATTTGTGGTAGTGGGGGACTGTGTTTGTGCTTTCCTCTGGTCAGCTCTGGTAAAAGTCAGATTTCTTTGTCTCAGATCTTCCTCTAGCCTTGTTCTTCTTTCGAGAGTTCCCTTGTGCTGCCTCAGTTGGATCTCCTTCACTTGACAGGGGGGTGCCCGAGCAGTGACCCTCCCCAGCTCTAGCCCAACTCCTACTTACCTGCCAGGTGAGATACTATGATCAGGAAGGTACTTCTCCCAGGGCAAGGCTCACCCATTGCACTCTGGGTGTGCTGCTCCTGCAATTTCCCCTAATGTGGGACACTTAACTGCATAATTTGTGTTTCCACTGGTCGGCTTTCATATAATTCAGATCTCTTTGTCTAAGGTCTCTCTCCAGCCTAGTTTGCTGTCTGTTTCCACTTCTTTTTTTTTTGAGCCCCTCCCTTCTATACCCTTGTGCACTATCCTGACTTCTCTTCCTGTCTGCTTACTTTGTGCCTTCCAACGCACAATGCGAACTACAGGTAGTGCTGCAGGGCCCACACCCTTTTACTTGCCTTACAGAGCAGCTCTGGAGCTGTTACAGTGCCAAGCTGCTGCAAGAAATCAGCTTGAATGCTTCAGGGGCTGGGGCATTGCCAACATGAGCCCCACACCGAAGGAGGGTGGGGGTGTTTAATGCGAACTAAGGGTCATCCAAGCACCGCAAAAGGCCGCCATGCCCTGCATACCCCTTTTCTCTTTTCATATGCAGATGAGGGTTCCAGCCAACTTTGGCCCACTGCTTGGATGACATCACTGTATGCAAATCCGTCTTCTGCAGACCTTCCCCCAGGAATGCTTGTACTAGTTGTTGCATTTGGTTTGTTGTTTGGGGGTGCTTCAGTATTAGGCAGCCTTCTGCCCTCCCATGTTCATTTGAAAATATGTGTTCTCCCTGCAGTTGTTGTCCCCAGATGAGAGTTCCCTTGTGCTGCCTCTGTTGAATCTCCTTTACTTGACAGAGATGTGCCTGAGCAGCGGCCCTCCCCAGCCCTATCCCAATCATACTTATTTTGCATAGGAGATACCATGGTCATGAAGATTGTTCTCCCAGGGTGAGGTTCATTCATTGCATTCTGGGTATGCTGACCCCTGTGATTTCCCCAAATGTGGGAAACTCGACTGCATTATTTGTGGTAGTGGGGGACTGTGTTTGTGTTTTCCTCTGGTCAGCTCTGGTAAAAGTCAGATTTCTTTGTCTCAGATCTTCCTCTAGCCTTGTTCTTCTTTCGAGAGTTCCCTTGTGCTGCCTCAGTTGGATCTCCTTCCCTTGACAGGGGGGTGCCTGAGCAGCGACCCTCCCCAGCTCTAGCCCAACTCCTACTTACCTGCCAGGTGAGATACTATGATCATGAAGGTGCTTCTCCCAGGGCAAGGCTCACCCATTGCACTCCGGGTGTGCTGCCCCTGTGATTTCCCCAAATGTGGGAAACTTGACTGCATAATTTGTATTTCCACTGGTCGGCTTTCATATAATTCAGATCTCTTTGTCTCAGGTCTCTCTCCAGCCTAGTTTGCTGTCTGTTTCCACTTCTTTTTTTTTTGAGCCCCTCCCTTCTATACCCTTGTGCACTATCCTGACTTCTCCTCCTGTCTGCTTACTTTGGGCCTTCCAATGCACAATGCAAATTACAGGCAGTGCTGCAGGGCCCACACCCTTTTACTTGCCTTACAGAGCAGCTCTGGAGCTGTTACAGTGCCAAGCTGCTGCAAGAAATCAGCTTGAATGCTTCAGGGGCTGGGGCATTGCCAATATGAGCCCCACACCGAAGGAGGGTGGGGGTGTTTAATGCGAACTAAGGGTCATCCAAGCGCCGCAAAAGGCCGCCATGCCCTGCATACCCCTATTCTCTTTTCATATGCAGATGAGGGTTCCAGCCAACTTTGGCCCAGTGCTTGGATGACATCACTGTATGCAAATCCGTCTTCTGCAGACCTTCCCCCAGGAATGCTTGTACTAGTTGTTGCATTTGGTTTGTTGTTTGGGGGTGCTTCAGTATTAGGCAGCCTTCTGCCCTCCCATGTTCATTTGAAAATAAGTGTTCTCCCTGCAGTTGTTGTCCCCAGATGAGAGTTCCCTTGTGCTGCCTCAGTTGAATCTCCTTTACTTGACAGAGATATGCCTGAGCAGCGGCCCTCCCCAGCCCTATCCCAAATCATACTTATTTTGCATAGGAGATACCATGGTCATGAAGATTGTTCTCCCAGGGTGAGGTTCATTCATTGCATTCTGGGTATGCTGACCCCTGTGATTTCCCCAAATGTGGGAAACTTGACTGCATTATTTGTGGTAGTGGGGGACTGTGTTTGTGCTTTCCTCTGGTCAGCTCTGGTAAAAGTCAGATTTCTTTGTCTCAGATCTTCCTCTAGCCTTGTTCTTCTTTCGAGAGTTCGCTTGTGCTGCCTCAGTTGGATCTCCTTCACTTGACAGGGGGGTGCCCGAGCAGTGACCCTCCCCAGCTCTAGCCCAACTCCTACTTACCTGCCAGGTGAGATACTATGATCAGGAAGGTACTTCTCCCAGGGCAAGGCTCACCCATTGCACTCTGGGTGTGCTGCTCCTGCGATTTCCCCTAATGTGGGACACTTAACTGCATAATTTGTGTTTCCACTGGTCGGCTTTCATATAATTCAGATCTCTTTGTCTCAGGTCTCTCTCCAGCCTAGTTTGCTGTCTGTTTCCACTTCTTTTTTTTTGAGCCTCTCCCTTCTATACCCATGTGCACTATCCTGACTTCTACTCCTGTCTGCTTACTTTGTGCCTTCCAACGCACAATGCGAACTACAGGTAGTGCTGCAGGGCCCACACCCTTTTACTTGCCTTACAGAGCAGCTCTGGAGCTGTTACAGTGCCAAGCTGCTGCAAGAAATCAGCTTGAATGCTTCAGGGGCTGGGGCATTGCCAACATGAGCCCCACACCGAAGGAGGGTGGGGGTGTTTAATGCGAACTAAGGGTCATCCAAGCACCGCAAAAGGCCGCCATGCCCTGCATACCCCTTTTCTCTTTTCATATGCAGATGAGGGTTCCACCCAACTTTGGCCCACTGCTTGGATGACATCACTGTATGCAAATCCGTCTTCTGCAGACCTTCCCCCAGGAATGCTTGTACTAGTTGTTGCATTTGGTTTGTTGTTTGGAGGTGCTTCAGTATTAGGCACCCTTCTGCTCTCCCATGTTCATTTGAAAATAAGTGTTCTCCCTGCAGTTGTTGTCCCCAGATGAGAGTTCCCTTGTGCTGCCTCAGTTGAATCTCCTTTACTTGACAGAGATATGCCTGAGCAGCGGCCCTCCCCAGCCCTATCCCAAATCATACTTATTTTGCATAGGAGATACCATGGTCATGAAGATTGTTCTCCCAGGGTGAGGTTCATTCATTGCATTCTGGGTATGCTGACCCCTGTGATTTCCCCAAATGTGGGAAACTTGACTGCATTATTTGTGGTAGTGGGGGACTGTGTTTGTGCTTTCCTCTGGTCAGCTCTGGTAAAAGTCAGATTTCTTTGTCTCAGATCTTCCTCTAGCCTTGTTCTTCTTTCGAGAGTTCCCTTGTGCTGCCTCAGTTGGATCTCCTTCACTTGACAGGGGGGTGCCCGAGCAGTGACCCTCCCCAGCTCTAGCCCAACTCCTACTTACCTGCCAGGTGAGATACTATGATCAGGAAGGTACTTCTCCTAGGGCAAGGCTCACCCATTGCACTCTGGGTGTGCTGCTCCTGCAATTTCCCCTAATGTGGGACACTTAACTGCATAATTTGTGTTTCCACTGGTCGGCTTTCATATAATTCAGATCTCTTTGTCTCAGGTCTATCTCCAGCCTAGTTTGCTGTCTGTTTCCACTTCTTTTTTTTTTGAGCCCCTCCCTTCTATACCCTTGTGCACTATCCTGACTTCTCCTCCTGTCTGCTTACTTTGTGCCTTCCAACGCACAATGCGAACTACAGGTAGTGCTGCAGGGCCCACACCCTTTTACTTGCCTTACAGAGCAGCTCTGGAGCTGTTACAGTGCCAAGCTGCTGCAAGAAATCAGCTTGAATGCTTCAGGGGCTGGGGCATTGCCAACATGAGCCCCACACCGAAGGAGGGTGGGGGTGTTTAATGCGAACTAAGGGTCATCCAAGCACCGCAAAAGGCCGCCATGCCCTGCATACCCCTTTTCTCTTTTCATATGCAGATGAGGGTTCCAGCCAACTTTGGCCCACTGCTTGGATGACATCACTGTATGCAAATCCGTCTTCTGCAGACCTTCCCCCAGGAATGCTTGTACTAGTTGTTGCATTTGGTTTGTTGTTTGGGGGTGCTTCAGTATTAGGCAGCCTTCTGCCCTCCCATGTTCATTTGAAAATATGTGTTCTCCATGCAGTTGTTGTCCCCAGATGAGAGTTCCCTTGTGCTGCCTCTGTTGAATCTCCTTTACTTGACAGAGATGTGCCTGAGCAGCGGCCCTCCCCAGCCCTATCCCAATCATACTTATTTTGCATAGGAGATACCATGGTCATGAAGATTGTTCTCCCAGGGTGAGGTTCATTCATTGCATTCTGGGTATGCTGACCCCTGTGATTTCCCCAAATGTGGGAAACTCGACTACATTATTTGTGGTAGTGGGGGACTGTGTTTGTGTTTTCCTCTGGTCAGCTCTGGTAAAAGTCAGATTTCTTTGTCTCAGATCTTCCTCTAGCCTTGTTCTTCTTTCGAGAGTTCCCTTGTGCTGCCTCAGTTGGATCTCCTTCACTTGACAGGGGGGTGCTTGAGCAGCGACCCTCCCCAGCTCTAGCCCAACTCCTACTTACCTGCCAGGTGAGATACTATGATCATGAAGGTGCTTCTCCCAGGGCAAGGCTCACCCATTGCACTCTGGGTGTGCTGCTCCTGCGGTTTCCCCAAATGTTGGACACTTGACTGCATAATTTGTGTTTCCCCTGGTCGGCTCTCGTATAATTCAGATCTCTTTGTCTCAGGTCTCTCTCCAGCCTAGTTTGCTGTCTGTTTCCACTTCTCTTTTCTTGAGTTGCTCCCTTCTATGCCCTTGCGCACTATCCTGACTTCTCCCGTCTGCTTACTTTGTGCATTCCAACGCACAATGCAAACTACAGGTAGTGCTGCAGGGCCTACACCCTTTAACTTGCCTTACAGAGCAGCTCTGGAGCTGTTACAGTGCCCAGCTGCTGCAAGAAATCAGCTTGAATGTTTCAGGGGCTGGGGCATAGCCCCACACCGAAGGAGGGTGGAGGTGTTTAATGCGAACTAGGGGTCATCCAAGCGCCGCAAAAGGCCGCCATGCCCTGCATACCCCTATTCTCTTTTCATATGCAGATGAGGGTTCCAGCCAACTTTGGCCCACTGCTTGGATGACATCACTGTATGCAAATCCGTCTTCTGCAGACCTTCCCCCAGGAATGCTTGTACTAGTTGTTGCATTTGGTTTGTTGTTTGGGGGTGCTTCAGTATTAGGCAGCCTTCTGCTCTCCCAGGGTTCATTTGAAAATAAGTGTTCTCCCTGCAGTTGTTGTCCCCAGATGAGAGTTCCCTTGTGCTGCCTCAGTTGAATCTCCTTTACTTGACAGAGATATGCCTGAGCAGCGGCCCTCCCCAGCCCTATCCCAAATCATACTTATTTTGCATAGGAGATACCATGGTCATGAAGATTGTTCTCCCAGGGTGAGGTTCATTCATTGCATTCTGGGTATGCTGACCCCTGTGATTTCCCCAAATGTGGGAAACTCGACTGCATTATTTGTGGTAGTGGGGGACTGTGTTTGTGCTTTCCTCTGGTCAGCTCTGGTAAAAGTCAGATTTCTTTGTCTCAGATCTTCCTCTAGCCTTGTTCTTCTTTCGAGAGTTCCCTTGTGCTGCCTCAGTTGGATCTCCTTCACTTGACAGGGGGGTGCCCGAGCAGCGACCCTCCCCAGCTCTAGCCCAACTCCTACTTACCTGCCAGGTGAGATACTATGATCAGGAAGGTACTTCTCCCAGGGCAAGGCTCACCCATTGCACTCTGGGTGTGCTGCTCCTGCGATTTCCCCAAATGTGGGACACTTAACCGCATACTTTGTGTTTCCACTGGTCGGCTTTCATATAATTCAGATCTCTTTGTCTCAGGTCTCTCTCCAGCCTAGTTTGCTGTCTGTTTCCACTTCTTTTTTTTTGAGCCCCTCCCTTCTATACCCTTGTGCACTATCCTGACTTCTCCTCCTGTCTGCTTACTTTGTGCCTTCCAACGCACAATGCGAACTACAGGTAGTGCTGCAGGGCCCACACCCTTTTACTTGCCTTACAGAGCAGCTCTGGAGCTGTTACAGTGCCAAGCTGCTGCAAGAAATCAGCTTGAATGCTTCAGGGGCTGGGGCATTGCCAACATGAGCCCCACACCGAAGGAGGGTGGGGGTGTTTAATGCGAACTAAGGGTCATCCAAGCACCGCAAAAGGCCGCCATGCCCTGCATACCCCTTTTCTCTTTTCATATGCAGATGAGGGTTCCAGCCAACTTTGGCCCACTGCTTGGATGACATCACTGTATGCAAATCCGTCTTCTGCAGACCTTCCCCCAGGAATGCTTGTACTAGTTGTTGCATTTGGTTTGTTGTTTGGGGGTGCTTCAGTATTAGGCAGCCTTCTGCCCTCCCATGTTCATTTGAAAATATGTGTTCTCCCTGCAGTTGTTGTCCCCAGATGAGAGTTCCCTTGTGCTGCCTCTGTTGAATCTCCTTTACTTGACAGAGATGTGCCTGAGCAGCGGCCCTCCCCAGCCCTATCCCAAATCATACTTATTTTGCATAGGAGATACCATGGTCATGAAGATTGTTCTCCCAGGGTGAGGTTCATTTATTGCATTCTGGGTATGCTGACCCCTGTGATTTCCCCAAATGTGGGAAACTCGACTGCATTATTTGTGGTAGTGGGGGACTGTGTTTGTGTTTTCCTCTGGTCAGCTCTGGTAAAAGTCAGATTTCTTTGTCTCAGATCTTCCTCTAGCCTTGTTCTTCTTTCGAGAGTTCCCTTGTGCTGCCTCAGTTGGATCTCCTTCACTTGACAGGGGGGTGCTTGAGCAGCGACCCTCCCCAGCTCTAGCCCAACTCCTACTTACCTGCCAGGTGAGATACTATGATCATGAAGGTGCTTCTCCCAGGGCAAGGCTCACCCATTGCACTCTGGGTGTGCTGTCCCTGTGATTTCCCCAAATGTGGGAAACTTGACTGCATAATTTGTATTTCCACTGGTCGGCTTTCATATAATTCAGATCTCTTTGTCTCAGGTCTCTCTCCAGCCTAGTTTGCTGTCTGTTTCCACTTCTTTTTTTTTTTAGCCCCTCCCTTCTATACCCTTGTGCGCTATCCTGACTTCTCCTCCTGTCTGCTTACTTTGGGCCTTCCAATGCACAATGCAAATTACAGGCAGTGCTGCAGGGCCCACACCCTTTTACTTGCCTTACAGAGCAGCTCTGGAGCTGTTACAGTGCCAAGCTGCTGCAAGAAATCAGCTTGAATGCTTCAGGGGATGGGGCATTGCCAATATGAGCCCCACACCGAAGGAGGGTGGGGGTGTTTAATGCGAACTAAGGGTCATCCAAGCGCCGCAAAAGGCCGCCATGCCCTGCATACCCCTATTCTCTTTTCATATGCAGATGAGGGTTTCAGCCAACTTTGGCCCACTGCTTGGATGACATCACTGTATGCAAATCCGTCTTCTGCAGACCTTCCCCCAGGAATGCTTGTACTAGTTGTTGCATTTGGTTTGTTGTTTGGGGGTGCTTCAGTATTAGGCACCCTTCTGCTCTCCCATGTTCATTTGAAAATAAGTGTTCTCCCTGCAGTTGTTGTCCCCAGATGAGAGTTCCCTTGTGCTGCCTCAGTTGAATCTCCTTTACTTGACAGAGATATGCCTGAGCAGCGGCCCTCCCCAGCCCTATCCCAAATCATACTTATTTTGCATAGGAGATACCATGGTCATGAAGATTGTTCTCCCAGGGTGAGGTTCATTCATTGCATTCTGGGTATGCTGACCCCTGTGATTTCCCCAAATGTGGGAAACTTGACTGTATTATTTGTGGTAGTGGGGGACTGTGTTTGTGCTTTCCTCTGGTCAGCTCTGGTAAAAGTCAGATTTCTTTGTCTCAGATCTTCCTCTAGCCTTGTTCTTCTTTCGAGAGTTCCCTTGTGCTGCCTCAGTTGGATCTCCTTCACTTGACAGGGGGGTGCCCGAGCAGTGACCCTCCCCAGCTCTAGCCCAACTCCTACTTACCTGCCAGGTGAGATACTATGATCAGGAAGGTACTTCTCCCAGGGCAAGGCTCACCCATTGCACTCTGGGTGTGCTGCTCCTGCAATTTCCCCTAATGTGGGACACTTAACTGCATAATTTGTGTTTCCACTGGTCGGCTTTCATATAATTCAGATCTCTTTGTCTCAGGTCTCTCTCCAGCCTAGTTTGCTGTCTGTTTCCACTTCTTTTTTTTTTGAGCCCCTCCCTTCTATACCCTTGTGCACTATCCTGACTTCTCCTCCTGTCTGCTTACTTTGGGCCTTCCAATGCACAATGCAAATTACAGGCAGTGCTGCAGGGCCCACACCCTTTTACTTGCCTTACAGAGCAGCTCTGGAGCAGTTACAGTGCCAAGCTGCTGCAAGAAATCAGCTTGAATGCTTCAGGGGCTGGGGCATTGCCAATATGAGCCCCACACCGAAGGAGGGTGGGGGTGTTTAATGCGAACTAAGGGTCATCCAAGCGCCGCAAAAGGCCGCCATGCCCTGCATACCCCTATTCTCTTTTCATATGCAGATGAGGGTTCCAGCCAACTTTGGCCCAGTGCTTGGATGACATCACTGTATGCAAATCCGTCTTCTGCAGACCTTCCCCCAGGAATGCTTGTACTAGTTGTTGCATTTGGTTTGTTGTTTGGGGGTGCTTCAGTATTAGGCAGCCTTCTGCCCTCCCATGTTCATTTGAAAATAAGTGTTCTCCCTGCAGTTGTTGTCCCCAGATGAGAGTTCCCTTGTGCTGCCTCAGTTGAATCTCCTTTACTTGACAGAGATATGCCTGAGCAGCGGCCCTCCCCAGCCCTATCCCAAATCATACTTATTTTGCATAGGAGATACCATGGTCATGAAGATTGTTCTCCCAGGGTGAGGTTCATTCATTGCATTCTGGGTATGCTGACCCCTGTGATTTCCCCAAATGTGGGAAACTTGACTGCATTATTTGTGGTAGTGGGGGACTGTGTTTGTGCTTTCCTCTGGTCAGCTCTGGTAAAAGTCAGATTTCTTTGTCTCAGATCTTCCTCTAGCCTTGTTCTTCTTTCGAGAGTTCCCTTGTGCTGCCTCAGTTGGATCTCCTTCACTTGACAGGGGGGTGCCCGAGCAGTGACCCTCCCCAGCTCTAGCCCAACTCCTACTTACCTGCCAGGTGAGATACTATGATCAGGAAGGTACTTCTCCCAGGGCAAGGCTCACCCATTGCACTCTGGGTGTGCTGCTCCTGCGATTTCCCCTAATGTGGGACACTTAACTGCATAATTTGTGTTTCCACTGGTCGGCTTTCATATAATTCAGATCTCTTTGTCTCAGGTCTCTCTCCAGCCTAGTTTGCTGTCTGTTTCCACTTCTTTTTTTTTGAGCCTCTCCCTTCTATACCCATGTGCACTATCCTGACTTCTACTCCTGTCTGCTTACTTTGTGCCTTCCAACGCACAATGCGAACTACAGGTAGTGCTGCAGGGCCCACACCCTTTTACTTGCCTTACAGAGCAGCTCTGGAGCTGTTACAGTGCCAAGCTGCTGCAAGAAATCAGCTTGAATGCTTCAGGGGCTGGGGCATTGCCAACATGAGCCCCACACCGAAGGAGGGTGGGGGTGTTTAATGCGAACTAAGGGTCATCCAAGCACCGCAAAAGGCCGCCATGCCCTGCATACCCCTTTTCTCTTTTCATATGCAGATGAGGGTTCCACCCAACTTTGGCCCACTGCTTGGATGACATCACTGTATGCAAATCCGTCTTCTGCAGACCTTCCCCCAGGAATGCTTGTACTAGTTGTTGCATTTGGTTTGTTGTTTGGAGGTGCTTCAGTATTAGGCACCCTTCTGCTCTCCCATGTTCATTTGAAAATAAGTGTTCTCCCTGCAGTTGTTGTCCCCAGATGAGAGTTCCCTTGTGCTGCCTCAGTTGAATCTCCTTTACTTGACAGAGATATGCCTGAGCAGCGGCCCTCCCCAGCCCTATCCCAAATCATACTTATTTTGCATAGGAGATACCATGGTCATGAAGATTGTTCTCCCAGGGTGAGGTTCATTCATTGCATTCTGGGTATGCTGACCCCTGTGATTTCCCCAAATGTGGGAAACTTGACTGCATTATTTGTGGTAGTGGGGGACTGTGTTTGTGCTTTCCTCTGGTCAGCTCTGGTAAAAGTCAGATTTCTTTGTCTCAGATCTTCCTCTAGCCTTGTTCTTCTTTCGAGAGTTCCCTTGTGCTGCCTCAGTTGGATCTCCTTCACTTGACAGGGGGGTGCCCGAGCAGTGACCCTCCCCAGCTCTAGCCCAACTCCTACTTACCTGCCAGGTGAGATACTATGATCAGGAAGGTACTTCTCCTAGGGCAAGGCTCACCCATTGCACTCTGGGTGTGCTGCTCCTGCAATTTCCCCTAATGTGGGACACTTAACTGCATAATTTGTGTTTCCACTGGTCGGCTTTCATATAATTCAGATCTCTTTGTCTCAGGTCTATCTCCAGCCTAGTTTGCTGTCTGTTTCCACTTCTTTTTTTTTTGAGCCCCTCCCTTCTATACCCTTGTGCACTATCCTGACTTCTCCTCCTGTCTGCTTACTTTGTGCCTTCCAACGCACAATGCGAACTACAGGTAGTGCTGCAGGGCCCACACCCTTTTACTTGCCTTACAGAGCAGCTCTGGAGCTGTTACAGTGCCAAGCTGCTGCAAGAAATCAGCTTGAATGCTTCAGGGGCTGGGGCATTGCCAACATGAGCCCCACACCGAAGGAGGGTGGGGGTGTTTAATGCGAACTAAGGGTCATCCAAGCACCGCAAAAGGCCGCCATGCCCTGCATACCCCTTTTCTCTTTTCATATGCAGATGAGGGTTCCAGCCAACTTTGGCCCACTGCTTGGATGACATCACTGTATGCAAATCCGTCTTCTGCAGACCTTCCCCCAGGAATGCTTGTACTAGTTGTTGCATTTTGTTTGTTGTTTGGGGGTGCTTCAGTATTAGGCAGCCTTCTGCCCTCCCATGTTCATTTGAAAATATGTGTTCTCCATGCAGTTGTTGTCCCCAGATGAGAGTTCCCTTGTGCTGCCTCTGTTGAATCTCCTTTACTTGACAGAGATGTGCCTGAGCAGCGGCCCTCCCCAGCCCTATCCCAATCATACTTATTTTGCATAGGAGATACCATGGTCATGAAGATTGTTCTCCCAGGGTGAGGTTCATTCATTGCATTCTGGGTATGCTGACCCCTGTGATTTCCCCAAATGTGGGAAACTCGACTGCATTATTTGTGGTAGTGGGGGACTGTGTTTGTGTTTTCCTCTGGTCAGCTCTGGTAAAAGTCAGATTTCTTTGTCTCAGATCTTCCTCTAGCCTTGTTCTTCTTTCGAGAGTTCCCTTGTGCTGCCTCAGTTGGATCTCCTTCACTTGACAGGGGGGTGCTTGAGCAGCGACCCTCCCCAGCTCTAGCCCAACTCCTACTTACCTGCCAGGTGAGATACTATGATCATGAAGGTGCTTCTCCCAGGGCAAGGCTCACCCATTGCACTCTGGGTGTGCTGCTCCTGCGGTTTCCCCAAATGTTGGACACTTGACTGCATAATTTGTGTTTCCCCTGGTCGGCTCTCGTATAATTCAGATCTCTTTGTCTCAGGTCTCTCTCCAGCCTAGTTTGCTGTCTGTTTCCACTTCTCTTTTCTTGAGTTGCTCCCTTCTATGCCCTTGCGCACTATCCTGACTTCTCCCGTCTGCTTACTTTGTGCATTCCAACGCACAATGCAAACTACAGGTAGTGCTGCAGGGCCTACACCCTTTAACTTGCCTTACAGAGCAGCTCTGGAGCTGTTACAGTGCCCAGCTGCTGCAAGAAATCAGCTTGAATGTTTCAGGGGCTGGGGCATAGCCCCACACCGAAGGAGGGTGGAGGTGTTTAATGCGAACTAGGGGTCATCCAAGCGCCGCAAAAGGCCGCCATGCCCTGCATACCCCTATTCTCTTTTCATATGCAGATGAGGGTTCCAGCCAACTTTGGCCCACTGCTTGGATGACATCACTGTATGCAAATCCGTCTTCTGCAGACCTTCCCCCAGGAATGCTTGTACTAGTTGTTGCATTTGGTTTGTTGTTTGGGGGTGCTTCAGTATTAGGCAGCCTTCTGCTCTCCCAGGGTTCATTTGAAAATAAGTGTTCTCCCTGCAGTTGTTGTCCCCAGATGAGAGTTCCCTTGTGCTGCCTCAGTTGAATCTCCTTTACTTGACAGAGATATGCCTGAGCAGCGGCCCTCCCCAGCCCTATCCCAAATCATACTTATTTTGCATAGGAGATACCATGGTCATGAAGATTGTTCTCCCAGGGTGAGGTTCATTCATTGCATTCTGGGTATGCTGACCCCTGTGATTTCCCCAAATGTGGGAAACTCGACTGCATTATTTGTGGTAGTGGGGGACTGTGTTTGTGCTTTCCTCTGGTCAGCTCTGGTAAAAGTCAGATTTCTTTGTCTCAGATCTTCCTCTAGCCTTGTTCTTCTTTCGAGAGTTCCCTTGTGCTGCCTCAGTTGGATCTCCTTCACTTGACAGGGGGGTGCCCGAGCAGCGACCCTCCCCAGCTCTAGCCCAACTCCTACTTACCTGCCAGGTGAGATACTATGATCAGGAAGGTACTTCTCCCAGGGCAAGGCTCACCCATTGCACTCTGGGTGTGCTGCTCCTGCGATTTCCCCAAATGTGGGACACTTAACCGCATACTTTGTGTTTCCACTGGTCGGCTTTCATATAATTCAGATCTCTTTGTCTCAGGTCTCTCTCCAGCCTAGTTTGCTGTCTGTTTCCACTTCTTTTTTTTTGAGCCCCTCCCTTCTATACCCTTGTGCACTATCCTGACTTCTCCTCCTGTCTGCTTACTTTGTGCCTTCCAACGCACAATGCGAACTACAGGTAGTGCTGCAGGGCCCACACCCTTTTACTTGCCTTACAGAGCAGCTCTGGAGCTGTTACAGTGCCAAGCTGCTGCAAGAAATCAGCTTGAATGCTTCAGGGGCTGGGGCATTGCCAACATGAGCCCCACACCGAAGGAGGGTGGGGGTGTTTAATGCGAACTAAGGGTCATCCAAGCACCGCAAAAGGCCGCCATGCCCTGCATACCCCTTTTCTCTTTTCATATGCAGATGAGGGTTCCAGCCAACTTTGGCCCACTGCTTGGATGACATCACTGTATGCAAATCCGTCTTCTGCAGACCTTCCCCCAGGAATGCTTGTACTAGTTGTTGCATTTGGTTTGTTGTTTGGGGGTGCTTCAGTATTAGGCAGCCTTCTGCCCTCCCATGTTCATTTGAAAATATGTGTTCTCCCTGCAGTTGTTGTCCCCAGATGAGAGTTCCCTTGTGCTGCCTCTGTTGAATCTCCTTTACTTGACAGAGATGTGCCTGAGCAGCGGCCCTCCCCAGCCCTATCCCAAATCATACTTATTTTGCATAGGAGATACCATGGTCATGAAGATTGTTCTCCCAGGGTGAGGTTCATTTATTGCATTCTGGGTATGCTGACCCCTGTGATTTCCCCAAATGTGGGAAACTCGACTGCATTATTTGTGGTAGTGGGGGACTGTGTTTGTGTTTTCCTCTGGTCAGCTCTGGTAAAAGTCAGATTTCTTTGTCTCAGATCTTCCTCTAGCCTTGTTCTTCTTTCGAGAGTTCCCTTGTGCTGCCTCAGTTGGATCTCCTTCACTTGACAGGGGGGTGCTTGAGCAGCGACCCTCCCCAGCTCTAGCCCAACTCCTACTTACCTGCCAGGTGAGATACTATGATCATGAAGGTGCTTCTCCCAGGGCAAGGCTCACCCATTGCACTCTGGGTGTGCTGTCCCTGTGATTTCCCCAAATGTGGGAAACTTGACTGCATAATTTGTATTTCCACTGGTCGGCTTTCATATAATTCAGATCTCTTTGTCTCAGGTCTCTCTCCAGCCTAGTTTGCTGTCTGTTTCCACTTCTTTTTTTTTTTAGCCCCTCCCTTCTATACCCTTGTGCGCTATCCTGACTTCTCCTCCTGTCTGCTTACTTTGGGCCTTCCAATGCACAATGCAAATTACAGGCAGTGCTGCAGGGCCCACACCCTTTTACTTGCCTTACAGAGCAGCTCTGGAGCTGTTACAGTGCCAAGCTGCTGCAAGAAATCAGCTTGAATGCTTCAGGGGATGGGGCATTGCCAATATGAGCCCCACACCGAAGGAGGGTGGGGGTGTTTAATGCGAACTAAGGGTCATCCAAGCGCCGCAAAAGGCCGCCATGCCCTGCATACCCCTATTCTCTTTTCATATGCAGATGAGGGTTTCAGCCAACTTTGGCCCACTGCTTGGATGACATCACTGTATGCAAATCCGTCTTCTGCAGACCTTCCCCCAGGAATGCTTGTACTAGTTGTTGCATTTGGTTTGTTGTTTGGGGGTGCTTCAGTATTAGGCACCCTTCTGCTCTCCCATGTTCATTTGAAAATAAGTGTTCTCCCTGCAGTTGTTGTCCCCAGATGAGAGTTCCCTTGTGCTGCCTCAGTTGAATCTCCTTTACTTGACAGAGATATGCCTGAGCAGCGGCCCTCCCCAGCCCTATCCCAAATCATACTTATTTTGCATAGGAGATACCATGGTCATGAAGATTGTTCTCCCAGGGTGAGGTTCATTCATTGCATTCTGGGTATGCTGACCCCTGTGATTTCCCCAAATGTGGGAAACTTGACTGCATTATTTGTGGTAGTGGGGGACTGTGTTTGTGCTTTCCTCTGGTCAGCTCTGGTAAAAGTCAGATTTCTTTGTCTCAGATCTTCCTCTAGCCTTGTTCTTCTTTCGAGAGTTCCCTTGTGCTGCCTCAGTTGGATCTCCTTCACTTGACAGGGGGGTGCCCGAGCAGTGACCCTCCCCAGCTCTAGCCCAACTCCTACTTACCTGCCAGGTGAGATACTATGATCAGGAAGGTACTTCTCCCAGGGCAAGGCTCACCCATTGCACTCTGGGTGTGCTGCTCCTGCAATTTCCCCTAATGTGGGACACTTAACTGCATAATTTGTGTTTCCACTGGTCGGCTTTCATATAATTCAGATATCTTTGTCTAAGGTCTCTCTCCAGCCTAGTTTGCTGTCTGTTTCCACTTCTTTTTTTTTTGAGCCCCTCCCTTCTATACCCTTGTGCACTATCCTGACTTCTCTTCCTGTCTGCTTACTTTGTGCCTTCCAACGCACAATGCGAACTACAGGTAGTGCTGCAGGGCCCACACCCTTTTACTTGCCTTACAGAGCAGCTCTGGAGCTGTTACAGTGCCAAGCTGCTGCAAGAAATCAGCTTGAATGCTTCAGGGGCTGGGGCATTGCCAACATGAGCCCCACACCGAAGGAGGGTGGGGGTGTTTAATGCGAACTAAGGGTCATCCAAGCACCGCAAAAGGCCGCCATGCCCTGCATACCCCTTTTCTCTTTTCATATGCAGATGAGGGTTCCAGCCAACTTTGGCCCACTGCTTGGATGACATCACTGTATGCAAATCCGTCTTCTGCAGACCTTCCCCCAGGAATGCTTGTACTAGTTGTTGCATTTGGTTTGTTGTTTGGGGGTGCTTCAGTATTAGGCAGCCTTCTGCCCTCCCATGTTCATTTGAAAATATGTGTTCTCCCTGCAGTTGTTGTCCCCAGATGAGAGTTCCCTTGTGCTGCCTCTGTTGAATCTTCTTTACTTGACAGAGATGTGCCTGAGCAGCGGCCCTCCCCAGCCCTATCCCAATCATACTTATTTTGCATAGGAGATACCATGGTCATGAAGATTGTTCTCCCAGGGTGAGGTTCATTCATTGCATTCTGGGTATGCTGACCCCTGTGATTTCCCCAAATGTGGGAAACTCGACTGCATTATTTGTGGTAGTGGGGGACTGTGTTTGTGTTTTCCTCTGGTCAGCTCTGGTAAAAGTCAGATTTCTTTGTCTCAGATCTTCCTCTAGCCTTGTTCTTCTTTCGAGAGTTCCCTTGTGCTGCCTCAGTTGGATCTCCTTCCCTTGACAGGGGGGTGCCCGAGCAGCGACCCTCCCCAGCTCTAGCCCAACTCCTACTTACCTGCCAGGTGAGATACTATGATCATGAAGGTGCTTCTCCCAGGGCAAGGCTCACCCATTGCACTCCGGGTGTGCTGCCCCTGTGATTTCCCCAAATGTGGGAAACTTGACTGCATAATTTGTATTTCCACTGGTCGGCTTTCATATAATTCAGATCTCTTTGTCTCAGGTCTCTCTCCAGCCTAGTTTGCTGTCTGTTTCCACTTCTTTTTTTTTTGAGCCCCTCCCTTCTATACCCTTGTGCACTATCCTGACTTCTCCTCCTGTCTGCTTACTTTGGGCCTTCCAATGCACAATGCAAATTACAGGCAGTGCTGCAGGGCCCACACCCTTTTACTTGCCTTACAGAGCAGCTCTGGAGCTGTTACAGTGCCAAGCTGCTGCAAGAAATCAGCTTGAATGCTTCAGGGGCTGGGGCATTGCCAATATGAGCCCCACACCGAAGGAGGGTGGGGGTGTTTAATGCGAACTAAGGGTCATCCAAGCGCCGCAAAAGGCCGCCATGCCCTGCATACCCCTATTCTCTTTTCATATGCAGATGAGGGTTCCAGCCAACTTTGGCCCAGTGCTTGGATGACATCACTGTATGCAAATCCGTCTTCTGCAGACCTTCCCCCAGGAATGCTTGTACTAGTTGTTGCATTTGGTTTGTTGTTTGGGGGTGCTTCAGTATTAGGCAGCCTTCTGCCCTCCCATGTTCATTTGAAAATAAGTGTTCTCCCTGCAGTTGTTGTCCCCAGATGAGAGTTCCCTTGTGCTGCCTCAGTTGAATCTCCTTTACTTGACAGAGATATGCCTGAGCAGCGGCCCTCCCCAGCCCTATCCCAAATCATACTTATTTTGCATAGGAGATACCATGGTCATGAAGATTGTTCTCCCAGGGTGAGGTTCATTCATTGCATTCTGGGTATGCTGACCCCTGTGATTTCCCCAAATGTGGGAAACTTGACTGCATTATTTGTGGTAGTGGGGGACTGTGTTTGTGCTTTCCTCTGGTCAGCTCTGGTAAAAGTCAGATTTCTTTGTCTCAGATCTTCCTCTAGCCTTGTTCTTCTTTCGAGAGTTTCCTTGTGCTGCCTCAGTTGGATCTCCTTCACTTGACAGGGGGGTGCCCGAGCAGTGACCCTCCCCAGCTCTAGCCCAACTCCTACTTACCTGCCAGGTGAGATACTATGATCAGGAAGGTACTTCTCCCAGGGCAAGGCTCACCCATTGCACTCTGGGTGTGCTGCTCCTGCGATTTCCCCTAATGTGGGACACTTAACTGCATAATTTGTGTTTCCACTGGTCGGCTTTCATATAATTCAGATCTCTTTGTCTCAGGTCTCTCTCCAGCCTAGTTTGCTGTCTGTTTCCACTTCTTTTTTTTTGAGCCTCTCCCTTCTATACACATGTGCACTATCCTGACTTCTACTCCTGTCTGCTTACTTTGTGCCTTCCAATGCACAATGCGAACTACAGGTAGTGCTGCAGGGCCCACACCCTTTTACTTGCCTTACAGAGCAGCTCTGGAGCTGTTACAGTGCCAAGCTGCTGCAAGAAATCAGCTTGAATGCTTCAGGGGCTGGGGCATTGCCAACATGAGCCCCACACCGAAGGAGGGTGGGGGTGTTTAATGCGAACTAAGGGTCATCCAAGCACCGCAAAAGTCCGCCATGCCCTGCATACCCCTTTTCTCTTTTCATATGCAGATGAGGGTTCCACCCAACTTTGGCCCACTGCTTGGATGACATCACTGTATGCAAATCCGTCTTCTGCAGACCTTCCCCCAGGAATGCTTGTACTAGTTGTTGCATTTGGTTTGTTGTTTGGGGGTGCTTCAGTATTAGGCAGCCTTCTGCCCTCCCATGTTCATTTGAAAATATGTGTTCTCCCTGCAGTTGTTGTCCCCAGATGAGAGTTCCCTTGTGCTGCCTCTGTTGAATCTCCTTTACTTGACAGAGATGTGCCTGAGCAGCGGCCCTCCCCAGCCCTATCCCAATCATACTTATTTTGCATAGGAGATACCATGGTCATGAAGATTGTTCTCCCAGGGTGAGGTTCATTCATTGCATTCTGGGTATGCTGACCCCTGTGATTTCCCCAAATGTGGGAAACTCGACTGCATTATTTGTGGTAGTGGGGGACTGTGTTTGTGTTTTCCTCTGGTCAGCTCTGGTAAAAGTCAGATTTCTTTGTCTCAGATCTTCCTCTAGCCTTGTTCTTCTTTCGAGAGTTCCCTTGTGCTGCCTCAGTTGGATCTCCTTCACTTGACAGGGGGGTGCTTGAGCAGCGACCCTCCCCAGCTCTAGCCCAACTCCTACTTACCTGCCAGGTGAGATACTATGATCATGAAGGTGCTTCTCCCAGGGCAAGGCTCACCCATTGCACTCTGGGTGTGCTGCTCCTGCGATTTCCCCAAATGTGGGACACTTGACTGCATATTTTGTGTTTCCCCTGGTCGGCTCTCGTATAATTCAGATCTCTTTGTCTCAGGTCTCTCTCCAGCCTAGTTTGCTGTCTGTTTCCACTTCTCTTTTCTTGAGCTGCTCCCTTCTATGCCCTTGCGCACTATCCTGACTTCTCCCGTCTGCTTACTTTGTGCCTTCCAACGCACAATGCGAACTACAGGTAGTGCTGCAGGGCCCACACCCTTTTACTTGCCTTACAGAGCAGCTCTGGAGCTGTTACAGTTTCCAGTTGCTGCAAGAAATCAGCTTGAATGCTTAAGGGGCTGGGGCATAGCCAACATGAGCCCCACACCGAAGGAGGGTGGAGGTGTTTAAGGCGAACTAGTGGTCATCCAAGCACCGCAAAAGGCCGCCATGCCCTGCACACCCCTTTTCTCTTTTCATATGCAGACGAGGGTTGAAGCCAACTTTGACCCACTGCTTGGATGACATCACCATATGCAAATCCATCTGCTGCAGGCCTTCCCCCAGGAATGCTTGCACTAGTTGTTGCATTTGGTTTGTTGTTTGAAGGTGCTTCAGTATTGGGCAGCCTTCTGCACTCCCATGTTCATCTGAAAATATGTGTCCTCCCTGCAGTTGTTGTCCCCAGATGAGAGTTCCCTTGTGCTGCCTCAGTTGAATCTCCTTTACTTGACAGAGATATGCCTGAGCAGAGGCCCTCCCCAGCCCTATCCCAAATCATACTTATTTTGCATAGGAGATACCATGGTCAATAATGCAGTCGAGTTTCCCACATTTGGGGAAATCATATGGGTCAGCATACCCAGAATGCAATGAATGATCCTCACCCTGGGAGATCAATCTTCATGACCATGGTATCTCCTATGAAAAATAAGTATGATTTGGGATAGGGCTGGGGAGGGCTGCTGCTCAGGCACATCTCTGTCAAGTAAAGGAGATTCAACTGAGGCAGCACAAGGGAACTCTCATCTGGGGACAACAACTGCAGGGAGAACACATATTTTCAGATGAACATGGGAGGGCAGAAGGCTGCCTAATACTGAAGCACCCCAAACAACAAACCAAATGCAACAACTAGTACAAGCATTCCTGGGGGAAGGTCTGCAGAAGACGGATTTGCATACAGTGATGTCATCCAAGCAGTGGGCCAAAGTTGGCTGGAACCCTCATCTGCATATGAAAAGAGAAAAGGGTTATGCAGGGCATGGCGGCCTTTTGCGGCGCTTGGATGACCCCTAGTTCGCATTAAACACCCCCACCCTCCTTCGGTGTAGGGCTCATGTTGGCCATGCCCCAGCCCCTGAAGCATTTAAGCTGATTTCTTGCAGCAGCTGGGCACTGTAACAGCTCCAGAGCTGCTCTTTAAGGCAAGTAAAAGGGTGTGGGCCCTGCAGCACTACCTGTAGTTCGCATTGTGCGTTGGAAGGCACAAAGTAAGCAGACGGGAGAAGTCAGGATAATGCGCAAGGGCATAGAAGGGAACGGCTCAAGTAAAGAGAAGTGGAAACAGACAGCAAACTAGGCTGGAGAGAGACCTGATACAAAGAGATCTGAATTATACGAGAGCCGACCAGAGGAAACACAAATTATGCAGTCAAGTGTCCCACATTTTGGGAAATCACAGGAGCAGCACACCCAGAGTGCAATGGGTGAGCCTTGCCCTGGGAGAAGCACCTTCCTGATCATAGTATCTCACCTGGCAGGTAAGTAGGAGTTGGTCTAGAGCTGGGGAGGGTCGCTGCTCGGGCACCCCCCTGTCAAGTGAAGGAGATCCAACTGAGGCAGCACAAGGGAACTCTCGAAAGAAGAACAAGGCTAGAGGAAGATCTAAGACAAAGAAATCTGACTTTTACCAGAGCTGACCAGAGGAAAGCACAAACACAGTCCTCCACTACCACAAATAATGCAGTCGACTTTCCCACATTTGGGGAAATTATAGGGGTCAGCATACCCAGAATGCAATGAATGAACCTCACCCTGGGAGATCAATCTTCATGACCATGGTATCTCCTATGCAAAATAAGTATGATTTGGGATAGGGCTGGGGAGGGCCGCTGCTCAGGCACATCTCTGTCAAGTAAAGGAGATTCAACTGAGGCAGCACAAGGGAACTCTCATCTGGGGACAACAACTCCAGGGAGAACACATATTTTCAGATGAACATGGGAGGGCAGAAGGCTGCCTAATACTGAAGCACCCCCAAACAACAAACCAAATGCAACAACTAGTGCAAGCATTCCTGGGGAAAGGCCTGCAGCAGATGGATTTGCATATGGTGATGTCATCCAAGCAGTGAGTCAAAGTTGGCTTCAACCCTCGTCTGCATATGAAAAGAGAAAAGGGGCGTGCAGGGCATGGCGGCCTTTTGCGGCGCTTGGATGACCCCTAGCTCGCATTAAACACCTCCACCCTCCTTCGGTGTGGGGCTCATGTTGGCTATGCCCCAGCCCCTGAAGCATTCAAGCTGATTTCTTGCAGCAGCTGGGCACTGTAACAGCTCCAGAGCTACTCTGTAAGGCAAGTAAAAGGGTGTGGGCCCTGCAGCACTACCTGTAGTTCGCATTGTGCGTTGGAAGGCACAAATTAAGCAGACGGGAGAAGTCAGGATAGTGCGCAAGGGCATAGAAGGGAGCGGCTCAAGAAAAGAGAAGTGGAAACAGACAGCAAACTAGGCTGGAGAGAGACCTGAGACAAAGAGATCTGAATTAAACGAGAGCCGACCAGGGGAAACACAAATTATGCAGTCAAGTTTCCCACATTTGGGGAAATCACAGGAGCAGCACACCCAGAGTGCAATGGGTGAGCCTTGCCCTGGGAGAAGCACCTTCATGATCATAGTATCTCACCTGGCAGGTAAGTAGGAGTTGGGCTAGAGCTGGGGAGGGTCGCTGCTCGGGCACCCCCCTGTCAAGTGAAGGAGATCCAACCGAGGCAGCACAAGGAAACTCTCGAAAGAAGAACAAGGCTAGAAGAAGATCTGAGACAAATAAATCTGACTTTTACCAGAGCTGACCAGAGGAAAGAACAAACACAGTCCCCCACTACCACAAATAATGCAGTCGAGTTTCCCACATTTGGGGAAATCACAGGGGTCAGCATACCTAGAATGCAATGAATGAACCTCACCCTGGGAGAACAATCTTCATGACCATGGTATCTCCTATGCAAAATAAGTATGATTTGGGATAGGGCTGGGGAGGGCCGCTGCTCAGGCACATCTCTGTCAAGTAAAGGAGATTCAACTGAGGCAGCACAAGGGAACTCTCATCTGGGGACAACAACTCCAGGGAGAACACATATTTTCAGATGAACATGGGAGGGCAGAAGGCTGCCTAATACTGAAGCACCCCCAAACAACAAACCAAATGCAACAACTAGTGCAAGCATTCCTGGGGAAAGGCCTGCAGCAGATGGATTTGCATATGGTGATGTCATCCAAGCAGTGAGTCAAAGTTGGCTTCAACCCTCGTCTGCATATGAAAAGAGAAAAGGGGCGTGCAGGGCATGGCGGCCTTTTGCGGCGCTTGGATGACCCCTAGTTCACATTAAACACCTCCACCCTCCTTCGGTGTGGGGCTCATGTTGGCTATGCCCCAGCCCCTGAAGCATTCAAGCTGATTTCTTGCAGCAGCTGGGCACTGTAACAGCTCCAGAGCTGCTCTGTAAGGCAAGTAAAAGGGTGTGGGCCCTGCAGCACTACCTGTAGTTCGCATTGTGCATTGGAAGGCACAAATTAAGCAGACGGGAGAAGTCAGGATAGTGCGCAAGGGCATAGAAGGGAGCGGCTCAAGAAAAGAGAAGTGGAAACAGACAGCAAACTAGGCTGGAGAGAGACCTGAGACAAAGAGATCTGAATTATACGAGAGCCGACCAGGGGAAACACAAATTATGCAGTCAAGTTTCTCACATTTGGGGAAGTCACAGGAGCAGCACACCCAGAGTGCAATGGGTGAGCCTTGCCCTGGGAGAAGCACCTTCATGATCATAGTATCTCACCTGGCAGGTAAGTAGGAGTTGGGCTAGAGCTGGGGAGGGTCGCTGCTCGGGCACCCCCCTGTCAAGTGTAGGAGATCCAACTGAGGCAGCACAAGGAAACTCTCGAAAGAAGAACAAGGCTAGAGGAAGATCTGAGACAAATAAATCTGACTTTTACCAGAGCTGACCAGAGGAAAGAACAAACACAGTCCCCAACTACCACAAATAATGCAGTCGAGTTTCCCACATTTGGGGAAATCATACGGGTCAGCATACCCAGAATGCAATGAATGAACCTCACCCTGGGAGAACAATCTTCATGACCATGGTATCTCCTATGCAAAATAAGTATGATTTGGGATAGGGCTGGGGAGGGCCGCTGCTCAGGCACATCTCTGACAAGTAAAGGAGATTCAACTGAGGCAGCACAAGGGAACTCTCATCTGGGGACAACAACTCCAGGGAGAACACATATTTTCAGATGAACATGGGAGGGCAGAAGGTTGCCTAATACTGAAGCACCCCCAAACAACAAACCAAATGCAACAACTTGTGCAAGCATTCCTGGGGGAAGGCCTGCAGCAGATGGATTTGCATATGGTGATGTCATCCAAGCAGTGGGTCAAAGTTGGCCTCAACCCTCGTCTGAATATGAAAAGAGAAAAGGGGCGTGCAGGGCATGGCAGCCTTTTGCGGCACTTGGATGACCCCTAGTTCGCATTAAACACCTCCACCCTCCTTCGGTGTGTGGGGCTCATGTTGGCTATGCCCCAGCCCCTGAAGCATTCAAGCTGATTTCTTGCCGCAGCTGGGCACTGTAACAGCTCCAGAGTTACTCTGTAAGGCAAGTAAAAGGGCGTGGGCCCTGCAGCACTACCTGTAGTTTGCATTGTGCATTGGAAGGCACAAAGTAAGCAGACGGGAGAAGTCAGGATAGTGCGCAAGGGCATAGAAGGGAGCGGCTCAAGAAAAGAGAAGTGGAAACAGACAGCAAACTAGGCTGGAGAGAGACCTGAGACAAAGAGATCTGAATTATACGAGAGCCGACCAGGGGAAACACAAATTATGCAGTCAAGTTTCCCACATTTGGGGAAATCACATGAGCAGCACACCCAGAGTGCAATGGGTGAGCCTTGCCCTGGGAGAAGCACCTTCATGATCATAGTATCTCACCTGGCAGGTAAGTAGGAGTTGGGCTAGAGCTGGGGAGGGTCGCTGCTCGGGCACCCCCCTGTCAAGTGAAGAAGATCCAACTGAGGCAGCACAAGAGAACTCTCTAAAGAAGAACAAGGCTAGAGGAAGATCTGAGACAAAGAAATCTGTCTTTTACCAGAGCTGACCAGAGGAAAGCACAAACACAGTCCCCCACTACCACAAATAATGCAGTCGAGTTTCCCACATTTGGGGAAATCACAGGGGTCAGCATACCCAGAATGCAATGTATGAACCTCACCCTGGGAGAACAATCTTCATGACCATGGTATCTCCTATGCAAAATAAGAATGATTTGGGATAGGGCTGGGGAGGGCCGCTGCTCAGGCACATCTCTGTCAAGTAAATGAGATTCAACTGAGGCAGCACAAGGGAACTCTCATCTGGGGACAACAACTCCAGGGAGAACACATATTTTCAGATGAACATGGGAGGGCAGAAGGCTGCCTAATACTGAAGCACCCCCAAACAACAAAACAAATGCAACAACTAGTACAAGCATTCCTGGGGGAAGGCCTGCAGCAGATGGATTTGCATATGGTGATGTCATCCAAGCAGTGGGTCAAAGTTGGCTTCAACCCTCGTCTGCATATGAAAAGAGAAAAGGGGCGTGCAGGGCATGGCGGCCTTTTGCGGCGCTTGGATGACCCCTAGTTCGCATTAAACACCTCCACCCTCCTTCGGTGTGGGGCTCATGTTGGCTATGCCCCAGCCCCTGAAGCATTCAAGCTGATTACTTGCAGCAGCTGGGCACTGTAATAGCTCCAGAGCTGCTCTGTAAGGCAAGTAAAAGGGTGTGGGCCCTGCAGCACTACCTGTAGTTCGCATTGTGCGTTGGAAGGCACAAAGTAAGCAGACGGGAGAAGTCAAGATAGTGCGCAAGGGCATAGAAGGGAGCGGCTCAAGAAAAGAGAAGTGGAAACAGACAGCAAACTAGGCTGGAGAGAGACCTGAGACAAAGAGATCTGAATTATACGAGAGCAAACCAGGGGAAACACAAATTATGCAGTCAACTTTCCCACATTTGGGGAAATCGCAGGAGCAGCACACCCAGAGTGCAATGGATGAGCCTTGCCCTGGGAGAAGCACCTTCATGATCATGAAGGTGCTTCTCCCAGGGCAAGGCTCACCCATTGCACTCTGTGTGTGCTGCTCCTGCGATTTCCCCAAATGTGGGAAACTTGACTGCATAATTTGTGTTTCCCCTGGTTGGCTCTCGTATAATTCAGATCTCTTTGTCTCAGGTCTCTCTCCAGCCTAGTTTGCTGTCTGTTTCCACTTCTCTTTTCTTGAGCCGCTCCCTTCTATGCCCTTGCACACTATCTTGACTTCTCCCGTCTGCGTACTTTGTGCCTTCCAACGCACAATGCGAACTACAGGTAGTGCTGCAGGGCCCACGCCCTTTTACTTGCCTTACAGAGTAGCTCTGGAGCTGTTACAGTGCCAAGCTGCTGCAAGAAATCAGCTTGAATGCTTCAGGGGCTGGGGCATGGCCAACATGAGCCCCACACCGAAGGAGGGTGGGGGTGTTTAATGCAAACTAGGGGTCATCCAAGCGCCGCAAAAGGCCGCCATGCCCTGCATACCCCTTTTCTCTTTTCATATGCAGATGAGGGTTCCAGCCAACTTTGGCCCACTGCTTGGCTAACATCACCGTATGCAAATCCATCTTCTGCAGACCTTCCCCAAGGAATGCTTGCACTAGTTGTTGCATTTGGTTTGTTGTTTGGGGGTGCTTCAGTATTAGGCAGCCTTCTGCCCTCCCATGTTCATCTGAAAATATGTGTTCTCCCTGCAGTTGTTGTCCCCAAATGAGAGTTCCCTTGTGCTGCCTCAGTTGAATCTCCTTTACTTGACAAGGGAGGCATTTTGGATTTTTTCTTTGGGTACCCTTACACCTGATGGTCTGAATGAGAGCATCGAACTGAACAACATTGGCAGTCTCTGAAGATTTTATCTATTGATTTACCTAATATATTATTTATTGAATATCCATTTATTGTATGTTTAATAAATAAACAAAATTATTAGAAGTAGCTATTTTGGAAACAGCTTTCCTCTTAGGATGAAACTGTATAATCCTGTTGTGTGTGTTCCTTTAAAGTTCTTTAGTAAAATCCACTAGTAATGATGAACATCAGATTTCTTCCTCCATCCTCTTTTTACACTTTCTCTTGGTTCTATATATATATATTTTTATTTTTATTTTATTTTTTTCCCCTCCTTCTCCCAAAAGGCCCCCCTCCCTCCCCCCCCTCCCTGTTTTAAATTTTAAAATCTTTAAATCTTTAAATCTTCGAATCCTTAAATTGTCTGTTTAATATTTATTTTTTCTTCAATTCTTTTTGTTGTTTAAGCAGCAATGTAATTATTCCAGGGGTTAAAATAATGAAATATAGAAATAATATTAACAAAAATTAAAGGTAAAAATGAATTGATAGAATGATCCCACTAAAAGTAAATAAATAATATGGATGTTAAGCTGAGCGGGTTGGATTCGAACATGGGACTCACTGCATAGAGTGCAGGTGATGTTTCCCCTGCGCCACGAGAGCAGCTTTAGTAGTGGCATGGATTTATGTTACCCTAAAAGGTTTTATATAAGTAAATGGGGATCCTTAGTGCTGAGTTTCTGAATTATGTATATGTGATTCTAGATATGAGGTATTGATTGAAAGATTAGAGGTTAATCTGTATATAGATTATATATTTTCTGTTATTTTTTAAACCACCTTGTTGCTTATTTTATTATTATTTTTAATCACCATGTTGCTTATTTTTATATTATGAAATGCCTTTATATGGGCAAGTGCAATTAGAAAGTTGTTCCATATATGAGTCATTACATGTATGCATCCAATTAGTATATGTATGTATCCAATCAACTAATTAGTAATGCTATTGGTCCGGTGCATTTTAAAAAGAGCCTGCTAGGCTGCTGATGTATCCTCTGACGAAACCGCTCTTGGATAACAGCGGAGAAACGCGTAAGAAGGTGACTACCGGACACTCTGATTGCTGAGATATAAGCCCGTTCATGAACGAGCTACATCACGGCGGACGTCTGATGTAAAGACAGCGGTGAAGGGGAAAAAGCAATTTGAGAGCGAGCAAAAGGAGGTCTCTACCCCACGGCAGGGAGGAATATCCCGACCGCGAGTGCCAATAAGATCCAGCCACGGTTAACGGGGGTCGTAGCATACCGCTGTGTTTCATCAACCATCACAGCGCTCTCCCCCTGTTTTCTTTCATTACTCACGTGAGTTACATATGAACTTTAACTGCAGTAAATAAGAGGCGTTGGTTACAACTGTTGCTGTTCATCCACAAGAAGGAATTTAATGTATCAATTACAATTGGAAAGTAACGATTAAATTACAACAGCTGTATCCAGGAGGTATTTTTGGACACTTTAATAGACATTCCGTTGTCATCAAGGGCAATATGAAATAGATACTGATTACATTTAGATATGGATAGTGGTGCCTATATATGTTGACTCCATTGTATTTTATTGAATGTGGGTTTCTTCTGTCTATATATATTTTTTAAAAATAAAGAGCTTGTATATTTTATTTTTTGCGCTCCCTTGATAACAAGTGTGATTATCTTTAAAATTTGGTTTATTATTGGTAGAACAGTACTACCTATGGGAGCAGCATTTTATAATATATGGTGAAAATTAATAGATGTATAAAGATTAAATAAGCAACAAATTGGTGAAATAGATACGTTTTGATAGGAGCGCTGGGTTCTATATATATATATTGACATATATATATTGACATTTGGTTATATATATGTATAGACTTTATAAATTCTTGACAGAGATGTGCCTGAGCAGCGGCCCTCCCCAGCCCTATCCCAAATCATACTTATTTTGCATAGGAGATACCATGGTCATGAAGATTGTTCTCCCAGGGTGAGGTTCATTCATTGCATTCTGGGTATGCTGATCCCTGTGATTTCCCCAAATGTGGGAAACTGGACTGCATTATTTGTGGTAGTGAGGGACTGTGTTTGTGCTTTCCTCTGGTCAGCTCTGGTAAAAGTCAGATTTCTTTGTCTCAGATCTTCCTCTAGCCTTGTTCTTCTTTCGAGAGTTCCCTTGTGCTGCCTCAGTTGGATCTCCTTCACTTGAAAGGGGGGTGCCCGAGCAGCGACCCTCCCCAGCTCTAGCCCAACTCCTACTTACCTGCCAGGTGAGATACTATGATCATGAAGGTGCTTCTTCCAGGGCAAGGCTCACCCATTGCACTCTGGGTGTGCTGCTCCTGCGGTTTCCCCAAATGTTGGACACTTGACTGCATAATTTGTGTTTCCCCTGGTCGGCTCTCGTATAATTCAGATCTCTTTGTCTCAGGTCTCTCTCCAGCCTAGTTTGCTGTCTGTTTCCACTTCTCTTTTCTTGAGCAGCTCCCTTCTATGCCCTTGCGCACTATCCTGACTTCTCCCGTCTGCTTACTTTGTGCCTTCCAACGCACAATGCAAACTACAGGTAGTGCTGCAGGGCCCACGCCCTTTTACTTGCCTTACAGAGCAGCTCTGGAGCTGTTACAGTGCCCAGCTGCTGCAAGAAATCAGCTTGAATGCTTCAGGGGCTGGGGCATAGCCAACATGAGCCCCACACCGAAGGAGGGTGGAGGTGTTTAATGCGAACTAGGGGTCATCTAAGCGCCGCAAAAGGCCGCCATGCCCTGCACGCCCCTTTTCTCTTTTCATATGCAGACGAGGGTTGAAGCCAACTTTGACCCACTGCTTGGATGACATCACCATATGCAAATCCATCTGCTGCATGCATTTCCCCGGGAATGCTTGCACTAGTTGTTGCATTTGGTTTGTTGTTTGGGGGTGCTTCAGTATTAGGCAGCCTTCTGCCCTACCATGTTCATCTGAAAATATGTGTTCTCCCTGCAGTTGTTGTCCTCAGATGAGAGTTCCCTTGTGCTGCCTCAGTTGAATCTCCTTTACTTGACAGAGATGTGCCTGAGCAGCGGCCCTCCCCAGCCCTATCCCAAATCATACTTATTTTGCATAGGAGATACCATTTTCATGAAGATTGTTCTCCCAGGGTGAGGTTCATTCATTGCATTCTGGGTATGCTGACCCCTGTGATTTCCCCAAATGTGGGAAACTCGACTGCATTATTTGTGGTAGTGGGGGACTGTGTTTGTTCTTTCCTCTGGTCAGCTCTGGTAAAAGTCAGATTTATTTGTCTCAGATCTTCCTCTAGCCTTGTTCTTCTTTCGAGAGTTTCCTTGTGCTGCCTCGGTTTTATCTCCTTCACTTGACAGGGGGGTGCCCGAGCAGCGACCCTCCCCAGCTCTATCCCAAATCTTACTTACCTGCCAGGTGAGATACTATGATCATGAAGGTGCTTCTCCCAGGGCAAGGCTCACCCATTGCACTCTGGGTGTGCTGCTCCTGCGATTTCCCCAAATGTGGGAAACTTGACTGCATAATTTGTGTTTCCCCTGGTCGGCTCTCGTATAATTCAGATCTCTTTGTCTCAGGTCTCTCTCCAGCCTAGTTTGCTGTCTGTTTCCACTTCTCTTTTCTTGAGCCACTCCCTTCTGTGCCCTTGCGCACTATCCTGACTTCTCCCGTCTGCTTAATTTGTGCCTTCCAACGCACAATGCGAACTACAGGTAGTGCTGCAGGGCCCACACCCTTTTACTTGCCTTACAGATCAGCTCTGGAGCTGTTACAGTGCCCAGCTGCTGCAAGAAATCAGCTTGAATGCTTCAGGGGCTGGGGCATAGCCAACATGAGCCCCACACCGAAGGAGGGTGGAGGTGTTTAATGCGAACGAGGGGTCTTCCAAGCGCCGCAAAAGGCTGCCATGCCCTGCACGCCCCTTTTCTCTTTTCATATGCAGACGAGGGTTGAAGCCATCTTTGACCCACTGCTTGGATGACATCACCATATGCAAATCCATCTGCTGCAGGCCTTCCCCCAGGAATGCTTGCACAAGTTGTTGCATTTGGTTTGTTGTTTGGGGGTGCTTCAGTATTAGGCAACCTTCTGCCCTCCCATGTTCATCTGAAAATATGTGTTCTCCCTGGAGTTGTTGTCCCCAGCTGAGAGTTCCCTTGTGCTGCCTCAGTTGAATCTCCTTTACTTGACAGAGATGTGCCTGAGCAGCGGCCCTCCCCAGCCCTATCCCAAATCATACTTATTTTGCATAGGAGATACCATGGTCATGAAGATTGTTCTCCCAGGGTGAGGTTCAGTCATTGCATTCTGGGTATGCTGACCCCTGTGATTTCCCCAAATGTGGGAAACTTGACTGCATTATTTGTGGTAGTGGGGGACTGTGTTTGTGCTTTCCTCTGGTCAGCTCTGGTAAAAGTCAGATTTCTTTGTCTCAGATCTTCCTCTAGCTTTGTTCTTCTTTCGAGAGTTCCCTTGTGCTGCCTCAGTTGGATCTCCTTCACTTGACAGGGGGGTGCCCGAGCAGCGACCCTCCCCAGCTCTAGCCCAACTCCTACTTACCTGCCAGGTGAGATACTATGATCATGAAGGTGCTTCTCCCAGGGCAAGGCTCACCCATTGCACTCTGGGTGTGCTGCTCCTGCGGTTTCCCCAAATGTTGGACACTTGACTGCATAATTTGTGTTTCCCCTGGTCGGCTCTCGTATAATTCAGATCTCTTTGTCTCAGGTCTCTCTCCAGCCTAGTTTGCTGTCTGTTTCCACTTCTCTTTTCTTGAGCCACTCCCTTCTATGCCCTTGCGCACTATCCTGACTTCTCCCGTCTGCTTAATTTGTGCCTTCCAACGCACAATGCGAACTACAGGTAGTGCTGCAGGGCCCACACCCTTTTACTTGCCTTACAGATCAGCTCTGGAGCTGTTACAGTGCCCAGCCGCTGCAAGAAATCAGCTTGAATGCTTCAGGGGCTGGGGCATAGCCAACATGAGCCCCACACCGAAGGAGGGTGGAGGTGTTTAATGCGAACTAGGGGTCTTCCAAGCGCCGCAAAAGGCTGCCATGCCCTGCACGCCCCTTTTCTCTTTTCATATGCAGACGAGGGTTGAAGCCAACTTTGACCCACTGCTTTGATGACATCACCATATGCAAATCCATCTGCTGCAGGCCTTCCCCCAGGAATGCTTGCCTAGTTGTTGCATTTGGTTTGTTGTTTGGGGGTGCTTCAGTATTAGGCAGCCTTCTGCCCTCCCATGTTCATCTGAAAATATGTGTTCTCCCTGCAGTTGTTGTCCCCAGATGAGAGTTCCCTTGTGCTGCCTCAGTTGAATCTCCTTTACTTGACAGATATGTGCCTGAGCAGCGGCCCTCCCCAGCCCTATCCCAAATCATACTAATTTTGCATAGGAGATACCATGGTCATGAAGATTGTTCTCCCAGGGTGAGGTTCATTCATTGCATTCTGGGTATGCTGACCCCTGTGATTTCCCCAAATGTGGGAAACTCGACAGCATTATTTGTGGTAGTGGGGGACTGTGTTTGTGCTTTCCTCTGGTCAGCTCTGGTAAAAGTCAGATTTCTTTGTCTCAGATCTTCCTCTAGCCTTGTTCTTCTTTCGAGAGTTCCCTTGTGCTGCCTCAGTTGGATCTCCTTCACTTGACAGGGGGGTGCCCGAGCAGCGACCCTCCCCAGCTCTAGCCCAACTCCTACTTACCTGCCAGGTGAGATACTATTAAGTTGATTTTTGAAAGAAAACAATACTGTCAATATACTATTAAAACAAATTAAAATGGTAAAAGTTATTGTACTTTAAGTAAAAATAAAAGAGCTAAAATATCAATCCCAGTTTTGGATTACTTTAATTAACAAAAAAAATGCATATAGCAGAGGATAGTTTCAATCTGCCTACCTCTGGGTTATGGGCCCAGCATGCTTCCATTGCAGTACTCTGCTGCACATGTAAGTGCAAGAGATCCTGAAGCACTCACTCATCATGGGAAAGTACCAATGTGTTTCTTCGTTGGTTGATCTAAGAAACATCTTACAAAAACTCTCCAGATTATTGACTTTCTAAAGTTTTTCTAGGAAACGTTCTAGATGAATGCTTATTAGCCTTTGTCAGTATGCA
Source organism: Pseudophryne corroboree (assembly GCF_028390025.1). Taxonomy (NCBI): domain Eukaryota; kingdom Metazoa; phylum Chordata; class Amphibia; order Anura; family Myobatrachidae; genus Pseudophryne; species Pseudophryne corroboree. Next base: position 230,821 of record NW_026970014.1, read on the forward strand.
CTTTTGCAAAGTGTCTCTGTTGCGCAATCAGTTAGTGTGTTCGGTTACTAACCAAAAGGTTGATGGTTCAATCCCACCCAGGGACGTAATTGACCTTGTGATCAGGTTTTGGTGATCTTTAAGTAGACAAGTCAAAATTTCAAACCCCCTCTTATGATGTAGGGTACCTGGCCTTCTCTGATGTAACCAGAGTTCGTTTTGATTAAGTGATTTTATAAAAAACAGCTAGGAAGCACAATTTAGCAGTGGGTTGCAGAGAAAAAAAAATATGCTGGCAGAAAAATCCAATTGAGTGATTGAACAGCTCTTCATTTTCTGGCTTTATTTTAATGCTAACAAATGTGTTCTCTGAAAAGTGTCCACAAAGCCAAGTCTCTGATGAACACCTTTGTAGGGATGGTTTTTCACCTATTACTAAATTAAACTTGCTTCATTGGAAAGGCAGCAAGATGCATCCTCATTTCAATGTCTACTGAAATAATACGGGTTGACACCAGGAAACATTAACGCCAATGCATCCTTGCTGCTTTCTCATGTGGAAGTCTGTTTAATATTTGCTGCTTTTGAAAGGCAATATCTGATATGTCCCCTATCTGGGAACCATATATTAAATGGCTTTTCAGAAAAGGGAGATGGGAGAAGAGCTTTCAGTACTTGTAGGACCGATGCTCATTTCCTATTCTAGCCTCCAAAAACAGATTCAGTTGCATTTTCCAGCGTGTTTTGGATGCGCCTTTGCAAATGTCTTACATCGACAAACTTATTTAGTACTATTTTGCAAATAGGGTTACATTTTTGCAACATTGTGTTCCCTAATTGCTTGATTTTTTAAATGCAACAATTGATAAAGACACCTGATAACTGCTCTGTGGAGTCTTATTTTGTGTCTACTTCTTATCTACATTTAATTCTCTACCTCTAATCAAGGCATTTTTAAATGCTGGGGGCTGCCAGGACGTGAGGCCTACCTAGACTTTAGATCTGAATTTGAATGTACTTGTGAACTAACTTAATTTCCTACTTCTAAATTCAATCCTAAATTCACTACTTACATGAATCCTGTAGTTGGGCATTTTGGGACTCCGATTGTGGGCATTGTTTTGTGTCCAGACCAGCAGCAGGTGGTGTGCATTTGCTGGAAAGGCATCGAAGACCTCCGATATGCTGCATCTCCTGATGTGTGTCTCCCTCAAGTGTCTGTCAGCAAATGCCTGCTAGACACCCCATTCCAAGCTGATTGTGACATCACGGTACATGCATCATAAAACAGACATGCTAGAACATGGGTCTTCAACCTGCGACCCTCCAGCTGCTGTGGAACTACACATCCCAGCATGCCCTGCCTCAGTTTTAGCATACCTTAATAGCAAAACTGTGGCAGGGCATGCTGGGATGTGTAGTTTCACAGCAGCTGGAGGGCCACAGGATGAAGACCCATGTGCTAGAGCCAAGCCGCAGGTACATTGAATGCCAGCAAGCTGAATATTTAAATCCTTTTTGTTCCGCAGCATTCCAATGTGGAAGATTCCATGGAACCAGAGATCCTTCCATTGAGAAGGACATGCTGCCTGGATGACTACACTGTGCAAATTAAATCACGGAGCCAGTTGGTTTGTGGGTGGCTCTGGTGACTGGGTGGTTGGGTGGGTGGTGTGTCGGAGGTGGAGCACATGCAAATGATTGTGTATCATCCAGCTAGTGAGAGAGAAAACTCATGCAGGAGTGTGCCTGCTTGTCAGTGGGTTATGCACCTTGCCAGACGTCAAATCTACATAGAGCAGCTGGAGGGGACAAGAGCAGGATTGCAAAATATAGATAGAAGAGCATATATGCTGGCACATTCTCCATGATTGTGTCAGCTTATGTTTTGGTGCACTGCACTTTCCTCCACTAAGTTTTAGCCATTTTTGTTAAGCTCAAGTGTAGTTGCTTCTCTGCCTTTTGGCTGTGATCTTGTATCGTGGTTGAAGGGTCTGCTGGAGGGAGGGATTGTTTTCTTCATTGGCGAAAGACCAAAGATATTCCAGGATGGAAGGCTTGGGAACACTATCCGTTTTTCAGTTGTGGAAGAGCACAGACGTCGGATTGGACTACATTCTATAGTAAAGGATACCTTTCTATTTATTGCCCCTCCCCTTATATGTGTCTGTGTTACAATAAAGCTTTGGTCTTGTGATTCCCTCACCCTCTTACACTCCACACACATAGCCTTATTAACTGTTGTATTATTGTATAGTTTAAATGTATAGTGCAGTTCATGATTTATAGTGTAGGCTGGCCTGTGCTGTAGTTCTTGAACTGTACTATACCGACAGCATTTGTATTGTGTTTTGGCTGTGCTGCAACACAGTACTTATGTGTGTAATGTTTATGTATGTTTTTTTGCTTCTTTATGTCAATAAAGACTGCTTTTTCAATCCAATATCTGAAAACAATCAATGTTTATCTTTGATGGCAATAGAAGTGGTATGATATTTGCTGCTTTTGAAAGGCAATATCTGATACGTCCCCTATCTGGGAACCATATATTAAATGGCTTTTCAGAAAAGGAAGATGGTAGAAGAGCTTTCAGTACTTGTTGGACCGATGCACATTTCCTATTCTAGCCTCCAAAAACAGATTCAGTTGCATTTTCCAGTGTGTTTTAAATGCGCCTTTGCAAATGTCTTACATCGACAAACTTATTTAGTACTATTTTGCGAATAGGGTTACATTGTTGCAACATTGTGTTCCCTAATTGCTTGATTTTTTAAATGCAACAATTGATAAAGACACCTGATAACTGCTCTGTGGAGTCTTATTTTGCGTCTACTTCTTATCTACATTTAATTCCCTACCTCTAATCAAGGCATTTTTAAATGCTGGGGGCTGCCAGGACGTGAGGCCTACCTAGACTTTAGATCTGAATTTGAATGTACTTGTGAACTAACTTAATTTCCTACTTCTAAATTCATTCCTAAATTCACTACTTACATGAATCCTGTAGTTGGGCATTTTGGGACTTCGATTGTGGGCATTGTTTTGTGTCCAGACCAGCAGCAGGTGGTGTGCATTTGCTGGAAAGGCATCGAAGACCTCCGATATGCTGCATCTCCTGATGTGTGTCTACCTCAAGTGGCTGTCAGCAAATGCCTGCTAGATACCCCATTCCAAGCTGATTGTGACTTCACGGAACATGCATCATAGAACAGGCATGCTAGAACATGGGTCTTCAACCTGCGACCCTCCAGCTGCTGTGGGACTACACATCCCAGCATGCCCTGCCTCAGTTTTAGCATACCTTAATAGCAAAACTGTGGCAGGGCATGCTGGGATGTGTAGTTTCACAGCAGCTGGAGGGCCGCAGGATGAAGACCCATGTGCTAGAGCCAAGCCGCAGGTACATTGAATGCTAGCAAGCTGAATGTTTAAATCCTTTTTGTTCCGCAGCATTCCAATGCGGAAGATTCCATGGAACCAGAGATTATTCCATTGAGAAGGACATGCTGCCTGGATGACTGCACTGTGCAAATTAAGTCACGGAGCCAGTTGGCTTGTGGGTGGCTCTGGTGACTGGGTGGTTGGGTGGGCGGTGTGTCGGAGGTGGAGCACATGCAAATGAATGTGTATCATCCAGCTAGTGAGAGTGAAAACTCATGCAGGAGTGTGCCTGCTTGTCAGTGGGTTATGCACCTTGCCAGACGTCAAATCTACATGGAGCAGCTGGAGGGGACAAGAGCAGGTTTGCAAAATATAGATAGAAGAGCATATATGCTGGCGCATTCTCCATGATTGTGTCAGCTTATGTTTTGGTGCACTGCACTTTCCTCCACTAAGTTTTAGCTATTTTGGTTAAATGCAAGCGTAGTTGCTTCTCGCCCTTTTGGCTGTGATCTTGTATCGTGGTTGAAGAGTCTGCTGGAGGGATTGTTTTCTTCATTGGCGAGAGACTGAAGATATTCCAGGATGGAAGGCTTGGGAACACTATCCGTTTTTAAGTTGTGGAAGAGTTGAAAGACCGGATTGGACTACATTCTATAGTAAAGGATATCTTTGTATTTATTAATCCTCCCTTTATATGTGTCTGTCTTTCAATAAAGCTTCGGGCTTGTGATTCCCTCACCCTCTTACACTCCACACCCATAGCCTTATTAACTGTTGTATTATTGTATTGTTTAAATGTATAGTGCAGTTCATGATTTATAGTGTAGGCTGGCCTGTGCTGTAGTTCTTGAACTGTACTATACCGACAGCATTTGTATTGTGTTTTATCTGTGCTGCAACACAGTACTTATGTGTGTAATGTTTGTCAAAGTCAGAAAAATATCACTATGCACACTGCCATATTGGCACCTCATGCGAGTGCCTGTTGCACGTTCATGAGCCCTGCCGTGCGTGCGCATACTCGCCGTTGCGGGCACCCGCGGGCGCATGGTGTGCGCATTTACGGTAAAGTTTATGTGCGTCTAGCGGGCGACTCGTTCATAACATATTTTAACTGTATAATGTATTTTGTAGATCATGGTCCCTTTGATAGATTCTGAATGTTTAGTTAATGTAGCATGTTCATGGACAGAGAGATCCCTCTTTTTCTGATACAAGGGGTCAGACAAGGATTATACAGTGGTGTTTAGTATCCATCGGAAGAGTATTTAATTAGCAATATTCCGGTGTTGGTTTGGAGCAGATTAATCGCTCGTGCGAATAGTTATGGACATAAGAAGTTTATGTCCATTTACTATTATTTGCACTTACTTATCCATGCGGCGGGAAACCTAGTTTTCCACCCACCTGAGCAGTTGGAAGTAGTCACAGCCCACCTGTATGAACCAACCTATGACCTTTTGTTTTAGTGCGAAGACGAATTCCTGTGTCCAATGAACAATGAGATTGTAGGGACCATTGAATTGTATTGTGTGTGGGGCATAAATAGACAAGCCGATTACATCCAGCTCTCACTCTTCAATGGTTCTCATTGCTGATAATCGGGAGCTGGATGTCCAGAGGCGCATGCGATCGTTCCCCTTTGTGCGTAAGTTTTTCTCCGCAATCATATTGTCTTTCTTGTTATTCTGAGCCATATCTCTCTCTCTTCTCTTTCTCTCTCGTTTCTCTTATATAGTTATTGTACTGATATTGTATTTCATGTGTAGTTATCTGGTTAGGTAGTCTATGTTATATTGGTAGTGTATGACTTGTATTGTAATATTCTTTTTGAACGTTCATTCATTTCCTTAAAAGGCGTTAGACCCTTAGACCGGTATTGTGTGTTCATTGTATTGCAGTGGGTAATAGGAGCGTCTCTATCGCTCAAATAGTTTTAGCGTAATCCCGCTTACAAAGTGTTGCATTCTCATCTTATCACTACACCAAGGGTTACTGCATAATACACTGTTTTATGGTATTGTTATAAGGGTTTAACATTGTGAGCGTCTGCGCCGCTGGTGATCTCCTCGTGGTCCCGAGCGTCCGCTACGCTATAGTGAATCATTACGTTAGTCGGCAGACAATAGCGGGCCTGCCTGCGATCCCTTGGCCGTGAGCGAACGTGGCGCTTGAGCGTCTCGACTACGGCTAAGCGATTGTTACGCAACGTGCGTACCCTTACGGTACTCCATACGTTAATAGCGTACAGTGTTCTTAGGCCTCTTAAAGGGTTTTAAGTAAGATAAATATTTAGCTTTATCAATTGGCGGCTCGTCCGTCCTTCACATATCTGCACTAGGTAATTTCAGCAGACATTATCCATCAGCAAAGGGCGGGAGATCATATTCCTCGTAGTGCTGTCTGGATAAGCGTCTGCTTCGCTTAGTAAAGGGTGCTGAGGGAATCCGGAACCGGAGGTAAGAACAACACGCTAGTGTCTTTTAAAACTGTTTATTTCTGTCTTGCGTACGCACGCACGCACATATCTGCATTTCTTTTCATTCGTGTATTTTCATATATCACTCTTCTGTTTGCCATTCTATAATTGATAAAACGTGCTAAGAGAGATCTGCCGCTATTTCATAGTTAAAGTATAAAAGTAATACATTAAGAGATAAATTGCAAAACACACATGCAGCTCTGCCTAAAGATACAAGGAGAGATTGGTGTGGTGTTCGGTAGATGATCGAGGATCATCTACATTGATAAACGTGTACATTGTGTTACGGTGGATATTTGCTTTGTGTACACGTGTCTCTAACAAAGGGTGAGACTCGCGTACGCAACTCAAAGGCCGACGCACGCAGCGTATATTACGCAACGGAGCGTCCGGGTACGCCCACGTAACTCAAATCACACGCTAGTGTTATTGTAACAGGCGAAAAGGTGGCAACGCGATAAATAGCGCAAATCTATTTTAGTGTCCGAAACTTAGATTAACAGATCCTTCTCCAAATTTACAACACATCTGGTCTAAAGGAAAGAAAATTTCTGCGCAGAAATAGAAACAAAAGTGTACATGTGGTGAGTGAGTGTTTGCATATATAAGTTTATACAATTTTTGAGGTTTGAACCACAGGAAGTCGAGTTCTCGCAGGGTACATACATGTAAGTGACGTGCATGGTGGCAAGGGAGGCATCCTTTGTTAAACATAAAATCTGAGCATTAGAGTACAGCAGACCAGGAGGTCTATTGTAGCACAGACCAGGAGGTCCGGAATTGACCAGGAGGTCCAGGTACAGCAGACTAGGAAGTCCGCTATAAATAGAGAAAAGAGCACAACCCAGGGGGTTGGTGCAGAACCCATATAGGCCAATAAAGCTCATGCTGAAGGAATTCGCAGCCGCAATTTTCGATTCCACTGGTTGCTCCGCACATAAGATTAGTTGCTTATGTGCTGAACGATTGTACCGCACGTAATTGTGTGCATTAGTAAATCTGACCAGTACCATTTGTGTACGAAACGGGTCACAAACACTATTTGTACATTCTGACGTGATTTGTGTAATTTTTTATTTTCTGAAGGGAAGTTCGCTGGTCACTCAGGAATTATCCAACAGCCAACAGTTACTGGAAAGGGTCAATGCTCTGCGGAACACACTCACATGTTCCAGTAAACGAAGGTTCATAGGGGCCCTGGGTCGAGTACGCCAGCACTAGGGCAGTGTGTAGGTCGTATTGGTCGGCGTGGGCGAGTGAGTGGGGTACTCGGTAAACCGCCACCGTCAGCCTATCGTGAACATTTTGGTTTTTGTAAGGGTTCGCTGAAGACCCTGATTGAAGGTCAGAGGTGGTGAAAGCAACACCTGCAAATCATGGGGGCCAATTGTTCAGGAAGGGGGCGATCAACCTCGGTTCGGGTTGATTCAGTAAACCGACCAATCGGGTCGGCAAGGTACGTAATGTGTGAAAAATACGGTTCACACACAGAGGTTTTATGTGATGAATGGGAGAGAATGACTGTGCATGACGGGGAGAAGTTCCCAAGAGTAGGCAGCTTTAGCCCAGAAGTGTTACAAAATCTAAGGAGGAGGATATGTCTCATTAAATCAACAAAGAGACGAATCAAACATTATGATTATTTGCAGTTATGGCAACAGGAGGGTGAAATACAGAGAGGATTGGCTCAGGCGGCGGGATCTAATCCTACCAGGAAACTGATAGCCACGGCCCCGCCGCCACCATACATATCAGGAGAGAAATTGGTTGCGGAGAATAACGCATTAGGGTGTAACAAACAAACACTTAGCAACTGTGTAAATGTTAATAAGTTAACCAATGCAAGTATTAACCCGTGCAAGTTGTACCCTGTTTTGAACTTTCCCCAGGAGTGTGATCAAGAGGACGAATCGGCAACCATATCGGCGCTCTCTCTAGCAGCCACCATATCAGAAACAACAGTAGGCACGGCCCAACCCATAAGATTAGTAACAAAGCCCCCTAGCGGAGGGACAGGTGAGGTCGTATCAATGGGTAAGTACGGCACCATACACTATGCTGAAACCATTTCACCACAGGCTGTAGAATCTACACAGAATGATGTTATTAAACTTGCTCCCGTTAGGGTAATAGCAGTTCCAAATGGGAAAACAGACACTACAGGAGTAACTCCTATCAGGAACATTGCCATGTACAGCCCGTTTTCCCGAATGGAATTAAGAACCATAGTGACTGAATTCCCTGATCCTAGAAAAGATCTAGTTGCTAGCCAGAAATACATCAGAGACCTAGGGAACACATTAGAGCCCAATAACAAAGACTGGCAGGTATTGCTGAGGGCTTGTTTACCCTCCAATGTCGACTCGGCTCAATTTTTAGCTGACTGTGGATTGGATCAGGATGTACCTCTTACAGATGTGTACAACAAAGACAATGTAAAAAGGATAAGTTTACAGTTAAAGGAGTATTTTCCAACTGTAGTTAAATAAAACAAGATTTTCTCCATTAAACAAAAAGAGTCAGAAACTGCTGCAGAATATTTTCACAGGGCATTGCTAGATATGGCAAAGTACACAGGCATAGAGGACATTAAAACAAACATAAACCATCGAGAAGTAGCAGTATCTGTACTAATGGATGGTTTAAAAGAGGCATTAAAGACAAGGGTACAGACCACGCAACCATGTTGGCGAGGTTTGTCGGTGGCTACTTTGAGAGAGGCAGCTGTGGATCACGATCGGAATATCACCAGACACAGGGAATTACAAGGTGATAAGTTAATGGCTGTAAGTATACAGGCCCTGACCACAAGGCAGCCTTTGTATAGATCACCAAACCCTGTGGGTAAGTCAAATGTGGTAACCTGTTAATTTTGTCATAGAGAGGGACACTTTGCACGAGACTGTAAATCAAGAAACATACAAAATCCTTATCAACCCCCTAGACAACGACACGACACACGACATTGGGAGCAGGGTCCGCAGAAACGGAGTTATGAGCCACATGCAGGGGAAACAAAAAGATACCCCCCGAACAGAGACTGGCAAGCCTCTGGTAGTTCCCATTTAACCCCTTCACAAGTAGTTGCTGCCAGCGGGATTCAGGGAGGTCACCATACCCAATAGGGGTGGGGCCATACCTGTAATCTGCAGCCAGTAAAATTGATTGCAAGTCTTGGTAGTGAACCCGAAATTGCAATTAATGTAGCTGGTAAATCATTAAACTTTCTTGTAGATACGGGAGCGGCCAAATCAGTGATAAATTCGACAGTGGGCATGAGAACCACTGGTAAGACAATTCCAGCCATAGGAGTAACGGGAGTAGTCCAGCATTACCCTGTTAGCAAACCAGCCGAGATTACAATAGGGCCTTTACATACCAAGCATTCCTTTTTGCTGGCTGCATCGGCCCCAACGAATCTCCTGGGAAGAGACTTATTATGTAAAATGGGGTGCGTCATTTATTGTACTCCTGAAGGTGTATTCTTGGACATACCTGAGAATCACGCTCAGGAAGTGCGAGACATGTTAGACTCCCCATCAAAATTAATGTCACATACCATTATGACAAATAGGACTCCATCCCAAGTAGAAGAAATGACATCCCAGATAACAGAGTCACTGTGGACTAAAGACGGACAAGACACTGGATTGATGGCAAACGTAGCTCCAGTAGTTGTGCAAGTAAAAGATGGTAGGATAGCTCCAAAAATCCCACAATACCCTCTGAAGCCAGAGGTGAAGTTAGGAGTATACCCAGTAATAGAGCGCTTGCTACAACAGGGCATTCTGGTAAGAACGTCCAGCACTGCCAATAGTCCCATCTTCCCTGTGAAAAAGAGTGGGGGGAGGGGTTACCGGCTAGTGCAGGATCTAAGGGGGATTAACAAAATAGTTGAGAGTCAGTTCCCCGTAGTGCCAAATCCAGCTGTCATCCTTATGCAAATCCCTCCCACTGCGAAATTTTTCACTGTTATTGACCTCTGCTCCGCTTTCTTTTCGGTACCTCTGCATCCTGATAGCCAATATTTGTTTGCATTTACATACAGAGGAGTCCAATACACATGGACTCGATTACCACAAGGTTTCATAGACAGTCCAAGTATATTTTCCCAGGCTTTGCATGATTGTTTACAGTCTTTCCAACCAGAGAGTGGATCAGTATTAATACAGTACGTGGATGATCTACTACTGTGTTCTGATTCAGTGGAAGCATCCCTGAAGGATACGAAACAGCTCCTGTTTCATCTTTCAGACACAGGACACAAGGTTTCCAAAGACAAGTTGCAATTATGCCAAACTAAAGTAAAATATTTGGGACACTGTCTAACACAAGGACTGAGACACCTGACCGCTGATAGAATTCAAGCAATTAGAGACATGACTCTGCCACAAACCCAGCAACAGATCAGAACATTTTTAGGAATGTGTGGGTATTGCCGTAACTGGATCCCAGGATTTTCCATTCTAGCATTACCTTTGCAGGAGATGGTTTCCTCAAACAAGCCTGATCGGATTTCGCACACAGACGAGTCCGAGATGGCATTTGAGAGACTTAAACAGTGCCTAACGCAGGCACCAGCATTAGGTATGCCAGACTGTGGGAAACCCTTTGAGCTGTACGGAACAGAAAGTGCTGGTTGCGCGGCAGGCGTCCTAACCCAAAAGCACGGTGATGCCAGCAGGCCAGTAGCATACTACAGCGCTCAGCTAGATACGGTAGCGCGATCCCTCCCCACATGCTTGCGAAGCGTTGCTGCGATAGCATTGCTAGTAACGAAAAGCGAAGATGTAGTGCTAGGTCACAACCTCACAATTCATACACCACATGCAGTGTCAGCCTTGCTAAATTCTGCCCAAACCAGGCACGTCTCATCAGCGAGGTTTACAAGATGGGAATTGGCACTAATGGCCCCCGTAAACATCACCATAAGGAGATGCAGTGCATTAAATCCTGCAACATATCTCCCAGGTGTGCCTGGACAGGCACAAAGGGTGGAGGATGAGAGTGGTGGGGAAGGAGAATTTAATACAAAGGAGGACACACATGATTGTATGGAATATTTGACCCAAAATTTTACCGCAATGCCTGACATCAGTGACAACCCACTGGAAGATGTAGATCTGACCTTCTACACGGATGGTAGTTGTCACAGACAGTCGGACTCGGGAGACTTGTGTACTGGATACGCAGTCGTAGATGACCAAGGCACCATAGAAGCAGAACCGCTAGGCCCACCTCACTCAGCCCAGGTTGCTGAACTGGTCGCCCTAACCAGAGCATGTGAATTGGCTAAGGGCAAATCAGCCAATATCTACACCGACTCTAGATACGCATTCGGGGTAGTCCATGATTTCGGAGCCCTATGGCGCCTCAGAAATTTCATGACGGCAGCTGGTACACCAGTAGCGCATGCAGCTCACATCAAAAGGCTTCTAACAGCGATACAGGAACCCGACAGAGTGGCTGTTATCAAGTGTAAAGCACACACATATAGCCAGGACCCAGTATCACTTGGTAACAGCCGAGCAGACGAAGCTGCTAAGTTAGCAGCTGGTACCCCCAGACAGACAGACACCACACAATTGATGGTATTCTATACCATCAACACACAGAAGTTGTGTGAGATGCAAAATTTGTGTTCCACACAGGAAAAGGCAGTCTGAAGGCAAATGGATATGGCCAGGAGTCCTCAGGACTCTGGACGGATGGACAAGGTAAACCAGTGGCCCCCAGAGCATATCTTCCATGTTTAGCTGAGGCAGCACATGGGCTGACTCATCTGGGCAAGGAGGGAATGTGTAAGTTGGTAAGAGCATATTGGTGCGCCCCAGGATTTTCATCCCATGCAGGTAAGAGAGCAATGTCATGCCTTACCTGTTTGAGAAAGAATATCGGAAAGGCAATACCAACAGAACCATCTCATATCCCACCTACAGGCGGACCTTTTCAGGTAATACAGATTGACTTTATCCAATTACCCCCCTGTCGAAATTTGAAATATGTACTTGTTTGTATAGATGTATTCTCAAATTAGGTCGAAGCATTTCCTGCGGCCACAAATACCGCTATGTTTACTGCTAAGAAAATTGTGCAGGAATTTGTATGTAGATATGGTATCCCTAGAATAATTGAAAGTGATAGGGGTACCCATTTTACAGGTGATGTCTTTCAAGGAATGTGTAAGTTGATGGGAATTGATAGCAAGCTGCACACTCCATACCGTCCACAGGCGAGTGCGAAGGTGGAAAGAGTGAACAGCACTATTAAAAATAAACTGAGCAAAGTTATGGCAGAAACAGGATTGACATGGCCAGAAGCATTACCCATTGTACTATACAGCATCAGAACCACTCCCAGGTCCCCTCTTAATCTGTCTCACTTTGAAATCTTGTTTGGTCGACAACCGCATGTTATGATTAACCCTCAGGATGATTTGAAGTGTAACAATGAAGTGACTATAAAGTACCTGATTAACATGAGTAAACAGCTAAGGAATCAAAATGATAATTTGAAGTTGGTGATTCCTGATTTACCAGATAGTAATTGTCATGACATTGAACCTGGGGATTATGTAATGATACGGAATTTTCTACGCTCAGGTTGTCTTATTGACAGATGGGAAGGACCATACCAAGTCTTATTGACTAGCACTACAGCACTGAAGGTTGCCGAGAGAGAGACTTGGGTTCATTCGTCCCATTGTAAGAAGGTTGCTGATCCAGAGAGGTCCTGTGATAAGGAACAGACGGTAGAGGAAGTTGTATCACTGGAGTGTCTGTTCCAGGAGGACTGAGGCGGCACCTGAGCATTGAGAATCACAAGATCAAAAGCAGTTGTCGATCCCCCGTTTCCCTTTTATTGTTTTTCTCCACTTCCCATCCCCTCTCCCTCAAATTATTTTTCCCCCTTCTCATTCTTCTTCGTTTCCTCCTAAGATGGACTTGCCTCAAGAGACTGTGATCCGGATTTTCCTGTTGACCACGATGTTGACCAGAGCAGTCTGTTCCGGCGAGAGTACCATGGAGGTTGAGAGAGGTTCTGGAATGGGTTCTGATGACAGAGATGGAGGCGTAGTTTTCCGAGAACAACATAATCAACAAGCAAAGGCGAGTATCAGAAAACGATCCGATAGCATTGACCATAGAAGGAATTGTGAAGGATTGTTAGCAGAAGAAAACTGTATCTGTAGGCTCTGTGACAATGTAGTTGAGGATGGGTGCATCAAGAAATGCCAATCCAGTTTTAATATCCACATGGACCGGCATCCCTTGAGTGACTATCACTCCTTAGTGGGTAGCGTGTTAAATCAAACAGATTGTTGGGTATGCTCTCAAGTACCTCAAGGCCATAGTAAATCAGGCTTAGTACCATTTCCTTTAACGATAGGGGAGGTACTTGAGCTAAGTGGTGGGAGGCCGGTGGACAGGAGGTTTAATATCTCCAGTCCTCCTAGTTTGAAGCTCCACCAATATCATGTGGATAGATCCCTAATATGTTTTAACATTTCCAATCCCCGAAAGCCGGGAAATTGGGAAGTGTCATGGAGTAACCAAACCATGACCTTTTCATATAGAGCAGATAGAATGCCGACAGATACAGAGCTTATACGCCACATAGCCAGTAGAGGAAAATCTTTCCGATATAGGTATACCCTAGGAAGTAGGATTACGAGAGTTGGAGAGGTATCACCAGGATACTGTGCACATATCGTACAAGCTGATACGTGTACTAGACAGATGGGAGAATTAGGGTTAGGAGATTTCACATGGAAGATGTGTAATATGGTTATGTCCTACTCCGTCCCATATGTTCTCCCCGATAATGCATATTTCATATGCGGGAGGAAGGCGTATAAGTGGCTTGCCCCAAACTCTGAAGGATTGTGTTATATTGGAAAAGTACTGCCTGAAGTAATGACTGTATCACATGCCAAAATGAAAGATATACACCGTGTTGCCCAAGCTCCTTATACTCACACCCACTACGAGCACGTAGTTAAACGGCACCTGATAGAAAGAACAGAGCATCCGGCCTCTGACATGATCCATGAATACACCGGGATTCAGTTTCTACTTGCGTTAGACATCACTCGCACCGCCAGAGGAGTGTTGAATTATAAATACATATCTGCGCTCGCAAATTTGTTAGACAATATCACAGAAATGTATGATGACACGTTTAGGTATACTGGAAGAGAACTTCAAGCTTATAAAACAGAACTGGTTCAGCATAGAATGATTCTCAATTATCTCACGGCAGTGACAGGCGGATATTGTGTCACACTGGCAACGCAGTACGGCGTGAAATGCTGCACATATATAACGAATAGTACCGAGGACCCGGTCGAGGTCATAGACCAAAAGATGGACGATATTCTCCAATTAAAGTGGGAATTTCGCAGGAGACACAATCTCACCCTTGCTGCTGTGGGTAATGAGCTGACTGGTTGGGTGTCATAGTTGAACCCGCGAAATTGGTTCTCTGGTTTAGGAGAATGGGCTCAAGGAGTCATAATGGATGTAGGGAAGTTTCTCCTATGTATCTTAGGTGTTATCATAACGATTGGCTTGATATTTAGATGCGGTCAGGCTTTAATGAAGTGCAAACGTAGTACCAGGGTAATGAGTTTAAGGAGTGAGGAAATTGTAATTCCAATGGATTTGATTTATGACCAAACGGTAGAGGCAATGATGTGATGAAAATGCGATTATACGGTCCGTTTCTTTCACCTGTTTTTCCGTTTTCTCCAAGGTAAAAAGACCCACTTGGACGAGGAATTTGACGAGCCTGTATACAGACAACTGATGGATTAAAGAAGAAGTTTTGACAACCTTATACACAGATATTTGATGAACTATGCCATAGACCCCCAGTTTCCCTAGAAATTTTAAATTTACGCTAGCCCAACACTTTTTGTAAGTCTATGGACATTGACAAAGCTTTTGCACACACCTATTGGCAAAAGCCCAAAGAAGACTGCATTCAACAGACACCGAACAAGACTTCAACCGACAAATGTTCATTAACCTGACATAGAATACCACTGCATTTACCATAATTGTGTCTTATCTTCATCTCTACAACCTTCAGGTAATGACACACATAGTCGATAGGGAATACAGGCACAGATATCAGCAATCACATATTCCCCCATTCATGTATCATCAACTAAAATGTGCTTCCCCATTTTGTTACAACCACAGCCGAAAAGAGCTCGGTAAAGTTTGACAGCCCATCCACAGACCCGTACCACGGGATAAGAAGGAATTCAAATGTATACTTCGCAATACCTCGAAGCTTGATTTAAAACACGTACGGCACGATGATACATGACCCCCCAAACATGGATTCATACACACATGCTTCTGCTATCTCACTAGGTCATACCCTTTTCCTACCTTCTCCTCTCCTCCCCTACCCAACCATAGAAATATTTACACTTGACATATATTTTTCTCGTTTTGAAATGTTTTAGGAAGTGGCAGTTATTGTTGACTGCCAAAGGGTGGACTGTCAAAGTCAGAAAAATATCACTATGCACACTGCCATATTGGCACCTCATGCGAGTGCCTGTTGCACGTTCATGAGCCCTGCCGTGCGTGCGCATACTCGCCGTTGCGGGCACCCGCGGGCGCATGGTGTGCGCATTTACGGTAAAGTTTATGTGCGTCTAGCGGGCGACTCGTTCATAACATATTTTAACTGTATAATGTATTTTGTAGATCATGGTCCCTTTGATAGATTCTGAAAGTTTAGTTAATGTAGCATGTTCATGGACAGAGAGATCCCTCTTTTTCTGATACAAGGGGTCAGACAAGGATTATACAGTGGTGTTTAGTATCCATCGGAAGAGTATTTAATTAGCAATATTCCGGTGTTGGTTTGGAGCAGATTAATCGCTCGTGCGAATAGTTATGGACATAAGAAGTTTATGTCCATTTACTATTATTTGCACTTACTTATCCATGCGGCTGGAAACCTAGTTTCCCACCCACCTGAGCAGTTGGAAGTAGTCACAGCCCACCTGTATGAACCAACCTATGACCTTTTGTTTTAGTGCGAAGACGAATTCCTGTGTCCAATGAACAATGAGATTGTAGGGACCATTGAATTGTATTGTGTGTGGGGCATAAATAGACAAGCCGATCACATCCAGCTCTCACTCTTCAACTGTTCTCATTGCTGATAATCGGGAGCTGGATGTCCAGAGGCGCATGCGATCGTTCCCCTTTGTGCGTAAGTTTTTCTCCGCAATCATATTGTCTTTCTTGTTATTCTGAGCCATATCTCTCTCTCTTCTCTTTCTCTCTCGTTTCTCTTATATAGTTATTGTACTGATATTGTATTTCATGTGTAGTTATCTGGTTAGGTAGTCTATGTTATATTGGTAGTGTATGACTTGTATTGTAATATTCTTTTTGAACGTTCATTCATTTCCTTAAAAGGCGTTAGACCCTTAGACCGGTATTGTGTGTTAATTGTATTGCAGTGGGTAATAGGAGCGTCTCTATCGCTCAAATAGCTTTAGCGTAATCCCGCTTAAAAAGTGTTGCATTCTCATCTTATCACTACACCAAGGGTTACTGCATAATACACTGTTTTATGGTATTGTTATAAAGGTTTAACATTGTGAGCGTCTGCGCCGCTGGTGATCTCCTCGTGGTCCCGAGCGTCCGCTACGCTATAGCGAATCATTACGTTAGTCGGCAGACAATAGCGGGCCTGCCTGCGATCCCTTGGCCGTGAGCGAACGTGGCGCTTGAGCGTCTCGACTACGGCTAAGCGATTGTTACGCAACGTGCGTACCCTTACGGTACTCCATACATTAATAGCGTACAGTGTTCTTAGGCCTCTTAAAGGGTTTTAAGTAAGATAAATATTTAGCTTTATCATATTTATGTATGTTTTTTTGCTTCTTTATGTCAATAAAGACTGCTTTTTCAATCCAATATCTGAAAACAATCAATGTTTATCTTTGATGGCAATAGAAGTGGTATGATATTTGCTGCTTTTGAAAGGCAATATCTGATATGTCCCCTATCTGGGAACCATATATTAAATGGCTTTTCAGAAAAGGGAGATGGTAGAAGAGCTTTCAGTACTTGTAGGACCGATGCACATTTCCTATTCTAGCCTCCAAAAACAGATTCAGTTGCATTTTCCAGCGTGTTTTGGATGCGCCTTTGCAAATGTCTTACATCGACAAACTTATTTAGTACTATTTTGCAAATAGGGTTACATTGTTGCAACATTGTGTTCCCTAATTGCTTGATTTTTTAAATGCAACAATTGATAAAGACACCTGATAACTGCTCTGTGGAGTCTTATTTTGTGTCTACTTTTTATCTACATTTAATTCTCTACCTCTAATCAAGGCATTTTTAAGTGCTGGGGGCTGCCAGGACGTGAGGCCTACCTAGACTTTAGATCTGAATTTGAATGTACTTGTGAACTAACTTAATTTCCTACTTCTAAATTCATTCCTAAATTCACTACTTACATGAATCCTGTAGTTGGGCATTTTGGGACTTCGATTGTGGGCATTGTTTTGTGTCCAGACCAGCAGCAGGTGGTGTGCATTTGCTGGAAAGGCATCGAAGACCTCCGATATGCTGCATCTCCTGATGTGTGTCTCCCTCAAGTGGCTGTCAGCAAATGCCTGCTAAACACCCCATTCCAAGCTGATTGTGACATCACGGTACATGCATCATAGATCAGGCATGCTAGAACATGGGTCTTCAACCTGCGACCCTCCAGCTGCTGTGGAACTACACATCCCAGCATGCCCTGCCTCAGTTTTAGCATACCTTAATAGCAAAACTGTGGCAGGGCATGCTGGGATGTGTAGTTTCACAGCAGCTGGAGGGCCACAGGATGAAGACCCATGTGCTAAAGCCAAGCCGCAGGTACATTGAATGCTAGCAAGCTGAATATTTAAATCCTTTTTATTCTGCAGCATTCCAATGTGGAAGATTCCATGGAACCAGAGATCCTTCCATTGAGAAGGACATGCTGCCTGGATGACTACACTGTGCAAATTAAATCACGGAGCCAGTTGGCTTGTGGGTGGCTCTGGTCACTGGGTGGTTGGGTGGGTGGTGTGTCGGAGGTGGAGCACATGCAAATGATTGTGTATCATCCAGCTAGTGAGAGAGAAAACTCATGCAGGAGTGTGCCTGCTTGTCAGTGGGTTATGCACCTTTCCAGACGTCAAATCTACATGGAGCAGCTGGAGAGGACAAGAGCAGGTTTGCAAAATATAGACAGAAGAGCTCTCCAGCCTAGTTTGCTGTCTGTTTCCACTTCTCTATTCTTGAGCCGCTCCCTTCTATGCCCTTGCGCACTATCCTGACTTCTCCCATCTGCTTACTTTGTGCCTTCCAAAGCACAATGCGAACTACAGGTAGTGCTGCAGGGCCCACACCCTTTTACTTGCCATACAGAGCAGCTCTGGAGCTGTTACAGTGCCCAGCTTCTGCAAGAAATCAGCTTGAATGCTTCAGGGGCTGGGGCATAGCCAACATGAGCCCCACACCGAAGGAGGGTGGAGGTGTTTAATGCGAACTAGGGGTCATCCAAGCGCCGCAAAAGGCCGCCATGCCCTGCACGCCCCTTTTCTCTTTTCATATGCAGACGAGGGTTGAAGCCAACTTTGACCCACTGCTTGGATGACATCACCATATGCAAATCCTTCTGCTGCAGGCCTTCCCCCAGGAATGCTTGCACTAGTTGTTGCATTTGGTTTGTTGTTTGGGGGTGCTTCAGTATTAGGCAGCCTTCTGCCCTCCCATGTTCATCTGAAAATATGTGTTCTCCCTGCAGTTGTTGTCCCCAGATGAGAGTTCCCTTGTGCTGCCTCAGTTGAATCTCCTTTACTTGACAGAGATGTGCCTGAGCAGCGGCCCTCCCCAGCCCTATCCCAAGTCATACTTGCTTTTTGGAGTTTGAGTGGAAGAGTTACAACAGGTTTCTGAAATTTCGATCATGTCTAAGAAGCCTTAATGGGACATGTGAAACCGTAAGGTTTTTTGTCTATGGAATATATATATATATATATATATATATATGTATCTATCTATCTATCTATCGTATGTGTGTGTATATATGTATCTATCATGTATGTATGTATATATGTATCTATCTTGTATGTATGTGTTCTATCTATCTATCTATCTATCTATCTATCTATCTATCGTGTGTGTGATATATGTATGTATCTATCTTGTATGTGTTATATGTATGTATCACACCTTCCTCTATACATACATATACATACATACATACATACATACATACATACACCTATATCTGTACGTACACTGACATACACACACCAACATCTATACATAAACACGCTGACCCCTAAACGTACACCAACGTACCCACATGTGAATCTATACATACATGTGCTGACACCTGGACATACACTGATGTACCCACACCTAACATCTATACATACACATGCTAACAACTGGACGTATACAGACGTACCCACATTTGCATCCATGCATATATAGATGTAGGTGTGTGTACGTCAGTGTACGTCCTGGTGTCAACGCGTGTATGTATAGATGCAGGTGTGGGTACGTCTGTGTATGTCCAGGTGTCAGAATGTGTATGTATAGATGCAGGTGTGGGAACGTCAGTGTAGGTTCAGGTGTCAGCGCGTGTATGTATAGATGCAGGTGCTTGTATGTCCAGATGTCAGTGCATGTATGTATAGATGCAAGTGTGGGTACGTCGGTGTATGTCCATTTGTCAGCGCGTGTATATATAGATGCAGGTGCTTGTATGTTGGTGTATGTCCAGGTGTCAGCATGTGTATGTATAGATGCAGGTGTGGGAATGTTGGTGTATGTCCAGGTGTCAGGGCGTGTATGTATGGATATTAGGTGTGGGTACATCAGTGTATGTCCAGGTGTTAGCGCATGTATGTATAGATGCAGGATAATAATCGCACAGCGTGCCCCCCGCCAACCACAAACCTCCCCCACCCCCCTGTATGACATAAACACCGCTAATTCCACTTACACACAATAATTTCAGTTTGCGACCAGGAGCCGGCAATGTATGTGCACCCAAATGAAGCCACTGTACATGCCCTGCAGGCTGCTATGTACTGCACAGGTGCAACAAATTTAAATGCCCTATCTTTAAAATGGGGCATATTTTACTAAATTAAAAAAACCTGTAACTTTCTGTAAAACCTTAACCTTAAAGTTTTTCTAGGAAACATTCTAGATGAATGCTTATTAGCCTTTGTCAGTATGTACTTTATGCAAAGTGTCTCTGTGGCGCAATCGGTTAGTGTGTCTGGCTACTAACCAAAAGGTTGGTGGTTCAATCCCACCCAGGGACATAATTGACCTTGTGATCAGGTTTTGGTGATAGTTAAGTAGACAAGTCAAAATTTCAAACCCCCTCTTATGGTGTAGGGTACCTGGCCTTCTCTGATGTAATCAGAGTTAGATTTGATTCAGTGATTTTATAAAAAACAGCTAGGAAGCACAATTTAGCAATGGGTTGCAGAGAAAAAAATATGCTGGTAGAAAAATCCAATTGAGTGATTAAACAGCTCTTCATTTTCTGCCTTTATTTTTATGCTAACAAATTTGTTCTCTAAAAAGTGTCCACAAAGCCAAGTCTCTGATTAACACCTTTGTAGGGATGGTTTTTTACCTATAACTAAATTAAACTTGCTTCATTGGAAAGGCAGCAAGATGCATCCTCATTTCAATGTCTACTGAAATAATACAGGTTGACACCAGGAAACATTAACGCCACTGCATCCTTGCTGCTTTCTCATGTAGAAGTCTGTTTAATGTGAAAACAAGGTGACATCTAATTAGCACACAGGTAAGGAATTAAGAAAATCTTTATTTAAGGGTGAAGATGTTTCTCACAAAATCGTTGCCCCAATGCATCATTGAAATTCAAGCTGGAAAGATGATTTTAATATATCACAATGTACATTTTGTATTGCTCTTCTGGTGACAATGTAGTTTGTTTTTGTCAATTACCCTTTTAATAATAGGGTAAAGAAAATTAAGTGGATTTTTTAAAGAAAACTATACTGTCAATATACTATTAAAACAAATTAAAATGGTAAAAGTTATTGTACTTTAAGTAAAAATAAAAGAGCAAAAATATCAATCCCAGTTTTGATTACTTAAATTAACAAAAAAAAATGCATATAGCAAAGGATAGTTTCAATCTGCCTACCTCTGGGTTATGGGCCCAGCATGCTTCCATTGCAGTACTCTGCTGCACATGTAAGTGCAAGAGATCCTGAAGCACTCACTCATCATGGGAAAGTACCAATGTGTTTCTTCGTTGGTTGATGGAAGAAACATCTTACAAAAACTCTCCAGATTATTGACTTTTTAAAGTTTTTCTAGGAAACGTTCTAGATGTATGCTTATTAGCCTTTGTCAGTATGTACTTTTTGCAAAGTGTCTCTGTGGCGCAATCGGTTAGTGTGTCCGACTACTAACCAAAAGGTTGGTGGTTCAATCCCACCCAGGGACGTAATTGACCTTGTTATCAGATTTTGGTGATCTTTAAGTAGACAAGTCAAAATTTCAAACCCCCTGTTATGGTGTAGGGTACCTGGCCTTCTCTGATGTAATCAGAGTTAGATTTGATTCATTGATTTTATAAAAACAGCTAGGAAGCACAATTTAGCAGTGGGTTGCAGAGAAAAAGAAATATGCTGGCAAAAAAAATCCAATTGAGTGATTAAACAGCTCTTCATTTTCTGGCTTTATTTTTATGCTAACAAATTTGTTCTCTGAAAAGTGTCCACAAAGCCAAGTCTCTGATTAACACCTTTGTAGGGATGGTTTTTCACCTATTACTAAATTAAACTTGCTTCATTGGAAAGGCAGCAAGATGCATCCGCATTTCAATGTCTACTGAAATAATACAGGTTGACACCAGGAAACATTAACGCCACTGCATCCTTGCTGCTTTCTCATGTGGAAGTCTGTTTAATGTGAAAACAAGGTGATATCTAATTAGCACACAGGTAAGGAATTAAGAAAATCTTTATTTAAGGGTGAAAATGTTTCTCACAAAATCGTTGCCCCAATGCATCATTGAAATTCAAGCTGGAAAGATGATTTTAATATATCACTTGTACATTTTGTATTGCTCTTCTGGTGACAATGTAGTTTGTTTTTGTCAATTACCATTTTAATAATAGGGTAAAGAAAATTAATGGATTTTTAAAAGAAAACAATACTTTCAATATGCTATTAAAACAAATTAAAATGGTAAAAGTTATTGTACTTTAATGAAAAATAAAAGAGCAAAAATATCAATCCCAGTTTTGGATTACTTTAATTAACAAAAAAAATGCATATAGCAGAGGATAGTTTTAATCTGCCTACCTCTGGGTTATGGGCCCAGCATGCTTCCATTGCAGTACTCTGCTGCACATGTAAGTGCAAGAGATCCTGAAGCACTCACTCATCATGGGAAAGTACCAATGTGTTTCTTCGTTGGTGGATGGAAGAAACATCTTACAAAAACTCTCCAGATTATTGACTTTTTAAAGTTTTTCTAGGAAACGTTTTAGATGAATGCTTATTAGCCTTTGTCAGTATGTACTTTTGCAAAGTGTCTCTGTGGCGCAATCAGTTAGTGTGTACGGCTATAAACCAAAAGATGGGTGGTTCAATCCCACCCAGGGACGTAATTGACCTTGTTATCAGATTTTGGTGATCTTTAAGTAGACAAGTCAAAATTTCAAATCCCCTCTTATGGTGTAGGGTACCTGGCCTTCTCTGATGTAATCAGAGTTAGATTTGATTCATTGATTTTATAAAAACAGCTAGGAAGCACAATTTAGCAGTGGGTTGCAGAGAAAAAGAAATATGCTGGCAAAAAAATCCAATTGAGTGATTAAACAGCTCTTCATTTTCTGGCTTTATTTTTATGCTAACAAATTTGTTCTCTGAAAAGTGTCCACAAAGCCAAGTCTCTGATGAACACCTTTGTAAGGATGGTTTTTCACCTATTACTAAATTAAACTTGCTTCATTGGAAAGGCAGCAAGATGCATCCTCATTTCAATGTCTACTGAAATAATACAGGTTGACACCAGGAAACATTAACGCCAATGCATCCTTGCTGCTTTCTCATGTGGAAGTCTGTTTAATGTGAAAACAAGGTGATATCTAATTAGAACACAGGTAAGGAATTAAGAAAATCTTTATTTAAGGGTGAAGATGTTTCTCACAAAATCGTTGCCCCAATGCATCATTGAAATTCAAGCTGGAAAGATGATTTTAATATATCACTTGT
Organism: Pseudophryne corroboree; assembly: GCF_028390025.1. Taxonomy (NCBI): domain Eukaryota; kingdom Metazoa; phylum Chordata; class Amphibia; order Anura; family Myobatrachidae; genus Pseudophryne; species Pseudophryne corroboree. Next base: position 253,975 of record NW_026970014.1, read on the forward strand.
ACATTTTGTATTGCTCTTCTGGTGACAATGTAGTTTGTTTTTGTCAATTACCATTTTAATAATAGGGTAAAGAAAATTAAGTGGATTTTTGAAAGAAAACTATACTGTCAATATACTATTAAAACAAATTAAAATGGTAAAAGTCATTGTACTTTAAGTAAACATAAAATAGCTAACATATCAATCCCAGTTTTGGATTACTTTAACAAAAAAAATGCATATAGCAGAGGATAGTTTTAATCTGCCTACCTCTGGGTAATGGGCCCAGCATGCTTCCATTGCAGTACTCTGCTGCACATGTAAGTGCAAGAGATCCTGAAGCACTCACTCATCATGGGAAAGTACCAATGTGTTTCTTCGTTGGTTGATTTAAGAAAATTCTTACAAAAACTCTCCAGATTATTGACTTTTTAAAGTTTTTCTAGGAAACGTTCTAGATGAATGCTTATTAGCCTTTGTCAGTATGTACTTTTTGCAAAGTGTCTCTGTGGCGCAATCGGTTAGTGTGCCTGGCTACTAACCAAAAGGTTGGTGGTTCAATCCCACCCAGGGACATAATTGACCTTGTGATCATGTTTTGGTGATATTTAAGTAGACAAGTCAAAATTTCAAACACCCTCTTATGGTGTAGGGTACCTGGCCTTCTCTGATGTAATCAGAGTTAGATTTGATTCAGTGATTTTATAAAAAAACAGCTAGGAAGCACAATTTAGCAATGGGTTGCAGAGAAAAAAATATGCTGGTAGAAAAATCCAATTGAGTGATTAAACAGCTCTTCATTTTCTGCCTTTATTTTTATGCTAACAAATTTGTTCTCTAAAAAGTGTCCACAAAGCCAAGTCTCTGATTAACACCTTTGTAGGGATGGTTTTTCACCTATAACTAAATTAAACTTGCTTCATTGGAAAGGCAGCAAGATGAATCCTCATTTCAATGTCTACTGAAATAATACAGGTTGACACCAGGAAACATTAACGCCACTGCATCCTTGCTGCTTTCTCATGTAGAAGTCTGTTTAATGTGAAAACAAGGTGACATCTAATTAGCACACAGGTAAGGAATTAAGAAAATCTTTATTTAAGGGTGAAGATGTTTCTCACAAAATCGTTGGCCCCAATGCATCATTGAAATTCAAGCTGGAAAGATGATTTTAATATATCACTTGTACATTTTGTATTGCTCTTCTGGTGACAATGTAGTTTGTTTTTGTCAATTACCCTTTTAATAATAGGGTAAAGAAAATTAAGTGGATTTTTTAAAGAAAACTATACTGTCAATATACTATTAAAACAAATTAAAATGGTAAAAGTTATTGTACTTTAAGTAAAAATAAAAGAGCAAAAATATCAATCCCAGTTTTGATTACTTAAATTAACAAAAAAAAACGCATATAGCAAAGGATAGTTTCAATCTGCCAACCTCTGGGTTATGGGCCCAGCATGCTTCCATTGCAGTACTCTGCTGCACATGTAAGTGCAAGAGATCCTGAAGCACTCACTCATCATGGGAAAGTACCAATGTGTTTCTTCGTTGGTTGATGGAAGAAACATCTTACAAAAACTCTCCAGATTATTGATTTTTTAAAGTTTTTCTAGGAAACGTTCTAGATGTATGCTTATTAGCCTTTGTCAGTATGAACTTTCTGCAAAGTGTCTCTGTGGCGCAATCGGTTAGTGTGTCCGACTACTAACCAAAAGGTTGGTGGTTCAATCCCACCCAGGGACGTAATTGACCTTGTTATCAGATTTTGGTGATCTTTAAGTAGACAAGTCAAAATTTCAAACCCCCTCTTATGGTGTAGGGTACCTGGCCTTCTCTGATGTAATCAGAGTTAGATTTGATTCAGTGATTTTATAAAAACAGCTAGGAAGCACAATTTAGCAGTGGGTTGCAGAGAAAAAGAAATATGCTGGCAAAAAAATCCAATTGAGTGATTAAACAGCTCTTCATTTTCTGGCTTTATTTTTATGCTAACAAATTTGTTCTCTGAAAAGTGTCCACAAAGCCAAGTCTCTGATGAACACCTTTGTAAGGATGGTTTTTCACCTATTACTAAATTAAACTTGCTTCATTGGAAAGGCAGCAAGATGCATCCTCATTTCAATGTCTACTGAAATAATACAGGTTGACACCAGGAAACATTAACGCCAATGCATCCTTGCTGCTTTCTCATGTGGAAGTCTGTTTAATGTGAAAACAAGGTGATATCTAATTAGCACACAGGTAAGGAATTAAGAAAATCTTTATTTAAGGGTGAAGATGTTTCTCACAAAATCGTTGCCCCAATGCATCATTGAAATTCAAGCTGGAAAGATGATTTTAATATATCACTTGTACATTTTGTATTGCTCTTCTGGTGACAATGTAGTTTGTTTTTGTCAATTACCATTTTAATAATAGGGTAAAGAAAATTAAGTGGATTTTTTAAAGAAAACTATACTGTCAATATACTATTAAAACAAATTAAAATGGTAAAAGTTATTGTACTTTAAGTAAAAATAAAAGAGCAAAAATATCAATCCCAGTTTTGATTACTTTAATTAACAAAAAAAATGCATATAGCAGAGGATAGTTTCAATCTGCCTACCTCTGGGTAATGGGCCCAGCATGATTCCATTGCAGTACTCTGCTGCACATGTAAGTGCAAGAGATCCTGAAGCACTCACTCATCATGGGAAAGTACCAATGTGTTTCTTCATTGGTTGATGGAAGAAACATCTTACAAAAACTCTCCAGATTATTGACTTTTTAAAGTTTTTCTAGGAAACGTTCTAGATGTATGCTTATTAGCCTTTGTCAGTAAGTACTTTTTGCAAAGTGTTTCTGTGGCGCAATCGGTTAGTGTGTCCAGCTACTAACCAAAAGGTTGGTGGTTCAATCCCAACCAGGGACGTAATTGACCTTGTTATCAGATTTTGGTGATCTTTAAGTAGACAAGTCAAAATTTCAAACCCCCTGTTCTGGTGTAGGGTACCTGGCCTTCTCTGATGTAATCAGAGTTAGATTTGATTCAGTGATTTTATAAAAACAGCTAGGAAGCACAATTTAGCAGTGGGTTGCAGAGAAAAAGAAATATGCTGGCAAAAAAAATCTAATTGAGTGATTCAACAGCTCTTAATTTTCTGGCATTATTTTTATGCTAACAAATTTGTTCTCTGAAAAGTGTCCACAAAGCCAAGTCTCTGATTAACACCTTTGTAAGGATGGTTTTTAACCTATTACTAAATTAAACTTGCTTCATTGGAAAGGCAGCAAGATGCATCCTCATTTCAATGTCTACTGAAATAATACAGGTTGACACCAGGAAACATTAACGCCACTGCATCCTTGCTGCTTTCTCATGTGGAAGTCTGTTTAATGTGAAAACAAGGTGATATCTAATTAGCACACAGGTAAGGAATTAAGAAAATCTTTATTTAAGGGTGAAAATGTTTCTCACAAAATCGTTGCCCCAATGCATCATTGAAATTCAAGCTGGAAAGATGATTTTAATATATCACTTGTACATTTTGTATTGCTCTTCTGGTGACAATGTAGTTTGTTTTTGTCAATTACCATTTTAATAATAGGGTAAAGAAAATTAAGCTGATTTTTGAAAGAAAACAATACTGTCAATATACTATTAAAACAAATTAAAATGGTAAAAGTTATTGTACTTTAAGTAAAAATAAAAGAGCCAACATATCAATCCCAGTTTTGGATTACTTTAATTAACAAAAAAAAATGCATATAGCAGAGGATAGTTTCAATCTGCCTACCTCTGGGTTATGTGCCCAGCATGCTTCCATTGCTGTACTCTGCTGCACATGTAAGTGCAATAGATCCTGAAGCACTCACTCATCATGGGAAAGTACCAATGTGTTTCTTCGTTGGTTGATGGAAGAAACATCTTACAAAAACTCTCCAGATTATTGACTTTTTAAAGTTTTTCTAGGAAACGTTTTAGATGAATGCTTATTAGCCTTTGTCAGTATTTACTTTTGCAAAGTGTCTCTGTGGCGCAATCAGTTAGTGTGTATGGCTATTAACCAAAAGGTTGGTGGTTCAATCCCACCCAGGGACGTAATTGACCTTGTTATCAGATTTTGGTGATCTTTAAGTACACAAGTCAAAATTTCAAACCCCCTCTTATGGTGTAGGGTACCTGGCCTTCTCTGATGTAATCAGAGTTAGATTTGATTCAGTGATTTTATAAAAACAGCTAGGAAGCACAATTTAGCAGTGGGTTGCAGAGAAAAAGAAATATGCTGGCAAAAAAATCCAATTAAGTGATTAAACAGCTCTTCATTTTCTGGCTTTATTTTTATGCTAACAATTTTGTTCTCTGAAAAGTGTCCACAAAGCCAAGTCTCTAATTAACACCTTTGTAAGGATGGTTTTTCACCTATTACTAAATTAAACTTGCTTCATTGGAAAGGCAGCAAGATGCATCCTCATTTCAAAGTCTACTGAAATAATACGGGTTGACACCAGGAAACATTAACGCCACTGCATCCTTGCTGCTTTCTCATGTGGAAGTCTGTTTAATGTTAAAACAAGGTGATATCTAATTAGCACACAGGTAAGGAATTAAGAAAATCTTTATTTAAGGGTGAAAATGTTTCTCACAAAATCGTTGCCCCAATGCATCATTGAAATTCAAGCTGGAAAGATGATTTTAATATATCACTTGTACATTTTGTATTGCTCTTCTGGTGACAATGTAGTTTGTTTTTGTCAATTACCATTTTAATAATAGGGTAAAGAAAATGAATGGATTTTTAAAAGAAAACAATACTCTCAATATACTATTAAAACAAATTAAAATGGTAAAAGTTATTGTACTTTAATGAAAAATAAAAGAGCAAAAATATCAATCCCAGTTTTGGATTACTTTAATTAACAAAAAAAATGCATATAGCAGAGGATAGTTTTAATCTGCCTACCTCTGGGTTATGGGCCCAGCATGCTTCCATTGCAGTACTCTGCTGCACATGTAAGTGCAAGAGATCCTGAAGCACTCACTCATCATGGGAAAGTACCAATGTGATTCTTCGTTGGTGGATGGAAGAAACATCTTACAAAAACTCTCCAGATTATTGACTTTTTAAAGTTTTTCTAGGCAACGTTTTAGATGAATGCTTATTAGCCTTTGTCAGTATGTACTTTTGCAAAGTGTCTCTGTGGCGCAATCAGTTAGTGTGTACGGCTATAAACCAAAAGGTTGGTGGTTCAATCCCACCCAGGGACGTAATTGAACTTGTTATCAGATTTTGGTGATCTTTAAGTAGACAAGTCAAAATTTCAAACCCCCTCTTATGGTGTAGGGTACCTGGCCTTCTCTGATGTAATCAGAGTTAGATTTGATTAATTGATTTTATAAAAACAGCTAGGAAGCACAATTTAGCAGTGGGTTGCAGAGAAAAAGAAATATGCTGGCAAAAAAATCAAATTGAGTGATTAAACAGCTCTTCATTTTCTTGCTTTATTCTTATGCTAACAAATTTGTTCTCTGAAAAGTGTCCACAAAGCCAAGTCTCTGATTAACACCTTTGTAGGGATGGTTTTTCACCTATTACTAAATTAAATTTGCTTCATTGGAAAGGCAGCAAGATGCATCCTCATTTCAATGTCTACTGAAATAATACGGGTTGACACCAGGAAACATTAACGCCACTGCATCCTTGCTGCTTTCTCATGTGGAAGTCTGTTTAATGTGAAAACAAGGTGATATCTAATTAGCACACAGGTAAGGAATTAAGAAAATCTTTATTTAAGGGTGAAGATGTTTCTCACAAAATCGTTGCCCCAATGCATCATTGAAATTCAAGCTGGAAAGATGATTTTAATATATCACTTGTACATTTTGTATTGCTCTTCTGGTGACAATGTAGTTTGTTTTTGTCAATTACCATTTTAATAATAGGGTAAAGAAAATTAAGTGGATTTTTGAAAGAAAACAATACTGTCAATATACTATTAAAACAAATTAAAATGGTAAAAGTCATTGTACTTTAAGTAAACATAAAATAGCTAACATATCAATCCCAGTTTTGGATTACTTTAACAAAAAAAATGCATATAGCAGAGGATAGTTTCAATCTGCCTACCTCTGGGTAATGGGCCCAGCATGCTTCCATTGCAGTACTCTGCTGCACATGTAAGTGCAAGAGATCCTGAAGCACTCACTCATCATGGGAAAGTACCAATGTGTTTCTTCGTTGGTTGATTTAAGAAAATTCTTACAAAAACTCTCCAGATTATTGACTTTTTAAAGTTTTTCTAGGAAACGTTCTAGATGAATGCTTATTAGCCTTTGTCAGTATGTACTTTTTGCAAAGTGTCTCTGTGGCGTAATAGGTTAGTGTGTATGGCTACTAACCAAAAGGTTGGTGGTTCAATCCCACCCAGGGACATAATTGACCTTGTGATCAGGTTTTGGTGATATTTAAGTAGACAAGTCAAAATTTCAAACCCCCTCTTATGGTGTAGGGTACCTGGCCTTCTCTGATGTAATCAGAGTTAGATTTGATTCAGTGATTTTATAAAAAACAGCTAGGAAGCACAATTTAGCAATGGGTTGCAGAGAAAAAAATATGCTGGTAGAAAAATCCAATTGAGTGATTAAACAGCTCTTCATTTTCTGCCTTTATTTTTATGCTAACAAATTTGTTCTCTAAAAAGTGTCCACAAAGCCAAGTCTCTGATTAACACCTTTGTAGGGATGGTTTTTCACCTATAACTAAATTAAACTTGCTCCATTGGAAAGGCAGCAAGATGCATCCTCATTTCAATGTCTACTGAAATAATACAGGTTGACACCAGGAAACATTAACGCCACTGCATCCTTGCTGCTTTCTCATGTAGAAGTCTGTTTAATGTGAAAACAAGGTGACATCTAATTAGCACACAGGTAAGGAATTAAGAAAATCTTTATTTAAGGGTGAAGATGTTTCTCACAAAATCGTTGCCCCAATGCATCATTGAAATTCAAGCTGGAAAGATGATTTTAATATATCACTTGTACATTTTGTATTGCTCTTCTGGTGACAATGTAGTTTGTTTTTGTCAATTACCCTTTTAATAATAGGGTAAAGAAAATTAAGTGGATTTTTTAAAGAAAACTATACTGTCAATATACTATTAAAACAAATTAAAATGTTAAAAGTTATTGTACTTTAAGTAAAAATAAAAGAGCAAAAATATCAATCCCAGTTTTGATTACTTTAATTAACAAAAAAAATGCATATAGCAGAGGATAGTTTCAATCTGCCTACCTCTGGGTAATGGGCCCAGCATGCTTCCATTACTCTGCTGCACATGTAAGTGCAAGAGATCCTGAAGCACTCACTCATCATGGGAAAGTACCAATGTGTTTCTTCATTGGTTGATGGAAGAAACATCTTACAAAAACTCTCCAGATTATTGACTTTTTAAAGTTTTTCTAGGAAACGTTCTAGATGTATGCTTATTAGCCTTTGTCAGTATGTACTTTTTGCAAAGTGTTTCTGTGGCGCAATCGGTTAGTGTGTCCGGCTACTAACCAAAAGGTTGGTGGTTCAATCCCAACCAGGGACGTAATTGACCTTGTTATCAGATTTTGGTGATCTTTAAGTAGACAAGTCAAAATTTCAAACCCCCTGTTCTGGTGTAGGGTACCTGGCCTTCTCTGATGTAATCAGAGTTAGATTTGATTCAGTGATTTTATAAAAACAGCTAGGAAGCACAATTTAGCAGTGGGTTGATAGTGGGTGACTGAAGCATGTATGAGTGGGAGATAGAGGGTGACTGAGGCCGGGGTGACTGGGAGATAGTCAGTGACTAAGGCAGGGGTGATAGGGATATAGTGGATGACTGTGGCAGGGGTGACAGGGACAGTAGGAGACTGAGGCAGGGGTGACAGGGATAGTGGGTGACTGAGGCAGGGGTGATATGGAGATAGTGGTTGACTGAGGCAGGGGTGACAGAGATAGTGGGTGACTAAAGCAGGGGTGACTGGTATAGTGGGTGACTGAGGCAGGGGTCGCAGGTATAGTGGTTAACTGAGGCAGCGGTGACTGGGAGATAGTGGGTAACTGGGGCAGGGGTGACAGGGAAAGTGTGTGACTCAGGCAGGGGTGATAGGGAGATAGTGGGCAGCAGATTACTGCCTTGCTGACAGCAGCACATCCCTGCTTCACTGACAGCAGCACATCCCTGCCTCATTGACAGCAGCACATACCTGCCTCACTTATAGCAGCAGATCCCTGCCTTACTGACAGCAGCAGATCACTGCCTCACTGACAGCAGCAGATCACTGCTTCACTGACAGCAGCAGATCCCTGCCTCACTGGCAGCAGCAGATCCCTGCCTCACTGGCAGCAGCAGATCCCTGCCTCACTGGCAGCAGCAGATCCCTGCCTCACTGGCAGCAGCAGATCCCTGCCTCACTGGCAGCAGCAGATCCCTGCCTTACTGACAGCTGTATATAGGGCCTAATTCAGATCTGATCTCTGCTGTGCATATTCACACAACAGGAGATCAGGTCTGAAGTGTGTGTGTGTGCTGGTGCCGCAGTGCACCGGCACATGCCAGAGATGCGATCAGCATCTCTGCCCAGTGAGCGCCTCTGCCAACACATACTTATCTTGCATATGAGATCTCTTGATCATAAAGATAGTTCTCACAGGGTGAGGTTCATCCATTACATTTTAAAGTAGGAAGGTACAAATTACATATTCAAATTACATATATGTGCTGGATTCAAATGTTTTCCCCCCTTCCTTTCTCAATTGTGCCCATCAGCAGCTATTCTAATGTGGCTGCCAATGGGTGTGACACATTCATTTCTTCTGTGGGGTACACTGGACTCCACAAGGATTCACATTGGGGTGTAGAGTAGGATCTTGATCTGAGGCACCAACAGGCTCAAAGCTTTTGACTGTTCCCAAGATGCTCAGCGCCCCCTGCTCTATAACCTCGCTTCCATGAACAGGGAGCTCAGTTTGTAGTTGGTGCCTTCAGTAGTAGGCCACTTAACAGGGGGCTGCCTCAGGCAGCCTATTCTTAGCTATTAATTTTGACAAGAAAAGAAGAACTTTTTTTATAAGAATCTACAAGGGCTGCAGCAGGCTAGGTCTAATAGACATCTTTACTGCAGCTCCATCACTCCCAGCGGCGCAGTATACTCCCGTGCCCTGGTTGCTGGGTCACTGCAGCGGAGGCTCCGGTTTCTTCCTAAGGTCAGTCACACACACACCGCCCTCCGGGATCACGAGGCCGCTGATGAAAGGGAGGTAAGGGGCTTCTGTGCCCACACTATACCGAGATCCAGCGTGGCTGTAGGGGGCGGGCCGTGTGCGCACTGGCGTGGACACTGATTACTGGGCAGCTGCTCCACTAGCCACCAGGGACAGTTAAGGAGCACAGCTCTGGGGGTTTTTCTCCTATATTAACCCCATTTTGTACTACCTGCAGTGCATTGTGATAGGTAATAGAGCCTGATTCAGGTTGGATTGTAATCGCAATAAGCAATCCAACTGCAAAAATTGCTAAGAGCATACGCATGCGCCTGCATTTTCTGTGGCACCCCGCAGATAATGCGATCACCTCTGACTGTCAATCGGTGCGGGGGGGGGGGGGGGGGTCAGCAACAATCCATTTCAAAGTCGGAGATGGAGCGGTGCAGGGGCAGGGCTACAAAATGGGGTCGGCAACGGAGAAACAGGAGGCGTGGTCAGAGCGGCTGCATGACATCACATGCAGCCACTGCGATCACAAAAATGGTGGCGGCTTCCTGCGCACACGTACAGTCTGCACCAACAGGAGGCTAACCCATTTTTTATGATCACGCTGAACTGCACTGAGACTGCAATTTCAGCGTGGTCAAGAAGGGAGGCGGCATGCTGGGTGGCCATGCCCTGTGATGGGTGGCCCCAGCATGCGAACCAAAGGATTGCAAATTCTGTTACTTAGCAGAATTTGCTATCCTTACTGAATTAGGCCCATTGATTACAAAATTGTAAACAATATTTGAAGTTTTTCTTCAGGGACTAACACAAAAGATGCTTGGGGCTACTAACACATGGGTAAGCCACGTAAAGCTTCCCATGGGTCAGTGGCATCACAACAGGGTTGCGGCACACACCCGAGTGTCACCCGCCAAGGGGGGTGACACCAAAGTGCCGGCTCTTCTTCAGTGACAGAATATGGGTGTTTCACTGTGACATTACGTGCAACACCCAGTTTCTGTCACTGTGCAGGAGCCAGCACCACTCACACACTAGTCCCCGGGTGCAGCCCCCAACCCCCGGGATACCCGGAGCAACAAAATGGTGATTCAGGCCACGCCCCTACCTATGAGACCATGCCTCCTTTTTACCATTGCGCTGCTTATCTGCGTGCACTGCATTACAATCTCCTTCGCCACCTCTCTGGGTGTCACCAGTGATAGTGACACCTCTGCCATGCTTGTAGCAGCTGGTCCTAAGATCTACGCCTCCAGCCCTGAGTGTTTGCCTATGTGACTTGTTGATCATCATAGCGAAGCAGATGCTTACAGAAAACTGCAGGGGCTTAGATTGAAAAGAAAAACATTGATGAACCCATCATTTCAGCGACAGGGTCTGCCACACGACTGACTGAAATGACTGGTTGGTTTGTGCCCCCACCAAAAAAGAATCAATCAATCAATCTCTCCTTGCACAAACTGGCTCTACAGAGGCAAGATGTCCACCTCATCATCCTCCGATTCCTCACCCCTTTCACTGTGTACATCCCCCTCCTTACAGATTATTAATTCGTCCCCACTGGAATCCACCATCTCAGATCCCTGTGTACTTTCTGGAGGCAATTGCTGGTGAATGTCTCCACGGAGGAATTGATTATAATTCATTTTGATGATCATCATCTTCTCCACATTTTCTGGAAGTAACCTCGTACGCCGATTGCTGACAAGGTGAGCGGCTGCACTAAACACTCTTTTGGAGTACACACTGGAGGGAGGGCAATTTAGGTAGAATAAAGCCAGTTTGTGCAAGGGCCTCCAAATTGCCTCTTTTTCCTGCCAGTATACATACTGACATGCCTACCTGGATGCAGTCACTCATATAATTCTCCACCATTCTTTCAAAGGTGACAGAATCATATGCAGTGACAGTAGACGACATGTCAGTAATCGTTGCCAGGTCCTTCAGTCCGGACCAGATGCCAGCACTCACTCCAGACTGCCCTGCATCACCGCCAGCGGGTGGGCTCGGAATTCTTAGCCTTTTCCTCGCACCCCCACTTGCGGGAGAATGTGAAGGAGGAGCTGTTGACGGGTCATGTTCCGCTTGACTTGACAATTTTCTCACCAGCAGGTCTTTGAACCTCTGCAGACTTGTGTCTGCCGGAAAGAGAGATACAATGTAGGTTTTAAATCTAGGATCGAGCACGGTGGCCAAAATGTAGTGCTCTGATTTCAACAGATTGAATCCTGGTTAAGTGAATTAAGGGCTCCATCCACAAGTCCCACATGCCTAGTGGAATCGCTCTGTTTTAGCTCCTCCTTCAATGTCTCCAGCTTCTTCTACAAAAGCCTGATGAGGGGAATGACCTGACTCAGGCTGGCAGTGTCTGAACTGACTTCACGTGTGGCAAGTTCAAAGGGTTGCAGAACCTTGCACAACGTTGAAATCATTCTCCACTGCGCTTGAGTCAGGTGCATTCCCCCTCCTTTGCCTATTTAGTGGGCAGATGTATAGGCTTGAATGGCCTTTTGCTGCTCCTCCATCCTCTGAAGCATATAGAGGGTTGAATTCCACCTCGTTACCACCTCTTGCTTCAGATGATGGCAGGACAGGTTCAGGAATGTTTGGTGGTGCTCCAGTCTTTGACATGCGGTGGCTGAAGGCAGAAAGTGGCCCGCAATTCTTCGGGCCACCGACAGCATCTCTTGCACGCCCCTGTCATTTTTTAAATAATTCTGCACCACCAAATTAAATGTATGTGCAAAACATGGGACGTGCTGGAATTTACCCAGATGTAATGCACGCACAATATTGGTGGCGTTGTCCGATGTCACAAATCCCCAGGAGAGTCCAATTGGGGTAAGCCATTCTGCGATGATGTTCCTCAGTTTCCGTAAGAGGTTGTCAGCTGTGTGCCTCTTATGGAAAGTGGTGATACAAAGCGTAGCCTGCCTAGGAACGAGTTGGCAATTGTGAGATGCTGCTACTGGTGCCGCCGCTGCTGTTCTTGCTGCGGGGGGCAATACATCTACCCAGTGGGCTGTCACAGTCATATAGTCCTGAGTCTGCCCTGCTCCACTTAACCACAGACAAGTGGACATTGGGTACAACTGCATTTTTTAGGACACTGGCGACTCTTTTTCTGAGGTCTGTGTACATTTTCGGTATCGCCTGCCTAGAGAAATGGAACCTAGAGGGTATTTGGTACCGGGGACACAGTACCTCAATCAAGTCTCTAGTTGCCTGTAAATTAACGATGGATACCGGAACCACGTTTCTCACCACCCAGGCTGACAAGACCTGAGTTATCCGCTTTGCAGCAGGATGACTGCTGTGATATTTCATCTTCCTCGCAAAGGACTGTTGGACAGTCAATTGCTTACTGGAAGTAGTACAAGTGGTCTTCCGACTTCCCCTCTGGGATGACGATCGACTCCCAGCAGCAACAACAGCAGCGCCAGCAGCAGTAGGCGTTACACTCAAGGATGCATCGGAGGAATCCCAGGCAGGAGAGGACTCGTCAGACTTGCCAGTGACATGGCCTGCAGGACTATTGGCTCTCCTGTCTAAGGAGGAAATTGACACTGAGGGAGTTGGTGGTGTGGTTTGCAGGAGCTTGGTTACAAGAGAAAGGGATTTAGTGGTCAGTGGACTGCTTCCGCTGTCATCCAAAGTTTTTGAACTTGTCACTGACTTATGATGAATGCGCTGCAGGTGTCGTATAAGGGAGGATGTTCCGAGGTGGTTAACGTCCTTATCCCTACTTATTACAGCTTGACAAAGGCAACACACGGCTTGACACCTGTTGTCCGCATTTGTGTACAGGATGCATACCTTCATGTCCCCATTTATCCACCTCATCAGGCGTACCTCAGATTTGCGGTACAGGACTGTCATTGCCAATTTCAGACGTTGCTGTTTGGTCTCTCCATGGCCCTGAGAATTTTCACCAAGGTAATGGCGGAAATGATGGTGCTCCTGTGCAAGCAAGGTGTCACAATTATCCCGTACTTGGGCGATCTCATAAAAGCGAGATCAAGAGAGCAGTTGCTGAACAGCGTATCACTTTCACTGAAAGTGTTACAGCAACACGGCTGGATTCTCAATATCCCGAAGTCGCAGTTGATTCCTACTACTCGTCTGTCTTTCTTGGGCATGATTCTGGACACGGACCAGAAGAGGGTTTATCTTCTGATAGATAAGGCCCAGGAACTCATGACTCTTGTCAGGAACCTATTGAAACCAAAACTTGTGTCAGTGCATCACTGCACTCGAGTCCTGGGAAAGATGGTGGCATCATACGAGGCCATTCCATTCGGCAGGTTCCATGCGAGGACTTTCCAATGGGACCTACTGGACAAGTGGTCCGGGTCACATTTACAGATGCATTGGTTGATCACCCTGTCCCCCAGGGTCAGGGTATCACTCCTGTGGTGGCTGCAGAGTGCTCACCTTCTCGAGGGACGCAGATTCAGCATTCAGGGCTGGATCCTGGTGACCACAGACGCAAGCCTCCAAGGTTGGGGAGCAGTCACACAGGGAAGAAATTTCCAAGGTCTTTGGTCAAGTCAAGAGACTTGTCTTCACATCAACATATACAATGCCCTACGTCAAGCGGAGACCTTACTTTGCTACCAACCGGTTCTGATCCAGTCAGACGTCACCGTCGGCACAAGGAGCACAAGGCGGCACAAGGAGCAGAGTGGCGATGGCACAAGCCACCAGAATTCTTCGCTGGGTGGAGAATCACGCAAGCGCACTGTCAGCAGTGTTCATTCCGGGAGTGGACAACTAGGAAGCAGACTTCCTCAGCAGACACGACCTACATCCGGGAGAGTGGGGACTTCATCAGGAAGTCTTTGCACAGATTACAAGTCGGTGGGAACTGCCACAGATAGACATGATGCCGTCCCGGCTCAACAAAAAGCTACAGAGGTATTGCGCAAGGTCAAGAGACCCTCAGGCAGTAGCTGTAGACGCCCTAGTGACACCGTGGGTGTTCCGGTCGGTCTATGTATTTCCTCCTCTTCCTCTCATACCCAAGGTGTTGAGGATAATAAGACAAAGAAAAGTGAGAACAATCCTCATTGTTCCAGATTGGCCACGGAGGACCTGGTATCCGGATCTGCAGGAAATGCTCACAGAAGATCTGTGGCCTCTCCCTCTAAGACAGGACCTGTTGCATCAGGGGCCCTGTCTGTTCCAAGACTTACCGCGGCTGCGTTTGACGGCATGGCGGTTGAATGCCGGATCCTAGCATTCCGGTTGAGGTCATCCCTACGCTGATAAAGGCTAGGAAGGATGTAACGTTAAAACATTACACCGTATATGGCGAAATTATGTTTCTTGGTGTGAGGCCAGGAATGCTCCTACGGAAGAATTCCATCTGGGCCGTTTCCTTCACTTCCTACAAACTGGAGTGAATTTGGGCCTACAATTAGGCTCTATTAAGGTCCAGATTTCGGCCTTATCCATTTTCTTTCAAAAAGAATTGGCTTCTCCTCCAGAAGTTCAGACTTTTGTAAAAGGAGTGCTGCATATTCAGCCTCCTTTTGTGCCTCCGGTGGCACCTTGGGACCTTAACGTGGTGTTAAGTTTTCTAAAATCACACTGGTTTGAACCACTTAAAACAGTGGAGTTAAATTATCTCACGTGGAAGGTGGTCATGTTATTAACCTTGGCTTCGGCTAGGCGAGTGTCGGAATTAGCGGCTTTGTCACATAAAAGCCCATATTTGGTATTCCATGTGGATAGAGCGGAATTGCGGACCCGTCCTCAATTCCTACCAAAAGTGGTCTCATCTTTTCATATGAACCAACCTATTGTGGTGCCTGTGGCTACGCGTGACTTGGAGGATTCCGAGTTACTTGATGTGGTCAGGGCTTTGAAAATTTACGTGGCCAGGACGGCTAGAGTCAGGAAAACTGAAGCGCTGTTTGTCCTGTATGCAACCAACAAGATTGGTGCCCCTGCTTCAAAGCAGGCTATTGCTCGCCGGATTTGTAACACGATTCAGCAAGCGCATTCTATGGCTGGATTGCAGTTACTGAAATCGGTCAAGGTCCATTCCACGAGGAAAGTGGGCTCTTCTTGGGCGGCTGCCCGAGGGGTCTCAGCACTACAGCTGTGTCAAGCTGCTACTTGGTCGGGTTCAAACACCTTTGCAAAATACTATAAGTTTGATACCCTGGCTGAGGAGGAACTCATGTTTGCTCAATCGGTGCTGCAGAGTCATCCGCACTCTCCCGCCCGTTTTGGAGCATTGGTATAATCCCCATGGTCCTTACGGAGTCCCCAGCATCCTCTAGGACGTTAGAGAAAATAAGATTTTAAACCTACCGGTAAATCTTTTCTCGTAGTCCGTAGAGGATGCTGGGCGCCCGTCCCAAGTGCGGACTACTTCTGCAATACTTGTATATAGTTATTGCTTCAATAAGGGTTATGTTATAGTTGCATCGGTCCTGCACTGATGCTATGTTGTTTTTTCATACTGATAACTGGGTAGTTTATCACAAGTTATACGGTGTGATTGGTGTGGCTGGTATGAATCTTGCCCTGGATTAACAAAATCCTTTCCTCATACTGTCCGTCTCCTCTGGGCACAGTTTCTCTAACTGTGGCATAGAGGGAGGAGCCAGTGCACACCCAGAACTAAAGTCTTTCTTAAAGTGCCCATGTCTCCTGTGGAGCCCGTCTATCCCCATGGTCCTTACGGAGTCCCCAGCATCCTCTACGGACTACGAGAAAAAGATTTACCGGTAGGTTTAAAATCTTATTTTCTACTGTATTCTTTTCTATCCTAGTTTATTACGACCCACTCTCATCCAAGGAGTTTGATATTCTACTACCTGCATGCAATTTAAATTGCTTAAATTGTTTATATGGTTGATTTGTCCTTCACAATCCATAATCTGCAACTTGGATGGTTTTGTGTCATTGAAAAATAAGATTTTACTTACCGATAAATCTATTTCTCGTAGTCCGTAGTGGATGCTGGGACTCCGTCAGGACCATGGGGAATAGCGGCTCCGCAGGAGACAGGGCACAAAATTTAAAAGTTTGACCACTAGGTGGTGTGTACTGGCTCCTCCCCCTATGACCCTCCTCCAAGCCTCAGTTAGGATACTGTGCCCGGACGAGCGTACACAATAAGGAAGGATTTTGAATCCCGGGTAAGACTCATACCAGCCACACCAATCACACCGTACAACTTGTGATCTGAACCCAGTTAACAGTATGACAAACGTAGGAGCCTCTGAACAGACGGCTCACAACAATAACAACCCGATTTTTTTGTAACAATAACTATGTACAAGTATTGCAGACAATCCGCACTTGGGATGGGCGCCAGCATCCACTACGGACTACGAGAAATAGATTTATCGGTAAGTAAAATCTTATTTTCTCTGACGTCCTAGTGGATGCTGGGACTCCGTCAGGACCATGGGGATTATACCAAAGCTCCCAAACGGGCGGGAGAGTGCGGATGACTCTGCAGCACCGAATGAGAGAACTCCAGGTCCTCCTTAGCCAGGGTATCAAATTTGTAGAATTTTACAAACGTGTTCTCCCCTGACCACGTAGCTGCTCGGCAGAGTTGTAATGCCGAGACCCCTCGGGCAGCCGCCCAAGATGAGCCCACCTTCCTTGTGGAATGGGCCTTGACAGATTTAGGCTGTGGCAGGCCTGCCACAGAATGTGCAAGTTGAATTGTGCTACAAATCCAACGAGCAATCGTCTGCTTAGAAGCAGGAGCACCCAGCTTGTTGGGTGCATACAGTATAAACAGCGAGTCAGATTTTCTGACTCCAGCCGTCCTTGAAATATATATTTTCAATGCTCTGACAACGTCCAGCAACTTGGAATCCTCCAAATCGCTAGTAGCCGCAGGCACCACAATAGGCTGGTTCAGGTGAAACGCTGAAACCACCTTAGGCAGAAAGTGAGGACGCGTCCGCAGTTCTGCCCTGTCCGAATGGAAAATCAGATATGGGCTTTTATACGATAAAGCCGCCAATTCTGACACTCTCCTGGCTGAAGCCAGGGCCAGTAGCATGGTTACTTTCCATGTAAGATATTTCAAATCCACCGATTTGAGTGGCTCAAACCAATGGGATCTGAGAAAATCCAAAACTACATTAAGATCCCACGGTGCCACTGGGGGCACAACCGGGGGCTGTATATGTAGTACTCCTTTTACAAAAGTCTGGACTTCAGGAACTGAAGCCAGTTCTTTCTGGAAGAAAATCGACAGGGCCGAAATTTGAACCTTAATGGACCCTAATTTGAGGCCCATAGACAATCCTGTTTGCAGGAAATGTAGGAATCGACCCAGTTGAAATTCCTCCGTCGGGGCCTTCCTGGCCTCACACCACGCAACATATTTTCTCCAAATGCGGTGATAATGTTGTGCAGTCACCTCCTTTCTGGCTTTTACCAGGGTAGGGATGACCTCTTCCGGAATGCCTTTTTCCCTTAGGATTCGGCGTTCAACCGCCATGCCGTCAAACGCAGCCGCGGTAAGTCTTGGAATAGACACGGTCCCTGCTGAAGCAGGTCCCGTCTTAGAGGTAGAGGCCACGGATCTTCCGTGAGCATCTCCTGAAGTTCCGGGTACCAAGTTCTTCTTGGCCAATCCGGAGCCACCAGTATCGTTCTCACTCCCCTTTGCCGTATAATTCTCAGTACTTTTGGTATGAGAGGCAGAGGAGGAAACACATACACT
Source organism: Pseudophryne corroboree (assembly GCF_028390025.1). Lineage (NCBI taxonomy): Eukaryota > Metazoa > Chordata > Amphibia > Anura > Myobatrachidae > Pseudophryne > Pseudophryne corroboree. The sequence continues at coordinate 271,888 of NW_026970014.1, forward strand.
GACTGGTACACCCATGGTGTTACCAGAGCGTCTACAGCTATTGCCTGAGGGTCTCTTGACCTGGCGCAATACCTGTCCAGTTTTTTGTTGAGGCGGGACGCCATCATGTCCACCATTGGTCTTTCCCAATGGACCACAATCATGTGGAAGACTTCTGGATGAAGTCCCCACTCTCCCGGGTGCAGATCGTGTCTGCTGAGGAAGTCTGCTTCCCAGTTGTCCACTCCCGGGATGAACACAGCTGACAGTGCTAATACATGATTTTCTGCCCAGCGGAGAATCCTTGCAGCTTCTGCCATTGCCCTCCTGCTTCTTGTGCCGCCCTGTCTGTTTACGTGGGCGACTGCCGTGATGTTGTCTGACTGAATCAACACCGGCTGACCCTGAAGCAGAGGTTTTGCCAGGCTTAGAGCATTGTAGATTGCTCTTAGCTCCAGTATATTTATGTGAAGAGACGTCTCCAGGCTTGACCACACGCCCTGGAAGTTTCTTCCCTGTGTGACCGCTCCCCAGCCTCTCAGGCTGGCATCCGTGGTCACTAGGACCCAGTTCTGTATGCCGAATCTGCGGCCCTCTAACAGATGAGCACTCTGCAACCACCATAGCAGAGACACTCTTGTCCTTGTGGACAATTTTATCCGCTGATGCATCTGCAGATGCGATCCGGACCATTTGTCCAGCAGATCCCACTTAAAAGTTCGTGCATGGAATCTGCCGAATGGAATCGCTTCGTAAGAAGCTACCATTTTTCCCAGGACTCTTGTGCATTGATGCACAGATACTTTTCCTGGTTTTAGGAGGTTCCTGACTAGATCGGATAACTCCCTGGCTTTCTCCTCCGGAAGAAATACCTTTTTCTGAACAGTGTCCAGAATCATCCCTAGGAACAACAGACGTGTCGTCGGGATCAGTTGGGATTTTGGAAAATTCAGAATCCACCCGTGTTGTTGGAGCACTACTTGGGTTAGTGCTGCTCCGACCTCCAGCTGTTCTCTGGATCTTGCCCTTATCAGGAGATCGTCCAAGTAAGGGATAATTAAGACGCCTTCTCTTCGAAGAAGGATCATCATTTCGGCCATTACCTTGGTAAAGACCCGGGGTGCCGTGGACAATCCAAACGGCAGCGTCTGAAACTGATAATGACAGTTTTGGACCACGAACCTGAGGTACCCTTGGTGTGAAGGACAAATTGGAACATGAAGGTAAGCATCCTTGATGTCCAAGGACACCATAAAATCCCCTTCTTCCAGATTCGCTATCACTGCTCTGAGTGACTCCATCTTGAACTTGAATTTTTTGTATGTACAGGTTCAGAGATTTTAGATTTAGAATCGGTCTTACCGAGCCGTCCGGCTTCGGTACCACAAATAGCGTGGAGTAATACCCCTGTCCCTGTTGTAGGAGGGGTACCTTGACTATCACCTGCTGAGAATACAGCTTGTGAATGGCCTCCAATACCGTCGCCCTGTCGGAGGGAGACGTTGGCAAAGCAGACTTTAGGAAACGGCGAGGAGGGGACTTCTCGAATTCCAACCTGTAACCCTGAGATACTACCTGCAGGGTCCAGGGGTCCACCTGCGAGTGAGCCCACTGTGCGCTGAAAACCGACCCCAAATAATTCCTCCCCCTTATACGGCAATACTTCCATATGTCGTTTGGAATCCGCATCACCTGACCACTGGCGCGTCCATAAACTTCTTCTGGCAGATATGGACATCGCACTTACTCTTGATGCCAGAGTGCAAATATCTCTCTGTGCATCTCGCATATAAAGAAATGCATCCTTTAACTGCTCTATAGTCAGTAAAATACTGTCCCTATCCAGGGTATCAATATTTTCAGACAGTGACTCCGACCAAGCCACGCCAGCACTGCACATCCAGGCTGAGGCGATTGCTGGTCTCAGTATAACACCCGTATGTGTGTATATACTTTTTAATGTATTCTCCAGCCTCCTATCAGCTGGATCCTTGAGGGCGGCCGTATCAGGAGACGGTAACGCCACTTGCTTTGAAAAGCGTGTGAGCGCCTTATCCACCCTAGGAGGTGTTTCCCAGCGCGCCCTAACCTCTGGCGGGAAAGGGTATAATGCCAATAACTTCTTTGAAATTAGCAGTTTTCTATCTGGGGTAACCCACGCTTCATCACACACTTCATTCAGTTCCTCTGATTCAGGAAAAACTATCGGTAGTTTTTTCACACCCCACATAATACCCCTTTTTGTGGTACTTGCAGTATCAGAGATATGCAAAGCCTCCTTCATTGCCGTGATCATATAACGTGTGGCCCTACTGGAAAATACGTTTGTTTCTTCACCGTCGACACTGGATTCAGTGTCAGTGTCTGGGTCTGTGTCGACCGACTGAGGTAAAGGGCGTTTTACAGCCCCTGACGGTGTCTGAGACGCCTGGACAGGTACTAACTGGTTTGCCGGCTGTCTCATGTCGTCAACCGACTTTTGTAGCGTGCTGACACTATCCCGTAATTCCATAAACAAAGCCATCCATTCTGGTGTCGACTCCCTAGGGGGTGACATCACCATTACAGGCAATTGCTCCGCCTCCACGCCAACATCGTCCTCATACATGTCGACACACACGTACCGACACACAGCAGACACACAGGGAATGCTCTGATAGAAGACAGGACCCCACTAGCCCTTTGGGGAGACAGAGGGAGAGTTTGCCAGCACACACCCAAGCGCTATAAATATATATAGGGACAACCTTAATAAGTGTGTTCCCTTTATAGCAGCTCAAATATTATAAATATCGCCAATAAGTGCCCCCCCTCTCTGTTTTTACCCTGTTTCTGTAGTGCAGTGCAGGGGAGAGTCCTGGGAGCCTTCCTCGCAGCGGAGCTGGGCAGGAAAATGGCGCTGTGTGCTGAGGAGAATAGGCCCCGCCCCCTTTTCGGCGGGCTTCTTCTCCCGGTTTTTTTGGAACCTGGCAGGGGTTAAATACATCCATATAGCCCCAGGGGCTATATGTGATATATTTTAGCCAGAATAGGTATATTACATTGCTGCCCAGGGCGCCCCCCCCAGCGCCCTGCACCCTCAGTGACCGCTGGTGTGAAGTGTGCGGAGAGCAATGGCGCACAGCTGCAGTGCTGTGCGCTACCTCATGAAGACTGAGACGTCTTCTGCCGCCGGTTTCTGGACCTCTTCTCTATTCGGCATCTGCAAGGGGGTCGGCGGCGCGGCTCCGGTGACCCATCCAGGCTGTACCTGTGATCGTCCCTCTGGAGCTAGTGTCCAGTAGCCTAAGAAGCAAATCCATCCTGCACGCAGGTGAGTTCACTTCTTCTCCCCTAAGTCCCTCGTTGCAGTGAGCCTGTTGCCAGCAGGACTCACTGAAAATAAAAAACCTAACAAACTTTTTCTAAGCAGCTCTTTAGGAGAGCCACCTAGATTGCACCCTGCTCGGACGGGCACAAAAACCTAACTGAGGCTTGGAGGAGGGTCATAGGGGGAGGAGCCAGTACACACCACCTAGTGGTCAAACTTTTAAATTTTGTGCCCTGTCTCCTGCGGAGCCGCTATTCCCCATGGTCCTGACGGAGTCCCAGCATCCACTAGGACGTCAGAGAAATCTTATAATAAAAATGTATATATATATTAAAAAAAAAAAAAAGTTATAAGACATATGCATTCAATATTTGAAGAAACAAAATAAAATAAAGCTATCTATTGGGTTTCACTAACAAGCACATTGGAAGACTTGACTACTGTTAAAAGACATGCATTACATGGTATAGAGCCACAAACCACAATGTAGTAAAATAAAAACAAACTTATATGTGTATCAAACCTATGTGAGGCTTACATTGATAGTGCAAGATCAACACTCTATCAACTGTGCAAACTAGACTGCACATAAATTAGAGATGAGCGCCTGAAATTTTTCGGGTTTTGTGTTTTGGTTTTGGGTTCGGTTCCGCGGCCGTGTTTTGGGTTCGAACGCGTTTTGGCAAAACCTCACCGAATTATTTTTGTCGGATTCGGGTGTGTTTTGGATTCGGGTGTTTTTTTCCAAAAACACTAAAAAACAGCTTAAATCATAGAATTTGGGGGTCATTTTGATCCCAAAGTATTATTAACCTCAAAAACCATAATTTACACTCATTTTCAGTCTATTCTGAATACCTCACACCTCACAATATTATTTTTAGTCCTAAAATTTGCACCGAGGTCGCTGTGTGAGTAAGATAAGCGACCCTAGTGGCCGACACAAACACCGGGCCCATCTAGGAGTGGCACTGCAGTGTCACGCAGGATGTCCCTTCCAAAAAACCCTCCCCAAACAGCACATGACGCAAAGAAAAAAAGAGGCGCAATGAGGTAGCTGTGTGAGTAAGATTAGCGACCCTAGTGGCCGACACAAACACCGGGCCCATCTAGGAGTGTCACTGCAGTGTCACGCAGGATGGCCCTTCCAAAAAACCCTCCCCAAACAGCACATGACGCAAAGAAAAAAAGAGGCGCAATGAGGTAGCTGTGTGAGTAAGATTAGCGACCCTAGTGGCCGACACAAACACCGGGCCCATCTAGGAGTGGCACTGCAGTGTCACGCAGGATGGCCCTTCCAAAAAACCCTCCCCAAACAGCACATGACGCAAAGAAAAAAAGAGGCGCAATGAGGTAGCTGACTGTGTGAGTAAGATTAGCGACCCTAGTGGCCGACACAAACACCGGGCCCATCTAGGAGTGGCACTGCAGTGTCACGCAGGATGTCCCTTCCAAAAAACCCTCCCCAAACAGCACATGACGCAAAGAAAAAAAGAGGCGCAATGAGGTAGCTGTGTGAGTAAGATTAGCGACCCTAGTGGCCGACACAAACACCGGGCCCATCTAGGAGTGGCACTGCAGTGTCACGCAGGATGGCCCTTCCAAAAAACCCTCCCCAAACAGCACATGACGCAAAGAAAAAAAGAGGCTTTTTACTGATATTTGGTGTTTTGGATTTGACATGCTCTGTACTATGACATTGGGCATCGGCCTTGGCAGACGACGTTGCTGGCATTTCATCGTCTCGGCCATGACTAGTGGCAGCAGCTTCAGCACGAGGTGGAAGTGGATCTTGATCTTTCCCTAATTTTGGAACCTCAACATTTTTGTTCTCCATATTTTAATAGGCACAACTAAAAGGCACCTCAGGTAAACAATGGAGATGGATGGATTGGATACTAGTATACAATTATGGACGGGCTGCCGAGTGCCGACACAGAGGTAGCCACAGCCGTGAACTACCGCACTGTACTGTGTCTGCTGCTAATATATAGACTGGTTGATAAAGAGATAGTATACTCGTAACTAGTATGTATGTATAAAGAAAGAAAAAAAAAACCACGGTTAGGTGGTATATACAATTATGGACGGGCTGCCGAGTGCCGACACAGAGGTAGCCACAGCCGTGAACTACCGCACTGTACTGTGTCTGCTGCTAATATATAGACTGGTTGATAAAGAGATAGTATACTCGTAACTAGTATGTATGTATAAAGAAAGAAAAAAAAACCACGGTTAGGTGGTATATACAATTATGGACGGGCTGCCGAGTGCCGACACAGAGGTAGCCACAGCCGTGAACTACCGCACTGTACTGTGTCTGCTGCTAATATATAGACTGGTTGATAAAGAGATAGTATACTCGTAACTAGTATGTATGTATAAAGAAAGAAAAAAAAACCACGGTTAGGTGGTATATACAATTATGGACGGGCTGCCGAGTGCCGACACAGAGGTAGCCACAGCCGTGAACTACCGCACTGTACTGTGTCTGCTGCTAATATATAGACTGGTTGATAAAGAGATAGTATACTCGTAACTAGTATGTATGTATAAAGAAAGAAAAAAAAACCACGGTTAGGTGGTATATACAATTATGGACGGGCTGCCGAGTGCCGACACAGAGGTAGCCACAGCCGTGAACTACCGCACTGTACTGTGTCTGCTGCTAATATATAGACTGGTTGATAAAGAGATAGTATACTCGTAACTAGTATGTATGTATAAAGAAAGAAAAAAAAACCACGGTTAGGTCACTGGTATATACAATTATGGACGGGCTGCCGAGTGCCGACACAGAGGTAGCCACAGCCGTGAACTACCGCACTGTACTGTGTCTGCTGCTAATATATAGACTGGTTGATAAAGAGATAGTATACTCGTAACTAGTATGTATGTATAAAGAAAGAAAAAAAAACCACGGTTAGGTCACTGGTATATACAATTATGGACGGGCTGCCGAGTGCCGACACAGAGGTAGCCACAGCCGTGAACTACCGCACTGTACTGTGTCTGCTGCTAATATAGACTGGTTGATAAAGAGATAGTATACTACTAATATTATATACTGGTGGTCAGGTCACTGGTCACTAGTCACACTGGCAGTGGCACTCCTGCAGCAAAAGTGTGCACTGTTTAATTTTAATATAATATTATGTACTCCTGGCTCCTGCTATAACCTATAACTGGCACTGCAGTAGTGCTCCCCAGTCTCCCCCACAATTATAAGCTGTGTGAGCTGAGCAGTCAGACAGATATATAATATATATAGATGATGCAGCACACTGGCCTGAGCCTGAGCAGTGCACACAGATATGGTATGTGACTGAGTCACTGTGTGCTGTGTATCGCTTTTTTCAGGCAGAGAACGGATTATAAATAAAAGTGGTGGTCACTGGTCACTATCAGCAAAACTCTGCACTGTACACTACTGAGTAGTACTCCTAATGCTCCCCAAAATTAGTAAATCAAGTGTCTAAACGGAGAGGACGCCAGCCACGTCCTCTCCCTATCAATCTCAATGCACGTGTGAAAATGGCGGCGACGCGCGGCTCCTTATATAGAATCCGAGTCTCGCGATAGAATCCGAGCCTCGCGAGAATCCGACAGCGTCATGATGACGTTCGGGCGCGCTTGGGTTAACCGAGCAAGGCGGGAAGATCCGAGTCGCTCGGACCCGTGAAAAAAAACATGAAGTTCTGGCGGGTTCGGATTCAGAGAAACCGAACCCGCTCATCTCTAACATAAATGCCATAAAATTTATCTGAGATTTTAGTAAATAAGGCCCGTTGCTGTCCGGGTCACGCAGCCGTCTCGGCCCACCCCCATACGGTCCGGTCATGTCTGCGTTGTCCGGACTGTGCCCCCAAAATGGCGGCACAACGCCACTGGCCCGACTCCTCCTGCCCAGTGACCGCCTATGCCTGTCAATCAGGCAGAGGCGCTCACTGGGCAGAGATGCTGATCGCATCTCTGGCATGTGCCGGTGCACTGCGGCACCAGCACACACGCACTTCAGACCTGATCTCCTGTTGTGTGAATATGCACAGCAGGGATCAGGTCTGAATTAGGCCCTATATACAGCTGTCAGTAAGGCAGGGATGTGCTGCTGCCAGTGAGGCAGGGATGTGCTGCTGGTAGTGAAGCAGTGATGTGCTGCTGTCAGCGAAGCAGTGCTGTGCTGCTGTCAGCGAGGCAGAAATGTGCTGCTGTCAGCGAGGCAGGGATGTGCTGCTGTCAGCGAGGCAGGGATGTGCTGCTGTCAGCGAGGCAGGGATGTGCTGCTGTCAGCGAGGCAGGGATGTGCTGCTGTCAGCGAGGCAGGGATGTGCTGCTGTCATTGAAGCAGGAATGTGCTGCTGCAGTGAGGCAGAGATATGCTGCCCACTATCTCCCTGTCACCCCTGCCTGAGTCACACACTTTCCCTGTCACCCCTGCCTCAGTTACCCACTATCTCCCAGTCACCGCTGCCTCAGTCAACCACTATACCTGCGATCCCTGCCTCAGTCACCCACTATACCAGTCACCCCTGCTTTAGTCACCCACTGTCACCCTATCACCCCTGCTTCAGTCACCCACTATCCCTGTCAACCCTGCCTCAGTCACCCACTATCTCCCAGTCACCCCTGCCTCAGTCAGCCACTATCCCTGTCACCCCTGCCTCAGTCTCTTACTGTCCCTGTCACCCCTGCCACAATCATCCACTATCTCCCTATCACCCCTGCCTTAGTCATTTATTATCCCTGTCACCCACTTTCTTCCCATACTTACCCAACCCCTTCCTATCACCCCTCCCACAGTAACCCACTATCTCCCTGTCACCCACTATCTCCCAGTCACCCCGGCCTCAGTCACCCACTATCTTCCACTCATACATGCTTCAGTCACCCACTATCTCCCAGTCATCCCTGCCTCAGTCACCTACTGACACCAGTGCAGACATTTCTGCTGCGGCCTCTCCACTCTCCAGCGTGAACGTCCTGACGACTGAGGAAATCCGCTTCCCAGTTGAGGACTCCGGGAATGAACACTGCCGATATTGCTGTCAGATGACATTCTACCCAACGGAGGATTTTTGATACTTCCAGCTTTGCCATGCAGTTTCGAGTGCCGCCTAGTTTCGAGTGCCGCCTTGATGATTTGTGTACACTACCGTGGTGGCGTTGTCAGATTGTACTTGAACAGGCCTGTTCTGTACTAGAGGCAGGGCCAGTGTCAATTAATTGAACACTGCCTGCAATTCCAGAATGTATATCAGGAGGAGAGATTCCTCCCTGGTTCACCGCCCTGGAGAAAGTGTTGCTCCAACACCGTGGCCCAGCCCAAAAGACTGGCATCCATTGTCAGGAGGACACAGTTGGAGATCCAGAAGGGATGGCCCCTGCTCAACTGTTGGTCCTGTAGCCACCAGCTCAGTGTCAGACGAACCTCCGGAGTCAAGGAGATCATTTGAGACATTATCCGATGAGGCAGGCCGTCCCACTTGGAGAGGATTAACCTCTGCAGAGGGCGGTAATGAAATTGAGCGTACTCTACCATATCGAAAGCCGACACCATGAGGTCTAGTACTTGCATCGCCATGTGTATCAACACTCTTGGGCGAGAGAGAAAGATACTGTCCTGAATTTTCAGGACTTTCTCTGGAGACAGAAACAATTGTTGGCTGTGTGTGTCCAGCAGTGCCCCTAGGTGCACCATGTTCCGAGCAGGGACCAGCGAGGACTTTTTTCAGTTGATGAGCCACCCGTGGACTTGTAGGAATTGGACCGCCAGTTCCAGATAACTGTGGAGAACCTCTTGGGAGTTCACCAGGATCAGCAAGTCGTCCAGATTTGGCAGGATCCTGATTCTCTGATGGTGAAGGGTCGTCATCACGGCCATGACCTTGGTGAATATCCGAGGTGCCGTGGCCAAACCAGAAGGCAGGACTTGAAATCCAAAAACAAACCAGGCACAACACTGCTTAGCTTCCATCATCAGATGAGATTGGACATATCCAGTGTGATGCGGCTGTAGATGATTTTTGCTGTTTCTAACTTCAACATCAATGAATAAGTTTCAAAATAGAATGCATCAAGAGAACGGTGTTGGTAGTATAAAACTACCTACAGCACCTGGTATTCCCAGGTGGTCTCACATCCAAGAACAAACCAGGCCTAAAATCAGGTGATATTGGGCATATACAGTGTGGTGTGGGTTTCTGTTAGAGTTCTTCTACTTCTAACTACTCGTACATAAATGAATAAGCGGACGATTTATTAAACCTGGTGAAATGATAATTTGCATGGTGATAAAGTACCAGCCAATCAGCTCCTAATTGCCATGTCACAGGCTGGGTTTGAAAAATGACAGTTAGGAGCAGACTGGCTTGTACTTTATCACCTTGCACTTTATCAGTTCACTGAACTAATCTCCTCTTGCGCTATAAATAGTATGATATGGCTCAAAGTTCAATAAAAACAAATAAATAATTTCATGTATTCTATATTTTTTATTACATATAAATATATATATATATATATATATATATATATACACTTTACAATAAACTATTAGACCGGTCAAATAAAATCACTAACAATATATTTGCATAGCTATAGGAGGTGGATCTTAGATAAACTCTGTGCACAGAGAAATTTTCAAAAATAAAAATCAGTCCATATATTGGATTAAAAAATCAATTTACCAGCTGTAATTCGCAATCATGTAGTAGATAACATATTTATAAGTTGTTATATATTGGAATTCCTCAATATGCTGCCACTTGGCAAAGGAGATGATATTGTGCAAAATAACCGCTCCACACTGGAGCCTTACGTGTAGCTTGCACCAGTTGTTATAACACGGGAGAGTCATTGGACCCTTATACCAGCCTTATTTGCACCCCCAAAATATACCATCATCTAGCGGTAATATCCGTGGACTAAACGGAGATCGGGAGAACACAACCGTGACTGTGGTGTCTGCATACGGCACTTGGAGGCGTGGACTCAGAGCTTGGAAGTCGGGTAATTATTCAGCACAGCAGGCGCCAGTGAAGCGCCGTTCCTGCAGCCCGAGACCGTCTCTTCTGTCATTGGACTCTCCCGTGTTATAACAACTGGTGCAAGCTACACGTAAGGCTCCAGTGTGGAGCGGTTATTTTGCACAATATCATCTCCTTTGCCAAGTGGCAGCATATTGAGGAATTCCAATATATAACAATTTATAAATATGTTATCTACTACATGGGTAAGAATTACAGCTGGTAAATTGATTTTTTAATCCAATATATGGACTGATTTTTATTTTTGAAAATTTCTCTGTGCACAGAGTTTATCTAAGATCCACCTCCTATAGCTATGCAAATATATTGTTAGTGATTTTATTTGACCAGTCTAATAGTTTATTGTAAAGTATATATATATATATATATATATATATATATATATATTTATATGTAATAAAAAATATAGAATATATGAAATTATTTATTTGTTTTTATTGAACTTTGAGCCATATCATACTATTTATAGCGCAAGAGGAGATTAGTTCAGTGTTCCAGTGTTACCGGAGACTTTAAAGTGCCGGTTCTTTTTTACTTGATTTACCCCAAGTCAAGCTCTCTCCTGCAGCTTAAGTATACATTAATTGCAGTATTATTTGTACATAATTTTTAATACCAGTAATTTGATCACCAGAATATGGTGATGATGTATTAGCGCCTGGTTATATTCTTTTGTATTGTTTTACTTAATCAGTTCACCAGGCTTAATAGATCTGCCCCAATGTTTCAAAATGGAATGCATCAAGAGAACGGTGTTGGTATTGTAAAAATACACACAGCTCCTGGTATTTCCTGGTGGTCTCCCATCCAAGTACTAAAACCAGGACCAACACTGCTCAGCTTCCATGATCAGGAGAGATTGGGCAAATCCAGTGTGCTGTGGCTGTAGATGAGCTCGTGGTTTCTGTTAGAGCTCTTCTACTTCTAACTTCTGGTACATAAAAGAATATGTGTAAAAATTAAATGTACAGTACCAAGAAAAGGGTGTTGGTAGTTTAAAAACACCTAAATAATCTGATAATACATGGATGGGAGACTGCTTGGTAGTAACAAAGTCCAATACTGCTTTGCTTCAAAGATCAAATGAGATTGGGCATATCCAGTGTGGTGTGGCTTTAGATAAGCTTTGTGGTTTCTGTTAGAGCTCTTCTACTTCTAACTACTGGTACATTAATGAATATGTATAAGGTTGTAGTTTATCCAATATCCCTTTACTACCTTACCTTCCCCCCCCCCCTCCCCTCCTTATAGCTTCCTTTGTTCTCTCCTCCTCGTGTGTGCGTTATTTGTTTTCTCATACATCCTAGAGGATGCTGGGATCACATTAAGAACCATGGGGTATAGACGGGATCCGCAGGAGACATGGGCACTTTAAGACTTTCAAAGGGTGTGAACTGTCTCCTCCCTCTATGCCCCTCCTCAGGGCCGAAACTAGGACTAACGGCACCCGGGGCAAGACAGAAATTTTGCGCCCCCCCCCCCCCCCAAAATAAATAAATAAAAATGAAAGAGGAGGTGACTTTTTCTGACATTAGCCCCAGAGTTGGCAGGGGCAATAGATGGCTGCAGCTACAAAAGGGTGCCTTTAAGTGCCATGGCTGTGTGAACTGCAGCTTTATGATGACAGGAAAGACATGCAGTCATCCAACTAAAGGAACAACATACCCGCTACGATTTCGGATGTCATGTGACACTAAATTTGTGACATACCTGATACTCTGTCCCTGTGGGAAAATTTATATAGGGAAGACGATACGTATGCTGAAGGAGAGGATAGCGATGCACAGGTCCTCCATAAAAAAGGCGTATCAAAAAATGGATGGAAGCACGCCACCGGTGGCTAGGCATTTTGTGACTATGGGACACAAATTAGGTGAATTTAAATTTATGCCTATAGACCATGTACCACCTTTGAGAAGAGGAGGAGATAGACACAGACTGCTATTACAGCAAGAGTGCCGATGGATCTACATGCTTGATGCGATGGTCCCTAATGGACTTAATGAAGAATGCTCATTTGCTTCATTCTTGTAATGCTGGCACTGGTGATAGATTGAAGATCCCTATAATATGGTAGAATTAAGTATAGAGAGTTATTGCAAGTACTTTGGGTCTAATCAGCAGATTGTTTCATTATCATTCTCCATTTTTTATTTATTTTTATGTGTATATGTTAACTCTGTCGATACTGTCTTGCATCGGGGCAAATGATCATCGTTGTCGCTCTTTAATTATTGTAGTGGACGGTTCATAAATATATGGACCCGATACAGAACAGTATCGAGGAGCATTCACTGGGTTGGTTGCTGGTGAATATGATTAGGTTTTTATGATAAGTCTTTTGTATACTGTTGTGGATGCGACCAGCTGCAATGTGTCCCGGACACACTCACTTTTGATTTTGGCTTTGCTGCCCTTAACGGCTGGTGTCTGCGCCGCTGGTGGGACGCACGGTGCGGCTCACGGGTCCGAACTTCCGGTTGGGTGACGCGTGCGTGTCGCGTGTCCGGACTTCCGGCCGGGTGGTTCGCTGGCGTGCGTTCCGGCTGCGGTGCACCCCGGCCGGGCGGTGTGACGGGTCTGAACGGAAGGGAGTGATGACGGTCACAGGTGTAGCAGGTAAGCTCCATTAAGTGTGTTTAAATAGAGCACACAAGTGAACAGATTTTTTGGCACTTTATACAGGCTTATTTTGCACATGGCACTATGGCACTTTGTAAGGCTATTCCCCTGATGAAGGATTAAGTCCGAAAACGGCTGTTTGGGTGGTCTACTGTGTTTCCCTGTGCTGATCAAACGATGAGTATATGACGAGCCTTGTAACTTTATTCACGTTTATAATACAGCATTTCTTGACAAAACTACAGTGTGCTGGTCCTGTCTTTGTGATTGCGTGGACATGTGATGATATATTTACCTGCTTGACCGGACACCTGGACTATACCTCTGAGAGTGTCAGTGCGGCTTCCCGGATTCTCATTCTGTGATAATCTTATATATATATATAATATATGTATGTATGTATGTGGCTGTGTACATATATACACGCTAGGGCTTTATATATATCTATCATGTGTGTATTACTGGTGTCTGCTGGTCTGAGGGATATCTGTGTTGAATTTGTTTCTTATTTTTTTATTTTTATTTTTCTATTTTATTATATATATATATATATATATATATCTGTATATATCTGTATATCTGTAGCTGTCACAGTGGTGAAAATGAGCAGTAGTTTGAATGAGCTGCAGGGGTTAACACCAGTCACAGTGAATATGTGTGTGTGTTTTACCTCCGTCTCTCGCTGTCCTGCTTCCATCCATCACTGTGCTGTCGGGCTGAATGCAATGCTGTGTGGGGCCAGAAAAAGGTCAGTAGCTGACCACATTCGTAGCTCGTGCGGGCGGGCAGTATACTTTTTTGGGCTTGCCGCCGCTGCTTAGGAAGGGAAACTAGACGTTACCCTGACTCCCTAGCTCCAGCAGCCGTGGCCAGCTTTCTGCAATGCCTCATGGGATTTGTAGTCTCTATGCTACTGCATAAAGTCTAAGCAGTAGCACACATGACTACAAATCCCATTTTTCTTCAATAGATTCTCTGCTGTGTCAGACCCAGCTGATCCCAGCGCCCTATCAAATCCCGCGCCCGGGTCACATGCCCCCCCTAGCCCCTCCCTAGTTTCGGCTCTGCCCTCCTCCAGACTCCAGTTTTAGAATTGTGCCCAGTGAGACTGGATGCACTACAGGGGAGTTCTACTGAGTTTCTCTGAAAAGACTTATGTTAGTTTTTCTTATTTTCAGGGAGGCTGCTGGCAACAGTCTCCCTGCTTCGTGGAACTTAGGGGAGAGAAGTATGACCAACTTCTAGTGAGTTCAATGGCTCTGCTTCTGGCTGACAGGACACCATTAGCTCCTGAGGGTGCTGATCGCTAGGTACGCCTAGATGCCCACTCCCGTAGCCTGCCATCACCCCCTTACAGAGCCAGAAGTCAGAAGACAGGCGAGTAGCAGAAGAACAGAAGACTTCTTCTCCAGTGACGGCATTCTGAGGTACCACGCAGCGAGCGGAATGCTGTGCGCCATGCTCCCACACAAACACAGGCACTGCAGGGTGCAGGGCGTGTGGGTGGGGAAGGGGGGCACCCTGGGCAGCATAAATTCCTCACAAAAGGCTGGCAAAAGTGGACATTAGTGCCTGGGCACTGTACTTACCCCGCCAGCGTAATTAATTATTTGTTTCTGAGCGGGACAGAAGCGTGCCATTACAGCGGCGGGGCTTCTTCCTCACCTCACCAGCACATCTATAGAGCGTAACAAGTCTATCACTATAGAGTTTATTATTTCCCAGACTGTGTACTTTTGGCGCTGGATTGTGAGCTGAAAAATCCTCTCTGTCCCTCTGACAGATTTACTGTAGGTCTATCCCCCATAAGCCGATGTGTCTGTGGGTACTTGGTACATGTGTGTCAACATGTCGGTGGCTGAATGTTTTTCCCAAGAGGAAACTATATTAGGAATGCAGACATATGATGGTGGCCCTGTTGGCACCACCAATAACTGACTGGGTGAAAGTTTCAGTAATATCAGAGTGAGGTTGGATAAATCTGTGTCCCAGACACAGACGTAGAGAAAAGATGTGATGTTCATGGCTATGCTTCTTTTCACTCAGGCCCGCAAAAATGTTACTACACATCGATACTGACTCGGATACTGATTCCTATGTCGGCCATAATATTTCCTGATTAGATCCAATATTGGCAAGGAGCATTCAGTACATGATTGTGGATATTAAGGACATATTAACTAGAGATGAGCGGGTTCGGTTTCTCTGAATCCGAACCCGCCAGAACTTCATGTTTTTTTTCACGGGTCCGAGCGACTCGGATCTTCCCGCCTTGCTCGGTTAACCCGAGCGCGCCCGAACGTCATCATGACGCTGTCGGATTCTCGCGAGGCTCGGATTCTATCGCGAGACTCGGATTCTATATAAGGAGCAGCGCGTCGCCGCCATTTTCACACGTGCATTGAGATTGATAGGGAGAGGACGTGGCTGGCGTCCTCTCCATTTAGATTATAAGAGACTGAGAGAGATTTACTGGAGCTGACTAGGAGGAGTACTGTTACTGTAGAAGTGTAGAGACTGAGTGGAGAGAGTTTACTAGTGAGGACAGTGCAGTTTACTTTATAATCCGTTCTCTGCCTGAAAAAAGCGATACACAGCACACAGTGACTCAGTCACATACCATATCTGTGTGCACTGCTCAGGCTCAGGCCAGTGTGCTGCATCATCTATTATCTATATATAATATTATATATATCTGTCTGACTGCTCAGCTCACACAGCTTATAATTGTGGGGGAGACTGGGGAGCACTACTGCAGTGCCAGTTATAGGTTATAGCAGGAGCCAGGAGTACATAATATATTATATAGTGAGTGACCACCAGGCACACAGTGCAGTTTATTTAATATATCCGTTCTCTGCCTGAAAAAAGCGATACACACAGTGACTCAGTCAGTCACATACCATATCTGTGTGCACTGCTCAGGCTCAGGCCAGTGTGCTGCATCATCTATATATTAGAGATGAGCGCCTGAAATTTTTCGGGTTTTGTGTTTTGGTTTTGGGTTCGGTTCCGCGGCCGTGTTTTGGGTTCGAACGCGTTTTGGCAAAACCTCACCGAATTTTTTTTGTCGGATTCGGGTGTGTTTTGGATTCGGGTGTTTTTTTCAAAAAACACTAAAAAACAGCTTAAATCATAGAATTTGGGGGTCATTTTGATCCCAAAGTATTATTAACCTCAAAAACCATAATTTACACTCATTTTCAGTCTATTCTGAATACCTCACACCTCACAATATTATTTTTAGTCCTAAAATTTGCACCGAGGTCGCTGTGTGAGTAAGATAAGCGACCCTAGTGGCCGACACAAACACCGGGCCCATCTAGGAGTGGCACTGCAGTGTCACGCAGGATGTCCCTTCCAAAAAACCCTCCCCAAACAGCACATGACGCAAAGAAAAAAAGAGGCGCAATGAGGTAGCTGTGTGAGTAAGATTAGCGACCCTAGTGGCCGACACAAACACCGGGCCCATCTAGGAGTGGCACTGCAGTGTCACGCAGGATGGCCCTTCCAAAAAACCCTCCCCAAACAGCACATGACGCAAAGAAAAAAAAGAGGCGCAATGAGGTAGCTGTGTGAGTAAGATTAGCGACCCTAGTGGCCGACACAAACACCGGGCCCATCTAGGAGTGGCACTGCAGTGTCACGCAGGATGGCCCTTCCAAAAAACCCTCCCCAAACAGCACATGACGCAAAAAAAAAAAGAGGCGCAATGAGGTAGCTGTGTGAGTAAGATTAGCGACCCTAGTGGCCGACACAAACACCGGGCCCATCTAGGAGTGGCACTGCAGTGTCACGCAGGATGTCCCTTCCAAAAAACCCTCCCCAAACAGCACATGATGCAAAGAAAAAAAGAGGCGCAATGAGGTAGCTGTGTGAGTAAGATTAGCGACCCTAGTGGCCGACACAAACACCGGGCCCATCTAGGAGTGGCACTGCAGTGTCATGCAGGATGTCCCTTCCAAAAAACCCTCCCCAAACAGCACATGACGCAAAGAAAAAAAGAGGCGCAATGAGGTAGCTGTGTGAGTAAGATTAGCGACCCTAGTGGCCGACACAAACACCGGGCCCATCTAGGAGTGGCACTGCAGTGTCACGCAGGATGTCCCTTCCAAAAAACCCTCCCCAAACAGCACATGACGCAAAGAAAAAAAGAGGCGCAATGAGGTAGCTGACTGTGTGAGTAAGATTAGCGACCCTAGTGGCCGACACAAACACCGGGCCCATCTAGGAGTGGCACTGCAGTGTCACGCAGGATGTCCCTTCCAAAAAACCCTCCCCAATCAGCACATGATGCAAAGAAAAAGAAAAGAAAAAAGAGGTGCAAGATGGAATTGTCCTTGGGCCCTCCCACCCACCCTTATGTTGTATAAACAAAACAGGACATGCACACTTTAACCAACCCATCATTTCAGTGACAGGGTCTGCCACACGACTGTGACTGATATGACGGGTTGGTTTGGACCCCCCCCAAAAAAGAAGCAATTAATCTCTCCTTGCACAAACTGGCTCTACAGAGGCAAGATGTCCACCTCATCTTCACCCTCCGATATATCACCGTGTACATCCCCCTCCTCACAGATTATCAATTCGTCCCCACTGGAATCCACCATCTCAGCTCCCTGTGTACTTTGTGGAGGCAATTGCTGCTGGTCAATGTCTCCGCGGAGGAATTGATTATAATTCATTTTAATGAACATCATCTTCTCCACATTTTCTGGATGTAACCTCGTACGCCGATTGCTGACAAGGTGAGCGGCGGCACTAAACACTCTTTCGGAGTACACACTTGTGGGAGGGCAACTTAGGTAGAATAAAGCCAGTTTGTGCAAGGGCCTCCAAATTGCCTCTTTTTCCTGCCAGTATAAGTACGGACTGTGTGACGTGCCTACTTGGATGCGGTCACTCATATAATCCTCCACCATTCTATCAATGTTGAGAGAATCATATGCAGTGACAGTAGACGACATGTCCGTAATCGTTGTCAGGTCCTTCAGTCTGGACCAGATGTCAGCATCAGCAGTCGCTCCAGACTGCCCTGCATCACCGCCAGCGGGTGGGCTCGGAATTCTGAGCCTTTTCCTCGCACCCCCAGTTGCGGGAGAATGTGAAGGAGGAGATGTTGACAGGTCGCGTTCCGCTTGACTTGACAATTTTGTCACCAGCAGGTCTTTCAACCCCAGCAGACCTGTGTCTGCCGGAAAGAGAGATCCAAGGTAGGCTTTAAATCTAGGATCGAGCACGGTGGCCAAAATGTAGTGCTCTGATTTCAACAGATTGACCACCCGTGAATCCTTGTTAAGCGAATTAAGGGCTGCATCCACAAGTCCCACATGCCTAGCGGAATCGCTCCCTTTTAGCTCCTTCTTCAATGTCTCCAGCTTCTTCTGCAAAAGCCTGATGAGGGGAATGACCTGACTCAGGCTGGCAGTGTCTGAACTGACTTCACGTGTGGCAAGTTCAAAGGGCATCAGAACCTTGCACAACGTTGAAATCATTCTCCACTGCACTTGAGACAGGTGCATTCCACCTACTATATCGTGCTCAATTGTATAGGCTTGAATGGCCTTTTGCTGCTCCTCCAACCTCTGAAGCATATAGAGGGTTGAATTCCACCTCGTTACCACTTCTTGCTTCAGATGATGGCAGGGCAGGTTCAGTAGTTTTTGGTGGTGCTCCAGTTTTCTGTACGTGGTGCCTGTACGCCGAAAGTGTCCCGCAATTCTTCTGGCCACCGACAGCATCTCTTGCACGCCCCTGTCGTTTTTTAAAAAATTCTGCACCACCAAATTCAAGGTATGTGCAAAACATGGGACGTGCTGGAATTGGCCCAGATTTAATGCACACACAATATTGCTGGCGTTGTCCGATGCCACAAATCCACAGGAGAGTCCAATTGGGGTAAGCCGTTCCGCGATGATCTTCCTCAGTTGCCGTAAGAGGTTTTCAGCTGTGTGCGTATTCTGGAAAGCGGTGATACAAAGCGTAGCCTGCCTAGGAAAGAGTTGGCGTTTGCGAGATGCTGCTACTGGTGCCGCCGCTGCTGTTCTTGCGGCGGGAGTCCATACATCTACCCAGTGGGCTGTCACAGTCATATAGTCCTGACCCTGCCCTGCTCCACTTGTCCACATGTCCGTGGTTAAGTGGACATTGGGCACAGCTGCATTTTTTAGGACACTGGTGACTCTTTTTCTGAGGTCTGTGTACATTTTCGGTATCGCCTGCCTAGAGAAATGGAACCTAGATGGTATTTGGTACCGGGGACACAGTACCTCCAACAAGTCTCTAGTTGGCTCTGCAGTAATGATGGATACCGGAACCACGTTTCTCACCACCCAGGATGCCAAGGCCTCAGTTATCCGCTTTGCAGTAGGATGACTGCTGTGATATTTCATCTTCCTCGCAAAGGACTGTTGAACAGTCAATTGCTTACTGGAAGTAGTACAAGTGGGCTTACGACTTCCCCTCTGGGATGACCATCGACTCCCAGCGGCAACAACAGCAGCGCCAGCAGCAGTAGGCGTTACACGCAAGGATGCATCGGAGGAATCCCAGGCAGGAGAGGACTCGTCAGAATTGCCAGTGACATGGCCTGCAGGACTATTGGCATTCCTGGGGAAGGAGGAAATTGACACTGAGGGAGTTGGTGGGGTGGTTTGCGTGAGCTTGGTTACAAGAGGAAGGGATTTACTGGTCAGTGGACTGCTTACGCTGTCACCCAAAGTTTTTGAACTTGTCACTGACTTATTATGAATGCGCTGCAGGTGACGTATAAGGGAGGATGTTCCGAGGTGGTTAACGTCCTTACCCCTACTTATTACAGCTTGACAAAGGGAACACACGGCTTGACACCTGTTGTCCGCATTTCTGGTGAAATACCTCCACACCGAAGAGCTGATTTTTTTTGGTATTTTCACCTGGCATGTCAACGGCCATATTCCTCCCACGGACAACAGGTGTCTCCCCGGGTGCCTGACTTAAACAAACCACCTCACCATCAGAATCCTCCTGGTCAATTTCCTCCCCAGCGCCAGCAACACCCATATCCTCCTCATCCTGGTGTACTTCAACACTGACATCTTCAATCTGACTATCAGGAACTGGACTGCGGGTGCTCCTTCCAGCACTTGCAGGGGGCGTGCAAATGGTGGAAGGCGCATGCTCTTCACGTCCAGTGTTGGGAAGGTCAGGCATCGCAACCGACACAATTGGACTCTCCTTGTGGATTTGGGATTTCAAAGAACGCACAGTTCTTTGCGGTGCTTTTGCCAGCTTGAGTCTTTTCAGTTTTCTAGCGAGAGGCTGAGTGCTTCCATCCTCATGTGAAGCTGAACCACTAGCCATGAACATAGGCCAGGGCCTCAGCCGTTCCTTGCCACTCCGTGTGGTAAATGGCATATTGGCAAGTTTACGCTTCTCCTCCGACAATTTTATTTTAGGTTTTGGAGTCCTTTTTTTACTGATATTTGGTGTTTTGGTTTTGACATGCTCTGTACTATGCCATTGGGCATCGGCCTTGGCAGACGACGTTGCTGGCATTTCATCGTCTCGGCCATGACTAGTGGCAGCAGCTTCAGCACGAGGTGGAAGTGGATCTTGATCTTTCCCTAATTTTGGAACCTCAACATTTTTGTTCTCCATATTTTAATAGGCACAACTAAAAGGCACCTCAGGTAAACAATGGAGATGGATGGATTGGATACTAGTATACAATTATGGACGGGCTGCCGAGTGCCGACACAGAGGTAGCCACAGCCGTGAACTACCGCACTGTACTGTGTCTGCTGCTAATATAGACTGGTTGATAAAGAGATAGTATACTCGTAACTAGTATGTATGTATAAAGAAAGAAAAAAAAAACACGGTTAGGTGGTATATACAATTATGGACGGGCTGCCGAGTGCCGACACAGAGGTAGCCACAGCCGTGAACTACCGCACTGTACTGTGTCTGCTGCTAATATATAGACTGGTTGATAAAGAGATAGTATACTCGTAACTAGTATGTATGTATAAAGAAAGAAAAAAAAACCACGGTTAGGTGGTATATACAATTATGGACGGGCTGCCGAGTGCCGACACAGAGGTAGCCACAGCCGTGAACTACCGCACTGTACTGTGTCTGCTGCTAATATATAGACTGGTTGATAAAGAGATAGTATACTCGTAACTAGTATGTATGTATAAAGAAAAAAAAAAAAACCACGGTTAGGTGGTATATACAATTATGGACGGGCTGCCGAGTGCCGACACAGAGGTAGCCACAGCCGTGAACTACCGCACTGTACTGTGTCTGTTGCTAATATATAGACTGGTTGATAAAGAGATAGTATACTCGTAACTAGTATGTATGTATAAAGAAAGAAAAAAAAACCACGGTTAGGTGGTATATACAATTATGGACGGGCTGCCGAGTGCCGACACAGAGGTAGCCACAGCCGTGAACTACCGTACTGTACTGTGTCTGCTGCTAATATATAGACTGGTTGATAAAGAGATAGTATACTCGTAACTAGTATGTATGTATAAAGAAAGAAAAAAAAACCACGGTTAGGTGGTATATACAATTATGGACGGGCTGCCGAGTGCCGACACAGAGGTAGCCACAGCCGTGAACTACCGCACTGTACTGTGTCTGCTGCTAATATAGACTGGTTGATAAAGAGATAGTATACTCGTAACTAGTATGTATGTATAAAGAAAGAAAAAAAAACCACGGTTAGGTGGTATATACAATTATGGACGGGCTGCCGAGTGCCGACACAGAGGTAGCCACAGCCGTGAACTACCGCACTGTACTGTGTCTGCTGCTAATATAGACTGGTTGATAAAGAGATAGTATACTCGTAACTAGTATGTATGTATAAAGAAAGAAAAAAAAACCACGGTTAGGTGGTATATACAATTATGGACGGGCTGCCGAGTGCCGACACAGAGGTAGCCACAGCCGTGAACTACCGCACTGTACTGTGTCTGCTGCTAATATATAGACTGGTTGATAAAGAGATAGTATACTCGTAACTAGTATGTATGTATAAAGAAAGAAAAAAAAACCACGGTTAGGTGGTATATACAATTATGGACGGGCTGCCGAGTGCCGACACAGAGGTAGCCACAGCCGTGAACTACCGCACTGTACTGTGTCTGCTGCTAATATAGACTGGTTGATAAAGAGATAGTATACTACTAATATTATATACTGGTGGTCAGGTCACTGGTCACTAGTCACACTGGCAGTGGCACTCCTGCAGCAAAAGTGTGCACTGTTTAATTTTAATATAATATTATGTACTCCTGGCTCCTGCTATAACCTATAACTGGCACTGCAGTAGTGCTCCCCAGTCTCCCCCACAATTATAAGCTGTGTGAGCTGAGCAGTCAGACAGATATATAATATATATAGATGATGCAGCACACTGGCCTGAGCCTGAGCAGTGCACACAGATATGGTATGTGACTGACTGAGTCACTGTGTGTATCGCTTTTTTCAGGCAGAGAACGGATATATTAAATAAACTGCACTGTGTGTCTGGTGGTCACTCACTATATAATATATTATGTACTCCTGGCTCCTGCTATAACCTATAACTGGCACTGCAGTAGTGCTCCCCAGTCTCCCCCACAATTATAAGCTGTGTGAGCTGAGCAGTCAGACAGATATATATAATATTATATATAGATAATAGATGATGCAGCACACTGGCCTGAGCCTGAGCAGTGCACACAGATATGGTATGTGACTGAGTCACTGTGTGCTGTGTATCGCTTTTTTCAGGCAGAGAACGGATTATAAATAAAAGTGGTGGTCACTGGTCACTATCAGCAAAACTCTGCACTGTACACTACTGAGTACTCCTAATGCTCCCCAAAATTAGTAAATCAAGTGTCTCTCTAATCTATTCTAATTCTAAACGGAGAGGACGCCAGCCACGTCCTCTCCCTATCAATCTCAATGCACGTGTGAAAATGGCGGCGACGCGCGGCTCCTTATATAGAATCCGAGTCTCGCGATAGAATCCGAGCCTCGCGAGAATCCGACAGCGTCATGATGACGTTCGGGGCGCGCTCGGGTTAACCGAGCAAGGCGGGAAGATCCGAGTCGCTCGGACCCGTGAAAAAAAACATGAAGTTCTGGCGGGTTCGGATTCAGAGAAACCGAACCCGCTCATCTCTACTATATATATTATATATCTGTCTGACTGCTCAGCTCACACAGCTTATAATTGTGGGGGAGACTGGGGAGCACTACTGCAGTGCCAGTTATAGGTTATAGCAGGAGCCAGGAGTACATAATATTATATTAAAATTAAACAGTGCACACTTTTGCTGCAGGAGTGCCACTGCCAGTGTGACTAGTGACCAGTGACCTGACCACCAGTATATATAATATTAGTAGTATACTATCTCTTTATCAACCAGTCTATATTAGCAGCAGACACAGTACAGTGCGGTAGTTCACGGCTGTGGCTACCTCTGTGTCGGCACTCGGCAGCCCGTCCATAATTGTATATACCACCTAACCGTGGTTTTTTTTTCTTTCTTTATACATACATACTAGTTACGAGTATACTATCTCTTTATCAACCAGTCTATATTAGCAGCAGACACAGTACAGTGCGGTAGTTCACGGCTGTGGCTACCTCTGTGTCGGCACTCGGCAGCCCGTCCATAATTGTATATACCACCTAACCGTGGTTTTTTTTTCTTTCTTTATACATACATACTAGTTACGAGTATACTATCTCTTTATCAACCAGTCTATATTAGCAGCAGACACAGTACAGTGCGGTAGTTCACGGCTGTGGCTACCTCTGTGTCGGCACTCGGCAGCCCGTCCATAATTGTATATACCACCTAACCGTGGTTTTTTTTTCTTTCTTTATACATACATACTAGTTACGAGTATACTATCTCTTTATCAACCAGTCTATATATTAGCAGCAGACACAGTACAGTGCGGTAGTTCACGGCTGTGGCTACCTCTGTGTCGGCACTCGGCAGCCCGTCCATAATTGTATATACCACCTAACCGTGTTTTTTTTTTCTTTCTTTATACATACATACTAGTTACGAGTATACTATCTCTTTATCAACCAGTCTATATTAGCAGCAGACACAGTACAGTGCGGTAGTTCACGGCTGTGGCTACCTCTGTGTCGGCACTCGGCAGCCCGTCCATAATTGTATATACCACCTAACCGTGTTTTTTTTTTCTTTCTTTATACATACATACTAGTTACGAGTATACTATCTCTTTATCAACCAGTCTATATATTAGCAGCAGACACAGTACAGTGCGGTAGTTCACGGCTGTGGCTACCTCTGTGTCGGCACTCGGCAGCCCGTCCATAATTGTATATACCACCTAACCGTGGGTTTTTTTTCTTTCTTTATACATACATACTAGTTACGAGTATACTATCTCTTTATCAACCAGTCTATATATTAGCAGCAGACACAGTACAGTGCGGTAGTTCACGGCTGTGGCTACCTCTGTGTCGGCACTCGGCAGCCCGTCCATAATTGTATACTAGTATCCAATCCATCCATCTCCATTGTTTACCTGAGGTGCCTTTTAGTTGTGCCTATTAAAATATGGAGAACAAAAATGTTGAGGTTCCAAAATTAGGGAAAGATCAAGATCCACTTCCACCTCGTGCTGAAGCTGCTGCCACTAGTCATGGCCGAGACGATGAAATGCCAGCAACGTCGTCTGCCAAGGCCGATGCCCAATGTCATAGTACAGAGCATGTCAAATCCAAAACACCAAATATCAGTAAAAAAAGGACTCCAAAACCTAAAATAAAATTGTCGGAGGAGAAGCGTAAACTTGCCAATATGCCATTTACCACACGGAGTGGCAAGGAACGGCTGAGGCCCTGGCCTATGTTCATGGCTAGTGGTTCAGCTTCACATGAGGATGGAAGCACTCAGCCTCTCGCTAGAAAAATGAAAAGACTCAAGCTGGCAAAAGCAGCACAGCAAAGAACTGTGCATTCTTCGAAATCCCAAATCCACAAGGAGAGTCCAATTGTGTCGGTTGCGATGCCTGACCTTCCCCAACACTGGACGTGAAGAGCATGCGCCTTCCACCATTTGCACGCCCCCTGCAAGTGCTGGAAGGAGCACCCGCAGTCCAGTTCCTGATAGTCAGATTGAAGATGTCAGTGTTGAAGTACACCAGGATGAGGAGGATATGGGTGTTGCTGGCGCTGGGGAGGAAATTGACCAGGAGGATTCTGATGGTGAGGTGGTTTGTTTAAGTCAGGCACCCGGGGAGACACCTGTTGTCCGTGGGAGGAATATGGCCGTTGACATGCCAGGTGAAAATACCAAAAAAATCAGCTCTTCGGTGTGGAGGTATTTCACCAGAAATGCGGACAACAGGTGTCAAGCCGTGTGTTCCCTTTGTCAAGCTGTAATAAGTAGGGGTAAGGACGTTAACCACCTCGGAACATCCTCCCTTATACGTCACCTGCAGCGCATTCATAATAAGTCAGTGACAAGTTCAAAAACTTTGGGTGACAGCGGAAGCAGTCCACTGACCAGTAAATCCCTTCCTCTTGTAACCAAGCTCACGCAAACCACCCCACCAACTCCCTCAGTGTCAATTTCCTCCTTCCCCAGGAATGCCAATAGTCCTGCAGGCCATGTCACTGGCAATTCTGACGAGTCCTCTCCTGCCTGGGATTCCTCCGATGCATCCTTGCGTGTAACGCCTACTGCTGCTGGCGCTGCTGTTGTTGCCGCTGGGAGTCGATGGTCATCCCAGAGGGGAAGTCGTAAGCCCACTTGTACTACTTCCAGTAAGCAATTGACTGTTCAACAGTCCTTTGCGAGGAAGATGAAATATCACAGCAGTCATCCTACTGCAAAGCGGATAACTGAGTCCTTGACAACTATGTTGGTGTTAGACGTGCGTCCGGTATCCGCCGTTAGTTCACAGGGAACTAGACAATTTATTGAGGCAGTGTGCCCCCGTTACCAAATACCATCTAGGTTCCACTTCTCTAGGCAGGCGATACCGAGAATGTACACGGACGTCAGAAAAAGACTCACCAGTGTCCTAAAAAATGCAGTTGTACCCAATGTCCACTTAACCACGGACATGTGGACAAGTGGAGCAGGGCAGGGTCAGGACTATATGACTGTGACAGCCCACTGGGTAGATGTATGGACTCCCGCCGCAAGAACAGCAGCGGCGGCACCAGTAGCAGCATCTCGCAAACGCCAACTCTTTCCTAGGCAGGCTACGCTTTGTATCACCGCTTTCCAGAATACGCACACAGCTGAAAACCTCTTACGGCAACTGAGGAAGATCATCGCGGAATGGCTTACCCCAATTGGACTCTCCTGTGGATTTGTGGCATCGGACAACGCCAGCAATATTGTGTGTGCATTAAATATGGGCAAATTCCAGCACGTCCCATGTTTTGCACATACCTTGAATTTGGTGGTGCAGAATTTTTTAAAAAACGACAGGGGCGTGCAAGAGATGCTGTCGGTGGCCAGAAGAATTGCGGGACACTTTCGGCGTACAGGCACCACGTACAGAAGACTGGAGCACCACCAAAAACTACTGAACCTGCCCTGCCATCATCTGAAGCAAGAAGTGGTAACGAGGTGGAATTCAACCCTCTATATGCTTCAGAGGTTGGAGGAGCAGCAAAAGGCCATTCAAGCCTATACAATTGAGCACGATATAAGAGGTGGAATGCACCTGTCTCAAGTGCAGTGGAGAATGATTTCAACGTTGTGCAAGGTTCTGATGCCCTTTGAACTTGCCACACGTGAAGTCAGTTCAGACACTGCCAGCCTGAGTCAGGTCATTCCCCTCATCAGGCTTTTGCAGAAGAAGCTGGAGGCATTGAAGAAGGAGCTAAAAGGGAGCGATTCCGCTAGGCATGTGGGACTTGTGGATGCAGCCCTTAATTCGCTTAACAAGGATTCACGGGAGGTCAATCTGTTGAAATCAGAGCACTACATTTTGGCCACCGTGCTCGATCCTAGATTTAAAGCCTACCTTGGATCTCTCTTTCCGGCAGACACAGGTCTGCTGTGGTTGAAAGACCTGCTGGTGACAAAATTGTCAAGTCAAGCGGAACGCGACCTGTCAACATCTCCTCCTTCACATTCTCCCGCAACTGGGGGTGCGAGGAAAAGGCTCAGAATTCCGAGCCCACCCGCTGGCGGTGATGCAGGGCAGTCTGGAGCGACTGCTGATGCTGACATCTGGTCCGGACTGAAGGACCTGACAACGATTACGGACATGTCGTCTACTGTCACTGCATATGATTCTCTCAACATTGATAGAATGGTGGAGGATTATATGAGTGACCGCATCCAAGTAGGCACGTCACACAGTCCGTACTTATACTGGCAGGAAAAAGAGGCAATTTGGAGGCCCTTGCACAAACTGGCTTTATTCTACCTAAGTTGCCCTCCCACAAGTGTGTACTCCGAAAGAGTGTTTAGTGCCGCCGCTCACCTTGTCAGCAATCGGCGTACGAGGTTACATCCAGAAAATGTGGAGAAGATGATGTTCATTAAAATGAATTATAATCAATTCCTCCACGGAGACATTGACCAGCAGCAATTGCCTCCACAAAGTACACAGGGAGCTGAGATGGTGGATTCCAGTGGGGACGAATTGATAATCTGTGAGGAGGGGGATGTACACGGTGATATATCGGAGGGTGAAGATGAGGTGGACATCTTGCCTCTGTAGAGCCAGTTTGTGCAAGGAGAGATTAATTGCTTCTTTTTTGGGGGGGGGTCCAAACCAACCCGTCATATCAGTCACAGTCGTGTGGCAGACCCTGTCACTGAAATGATGGGTTGGTTAAAGTGTGCATGTCCTGTTTTGTTTATACAACATAAGGGTGGGTGGGAGGGCCCAAGGACAATTCCATCTTGCACCTCTTTTTTCTTTTCTTTTTCTTTGCATCATGTGCTGATTGGGGAGGGTTTTTTGGAAGGGACATCCTGCGTGACACTGCAGTGCCACTCCTAGATGGGCCCGGTGTTTGTGTCGGCCACTAGGGTCGCTAATCTTACTCACACAGCTACCTCATTGCGCCTCTTTTTTTCTTTGCGTCATGTGCTGTTTGGGGAGGGTTTTTTGGAAGGGACATCCTGCGTGACACTGCAGTGCCACTCCTAGATGGGCCCGGTGTTTGTGTCGGCCACTAGGGTCGCTAATCTTACTCACACAGCTACCTCATTGCGCCTCTTTTTTTCTTTGCGTCATGTGCTGTTTGGGGAGGGTTTTTTGGAAGGGCCATCCTGCGTGACACTGCAGTGCCACTCCTAGATGGGCCCGGTGTTTGTGTCGGCCACTAGGGTCGCTAATCTTACTCACACAGCTACCTCATTGCGCCTCTTTTTTTCTTTGCGTCATGTGCTGTTTGGGGAGGGTTTTTTGGAAGGGACATCCTGCGTGACACTGCAGTGCCACTCCTAGATGGGCCCGGTGTTTGTGTCGGCCACTAGGGTCGCTTATCTTACTCACACAGCGACCTCGGTGCAAATTTTAGGACTAAAAATAATATTGTGAGGTGTGAGGTATTCAGAATAGACTGAAAATGAGTGTAAATTATGGTTTTTTTAAGGTTAATAATACTTTGGGATCAAAATGACCCCCAAATTCTATGATTTAAGCTGTTTTTTAGTGTTTTTTGAAAAAAACACCCGAATCCAAAACACACCCGAATCCGACAAAAAAAATTCGGTGAGGTTTTGCCAAAACGCGTTCGAACCCAAAACACGGCCGCGGAACCGAACCCAAAACCAAAACACAAAACCCGAAAAATTTCAGGCGCTCATCTCTAATATTAACATCACTGAGGACCCTGCTGTTCCTGACAAAGGGGTATATATGTATGTATATATAATGTATGTATATATAGATATATAATGAAAGCTGATGTAACGTTCCTCCATCTCTGTTTGAGAAAGTCTTGGCCAGCTCGACAAGATGGTTTCAAATCCCCAAAAGGTTTCCGGTTATTTATTAATTTCCTGCTGCGGACAGAATAAAGTGGGAGTCACCCCCTCTTCTGCACGGGGCCCTGTCACAAATCCAGCGGATCGTATGCAGGAAGCTACATTATTTCTAGTTATGTAACCACGGGTACATTACTTAGACCTGCCATTACATGCGCATGGGTGAGTAGTAGTATTCAAGAATTGGTCGAATACCTCGTCATCCGATATAGATATCTTGGAGAGATGGGATACTCCTTACGTTGGATCATATCAAGGACACTGCAGCATACTTACGACTGCAAGGGATATAGGACTCTTGAGTTCACGGGCCAATTTCATGGCAGTCTCGGATAGGAGGGCATTGTGGATTCACCAAGGGAATGCTGATGCTGACTCCAAGAAGAAAGGGAGTCTCTTCCCTATGAAGGTGAAGCCTGGTTTGGTGACGGCCTAGTTAATTTGATCTCGGCAGCTCCCGCAGGTAAGTCAACCTTCTTGCCCTATGTTCCCTCTCAACGGATGAAGACGCATCATTGTCTAACGCAGTCATTTTGGCCCAATAGATATGCAAGAAGTTAAGATTCCCCTTTCTTTGCAGGTAGAGGAAGGAAAAGAGGGAAGAGGTCTGTAGCCTCTTCAAGATCGCAGGAGCAGAGATCGTCCTCTGCTTCTGCCAAATCCACTGCATGACGCTAGGGCTTTCTTGCAGGAGCCCGCACCAGTGGGGGCACGTCTAAAACACTTCAGTCAGTTCTGGATTAATTTAGACCTAGACTCGTGGGTTTTACAAATAGTGTCACAAGGGTACAAACTGGGGTTTCAAGATGTTCCCCCTCACCGATTGTTCAAATCGGCCTTAGTCAGCAGGGAGAAGGTTTTTATTCAAGCCTCTTCGTGGTCCCGATGCCGGACGGCTCAGACAGACCAATCTTAAATCTGAAATCCCTCAATTTCTACCTAAAGAAATTAAATTTCAAGATGGAATCTCTCAGGGTAGGGATCTCCAGTCCGGAGGAAGGAGATTTCATGGTTTTGGTAGACATAAGGATGCCTAATTACATGTTCCCGTTTAGCCACTGCATAAAGCTACCTGAGGTTTGCAATTCAGGATTGTCATTACCAATTTCAGACGTTGCCGTTTGGTCTGTCCACGGCTTCGAGGATTTTCACCAGGGTGATGGCGGAAATGATGGTTCTCCTTCGCAAGCAAGGAGTCACAATTATCCCGTACTTGGATGATCTCCTGATAAAGGCGAGATCCAGGGACCAGTTGGTGCAAAACATCTACTCTCCCTGACAGTTCTTCAACAAGATTATAAAACTCACACTAATTTTACTTAGAAAGAGGCAATCAGGCGCACTTATTACCAACTTTAAATAACCTGGATAAGGAAGATCTACAATGCTGCTCCCAATGAATAATCTGCAATTATTCAAACCAAACAAGAAATTACAATAATGTATACATACATGTGTACACAGGGAGCGCTAAATATTCATAATTATCTAATTTATTTAGACAATAAAAAATAGAATGACAATGCACAATTTAATAATAATAAGATATATCAATTTAAAAATTAAAAACCATATCAAATGGACATCTCTCGTGGAAATAAACAACTCAGTTGCTGGTGTTAAAGGGTCCAGAATAGGCTATTTAGCCAATAATTGCTGAGCAAGTCCAGAATCCTAGTGTATCATTAATGTCACCAGCAAGTAGCTTTTAACTGTTAAAAGATGTACTGTAGCAGTCCAATGCCACTTAAATTTAAGCTCACCGCTGTTGGAAGTGTTTCCAAACTCCCATCTATTGCTGTTCAGCGGTGTCCCCGTCTCCCCTGCAGGCTTACCAGTGTGCGCTGATGAACCGTGGCCGCACAGCCGGACGTCTCCGGCAGTGATGTGGAGCCTGATTTGCAGACTAGGGGAGAGAGCTGGATGCAGGCAGCATGGAGCAAAGTGGTGACGGATAGATATAAGTTGATTTCCACAGAGAAATTGTAGGTTCCTTGACGCGTTTCTCTGCTATAGGTAGAGTAGCAGTTTCATCAGAAGGTATACTCAGTGTCCACTTTGGAAGATATTTATACAGTGGCCATCCAATCAAAAGGCATTGTCCATTAAATAACAGGTGTAGAATAAACAGGTAATTACTTTGGTGCCTTATCCAGGATTTGATACACTAGGATTCTGGACTTGCTCAGCAATTATTGGCTAAATAGCCTATTCTGGACCCTTTAACACCAGCAACTGAGTTGTTTATTTCCACGAGAGATGTCCATTTGATATGGTTTTTAATTTTTAAATTGATATATCTTATTATTATTAAATTGTGCATTGTCATTCTATTTTTTATTGTCTAAATAAATTAGATAATTATGAATATTTAGCGCTCCCTGTGTACACATGTATGTATACATTATTGTAAGTTCTTCAACAACATGGTTGGCTCCTAAACTTGCCAAAATCGCAGTTGGTCCCAATGACGCGGTTGTTGTTTTTGGGAGTCATACAGGACACAGAAGAGGCTTTCTTCCAGTGGAAAGGCTATGGAGATCCAGAGTCTGGTCAAACAAATTCTAAAACCAGCAAGAGTGTTAATCCATCAATGCATTCTGTTGCTGGGGAAGATGGTTGCGGCCTACGAGGCCATTCAGTTTGGCAGGTTCCATGCCAGAGTGTTCCAGTGGGACCTGTTGGACAAGTGGTCCGGATCCCACCTACACATGCACCGGAGGATAATCCTGTCTTCCAAGACCAGAATCTCACTCCATTGGTGGCTGCACAGTTCTCACCTCCTAGAGGGGCGATGGTTCGGGATCCAGGACTGGATCCTAGGGACCACGGATGCAACCCTCCGAGGCTGGGGAGCAGTCACACAGGGGGAAAACATCCAAGGAAGATGGTCAAGTCAGGAAAGTTGTCTCCACATAAATATTCTGGAGTTAAGGGCCATTTAATAACTGCAGACCCAGTACGCACTGGGACGGGTGCCCAGCATCCTCTACGGACTAAGAGAAAAGGATTTACCGGTAGGTATTAAAATCCTATTTTCTCTAACGTCCTAGAGGATGCTGGGGACTCCGTAAGGACCATGGGGATAGACAGGCTCCGCAGGAGACATGGGTACTTTAAGAAAGACTTTAGTTCTGGGTGTACACTGGCTCCTCCCTCTATGCCCCTCCTCCAGACCTCAGTTTGATACTGTGCCCAGTGGAGACTGGGTGCTTTTCAGGAGCTCTCCTGAGCTTTCTGACAGAAAGTATTTTGTTAGGTTTTTAATTTTCAGGGAGCACTGCTGGCAACAGACTCCCTCATCGAGGGACTGAGGGGAGAGAAGCAGCCCTACTCTCCGAGTTGCAAGGTCCTGCTTCTTAGGCTACTGGACACCACTAGCTCCAGAGGGATTGGTACGCAGGATCTCACCATCGCCGTCCGTCCCAGAGCCGCGCCTCCGTCCCCCTTGCAGAGCCGGAAGATAGAAGCCGGGTGAGTATGAGAAGAAAAGAAGACTTCAGAGGTGGCAAAAGACTTCATGATCTTCACTGAAGTAACGCACAGCACTGCAGCTGTGCGCCATTGCTCCCATACACCTCACACACTCCAGTCACTGTAAGGGTGCAGGGCGCAGGGGGGGGGGGGGGGGGGCACCTGGGCAGCAATATAAACCTCTTTTTGGCAAAACTATAACACATATACAGCTGGGCACTGTATATATGTATGAGCCCCCACCAATTTTACAGTTTAAGCGGGACAGAAGCCCGCCGCCGAGGGTGCGGGGCTTCTCCCTCAGCACTCACCAGCGCCATTTTTTCTTCACAGCACCGCTGAGAGGAAGCTCCCCGGACTCTCCCCTGCTTATACCATAGTAGACAAGAGAGTTGAAAAGAGGGGGGGGGCACATAATTCGGCGCAAATTACATACAGCAGTACTACTGGGCAAACATTAAGTTACTGTGTATTCCTGGGTTATATAGCGCTGGGGTGTGTGCTGGCATACTCTCTCTCTGTCTCTCCAAAGGGCCTTGTGGGGAAACGGTCTTCAGAAAAAGCATTCCCTGTGTTTGTGGTGTGTCGGTACACGTGTGTCGACATGTCTGAGGAAGAAGGCTATACTAGAGAGGAGCAGGAGCAAATGAATGTGGTGTCTCCACCGACAGCTGATTGGATGGATATGTGGAATGTTTTAAATGCTAGTGTAAACTCATTGCACAAAAGATTAGACAAGGCTGAAGCTTTGGGACAGTCAGGGTCTCAACCCATGCCTGATCCTATGTTGCAGGGACTGTCAGGGTCTCATAAGTGCCCACTATCCCAGATTGTTGACACAGATACCGACACGGATTCTGACTCCAGTGTCGATTACGATGATGCAAAGTTACAGCCAAAATTGGCAAAATCCATTCGATATATGATTATGGCGATAAAAGATGTTTTGCACATCAGAGAGGAACCCCCTGTCCCTGACAAGAGGGTACATATGTACAAGGGAAAAAAGCCTGAGGTAACCTTTGAGGGGGTCACACGAGCTGAACGAGTTATGTGAAAAAGCTTGGGAATCTCCAGATAAAAGACTGCAGATTTCCAAAAGGATTCTTATGGCGTATCCTTTCCCATCAATGGATAGGTTACGATGGGAATCCTCCCCTAGGGTGGACAAAGCATTAACACGCTTATCCAAGAAGGTAGCCCTCCCGTCCCAGTATACGGCTACCCTCAAAGAGTCTGCTGACCGCAAACAGGAGATTACCCTGAAGTCCATTTATACACATTCAGGTACCTTACTCAGACCGGCAATTGCGTCGGCCTGGGTGTGTAGTGCTGTAGCGGCATGGACGGTTACCTTATCTGAGGGGATGGATACCATAGATAAGGATACTATTTTATTGACCCTGGGGCATATAAGAGATGCTGTCCTATATATGTGTGTATGCAAACTACAGGTGGTGCTGCAGGGCTCACACCCTTTTACTTGTCTTGTAGAGCAACTCTGGAGCTGTTACTGGGTCCAGCTGCTGCAAGAAATCAGCTTGAATGTTTCAGGGGCAGGGGCATGGCCAACATGAGCCCACACTGATGGGGGGTGGGGGTGTATAAAGCGATTTAGGTGTCATCCAAGCGCAACCCCACAAAGGCCGCCATGCCCTGCGTGACCCTTTTCTCTTTTCATATGCAGACGAGGGTTGCAGCCAACTATGCCCACTGCTTGGATGACATCACCATATGCAAATCCATCTGCTGCAGGCCTTCCCCCAGGAATGCTTGCACTAGTTGTTGCATTTGGTTTGTTGTTTGGGGGTGCTTCAGTATTAGGCAGCCTTCTGCCCTCCCACATTCGTCTGAAAATGTGTTCTCCCTGCAGTTGTTGTCCCCAGATGAGAGTTCCCTTGTGCTGCCTCAGTTGAATCTCCTTAACTTGACAGGGGTGTGCCCGAGCAGCCGCCCTCCACAGCCCTATCCCAACACATACTTATCTTGCATATGAGATCTCTTGATCATGAAGATAGTTCTCACAGGGTGAGGTTCATCCATTACATTTTAAAGTAGGAAGGTACAAATTACATATTCAAATTACATATATGTGCTGGATTCAAATGTTTTCCCCCCTTCCTTTCTCAATTGTGCCCATCAGCAGCTATTCTAATGTTGCTGCCAATGGGTGTGACACATTAATTTCTTCTGTGGGGTACACTGGACTCCACAAGGATTCACATTGGGGTGTAGAGTAGGATCTTGATCTGAGGCACCAACAGGCTCAAAGCTTTTGACTGTTCCCAAGATGCTCAGCGCCCCCTCCTCTATAACCTCGCTTCCATGAACAGGGAGCTCAGTTTGTAGTTGGTGCCTTCAGTAGCAGGCCACTTAACAGGGGGCTGCCTCAGGCAGCCTATTCTTAGCTATTAATTTTGGCAAGAAAAGAAGAACTTTTTTCATAAGAATCTACAAGGGCTGCAGCAGGCTAGGTCTAATAGACTTCTTTACTGCAGCTCCATCACTCCCAGTGGCGCAGTATACTCCCGTGCCCCGGTTGCTGGGTCACTGCAGCGGAGGCTCCAGTTTCTTCCTAAGGTCAGTCACACACACACCACCCTCCGGGATCACGAGGCCGCTGATGGGGGCGGGCCGTGTGCGCACTGGCGTGGACACTGATTACTGGGCAGCCGCTCCACTAGCCACCAGGGGGAGTTAAGGAGCACAGCTCTGGGGTTTTTTCTCCTATATTAACCCCATTTTGTACTACCCGCAGTGCATTGTGATAGGTAATGGGGCCTGATTCAGGTTGGATCGCAATCCAACTGCAAAAACTGCTAAGAGCATACGCATCCGCCTGCATTTTCTGCGGCACCCCGCAGATAATGCGATCGCCTCTGCCTGTGAATCGGTGAAGGGGGGGGGGGGGGGGGGGAGGGGGGTCAACAACACTCCATTTCCAAGTCGGAGATGGAGCGGTGCGGGGGCACGGTTTCAAAATGGGGTCGGCAACGGAGAAACAGGAGGTGTGGTCAGAGCAGCTGCATGTCATCACATGGGCCGGACTCTGCCAGTGGAGCCCCAGCGTCATGAGGTAGATTTTGTAGAGGCCGGGGAGGACTTCTGTTCCTGGGAACTAGCTGTGTTGTGCAGCTTTATTCCTCTGCCCCTACCTCTGGCAAGAAAGGACGCACCTCGCACTTTCTTGTTTCTTTGTGACCGAAAGGACTGCATTTGATAATGCGGAGCTTTCTTATGCTGTGAGGGAACATAAGGTAAAAATTTGATTTTCCAACTGTAGCTGTGCGTGTTAATGCTTTGTCCATCCTAGGGGAGGATTTCCATCGTAACCTATCCGTTGATGGAAAAGGATACGCCATAAGAATCCTTTTGGAAATCTGCAGTCTTTTATCTGGAGATTCCCAAGCTTTTTCACATAACTCGTTCAGCTCGTGTGACCCCCTCAAAGGTTACCTCAGGCTTCTTTCCCTTGTACATATGTACCCTCTTGTCAGGGACAGGGGGTTCCTCTGTGATGTGCAAAACATCTTTTATTGCCATAATCATATATCGAACGGATTTTGCCAATTTTGGCTGTAACTTTGCATCATCGTAATCGACACTGGAGTCAGAATCCATGTCGGTATCTGTGTCAACAATCTGGGATAGTGGGCGCTTATGAGACCCTGACAGTCCCTGCAACATAGGATCAGGCATGGGTTGAGACCCTGACTGTCCCAAAGCTTCAGCCTTGTCTAATCTTTTGTACAATGAGTTTACACTAGCATTTAAAGCATTCCACATATCCATCCAATCAGGTGTCAGCGAGGACACCACATTCATTTGCTCCCAATCCTCTCTAATATAGCCTTCTTCCTCAGACATGTCGACACACGTGTACCGACACACCACACACACAGGGAATGCTTTTTCTGGAGACAGTTTCCCCACAAGGCCCTTTGGAGAGACAGAGAGAGAGTATGCCAGCACACACCCCAGCGCTATATAACCCAGGAATAACACAGTATCTTAATGTTTGTCCAGTAGCGCTGCTGTATGTAATTTGTGCCGAATTTTGTGCCCCCCCCCCTCTTTTCAACCATCTTCTCTACCGTGGTATAAGCAGGGGAGAGTCCGGGGAGCTTCCTCTCAGCGGTGCTGTGGAGAAAAAATGGCGCTGGTGAGTGCTGAGGGAGAAGCCCTGCCCCCTCGGCGGCGGGCTTCTGTCCCGCTTAAACTGTAAAATTGGCGGGGGCTCATACATATATACAGTGCCCAGCTGTATATATGTTATATTTTTGCCAAAAAGAGGTTTATATTGCTGCCCAGGGTGCCCCCCCTGCGCCCTGCACCCTTACAGTGACCGGAGTATGTGAGGTGTATGGGAGCAATGGCGCACAGCTGCAGTGCTGTGCGTTACCTCAGTGAAGATCATGAACTCTGCGGAGCCCGTCTATCCCCATGGTCCTTACGGAGTCCCCAGCATCCTCTAGGACGTTAGAGAAACTAGGATTTTAATACCTACCGGTAAATCCTTTTCTTTTAGTCTGTAGAGGATGCTGGGCACCCGTCCCAGTGTGTACTGTATCTGCAGTTATTAAATGGCCCTTAACTCCAGAACATTTATGTGGAGACAACTTTCCTGACTTGACCATCTTCCTTGGACGTTTTCCCCCTGTGTGACTGCTCCCCAGCCTCGGAGGGTTGCATCTGTGGGCCCTAGGATCCAGTGCTGGATCCCGAACCATCGCCCCTCTAGGAGGTGAGAACTGTGCAGCCACCAATGGAGTGAGATTCTGGTCTTGGAAGACAGGATTATCCTCCGGTGCATGTGTAGGTGGGATCCGGACCACTTGTCCAACAGGTCCCACTGGAACACTCTGGCATGGAACCTGCCAAACTGAATGGCCTCGTAGGCCACAACCATCTTCCCCAGCAACCGAATGCATTGATGGATTAACACTCTTGCTGGTTTCAGAATTTGTTTGACCAGACTCTGGATCTCCATAGCCTTTCCCCTGGAAGAAAACCTCTTCGGTGTACAGTATGACTCCCAAAAACAACTACCGCGTCATTGGGACCAACTGCGATTTTGGCAAGTGTAGGAGCCAACCATGTTGTTGAAGAACTGTCAGGGAGAGTGCAATGTTTTGCACCAACTGGCCCCTGGATCTCGCCTTTATCAGGAGATCATCCAAGTACGGGATAATTGTGACTCCTTGCTTGCGAAGGAGAACCATCATTTCCGCCATCACCCTGGTGAAAATCCTCGGAGCCGTGGACAGACCAAACGGCAATGTCTGAAATTGGTAATAACAATCCTGAATTGCAAACCTTAGGTAGCTTGATGCAGTGGCTAAATGGGAACATGTAAGTAGGCATCCTTTATGTCTACCAAAACCTTGAAATCTCTTTCCTCCGGACTGGAGATCACTACCCTGAGAGATTCCATCTTGAAATTGAATTTCTTTAGGAAGAAATTGAGGGATTTCAGATTTTAGATTGGTCTGACTGAGCCGTCCGGCTTCGGGACCACGAAGAGGCTTGAATAAAAACCTTCTCCCTGCTGACTAAGGCCAATTTGAACAATCGGTGAGGGGGAACGTCTTGAAACCCCAGTTTGTACCCTTGGGACACTATTTGTAAAACCCACGAGTCCAGGTCCGAATGAATCCAGAACTGACTGAAGAGTTTTAGACGTGCCCCCACTGGTGTGGGCTCCTGCAAGAAAGCCCCAGCGTCATGCAGTGGATTTGGCAGAAGCAGAGGACAATCTCTGCTCCTGCGATCTTGAAGAGGCTACAGACCTCTTCCTTCTCCTTCCTCTACCTGCAAAGAAAGGGGAATCTTAACTTCTTGCATATCTATTGGGCCAAAATGACTGCGGTAGATAATGATGCGTCTTCATCCGTTGAGAGGGAACATAGGGCAAGAAGGTTGACTTACCTGCGGGAGCTGCCGAGATCAAATTAACTAGGCCGTCGCCAAACAAGGCTTCACCTTCATAGGGAAGAGACTCCCTTTCTTCTTGGAGTCAGCATCAGCATTCCCTTGGTGAATCCACAATGCCCTCCTATCCGAGACTGCCATGAAATTGGCCCGTGAACTCAAGAGTCCTATATCCCTTGCAGTCGTAAGTATGCTGCAGTGTCAACAGGCCAACTAAACCCTCCCCCCTCCTTTTACCCCATCACTTTGTCCAGTCCCTGTGGTCCATACTGTATTGCCATTATTATGCATGTTGCTGTGCTGGCCCTTTTCTGAATGTCCCTGCCACCGCCACCGAAGAGCTGGATAGCCCAGTATGAAAACCACCTGCCGGCCTCACTGACGGTCCGAGTCAAAGGCTCCATTTTTTTTTTAAAGATTCCTCTGCCAAGTTAAGGGGGGCTTAAGGGGGCCCCAGAGATATCAGTGTACTGGGGCCCAAGATT
This sequence comes from Pseudophryne corroboree, assembly GCF_028390025.1. Taxonomy (NCBI): domain Eukaryota; kingdom Metazoa; phylum Chordata; class Amphibia; order Anura; family Myobatrachidae; genus Pseudophryne; species Pseudophryne corroboree. The sequence goes on from NW_026970014.1 coordinate 310,739, forward strand.
TCTGTTGCTGGCCCTGACCCTCAGGGGCGTATCTACCCCTTTGGGCAGTACGGATGGTGTAATGGTTAGCATTACTGCCTCACAGCACTGAGGTCATGGGTTCGATTCCCACCATGGCCCTAACTGTGTGGAGTTTGTATATTCTCCCCGTACTTGCGTGGGTTTCCTCCGGGTACTCCGGTTTCCTCCCACAATCCAAAAATATACTGGTAGGTTAATTGGCTCCCAACAAAAATTAACCCTAGTGTTAATGTGTCTGTGTGTACATGTGATAGGGAATATAGATTGTAAACTCCACTGAGGCAGGGACTGATGTGAATGGGCAAATATTCTCTGTACAGCGCTGCGGAATATGTGTGCGCTATATAAATAACTGGTAATAAATAAATAATAAATAAAATTGGCCAGGATGTCACTTGCCAGGAGCACCATCCAGGTTTCAGTTGGGGGATTAGAGTTCATACAGTAATTAAATGTTTTCATATTGAGAACTACATCTCCCAGCATATACAGTGTGCTGGGGATGCTAACAAGCTTTATTTAAAAGTTTAAAAAACATTGCTTTTATAATTGCAATGGTTAAAAAGGGAGAGCTATAAATCAATTTATCAGTGAATGATCGCAGTTTGAGCCGTTACATTTTACTGAACCACCTATCCCTCCACACTCACTACCTGTCCTCAGGATACATTTACCATCCTGGCAGACGGTATACCGGCGGTCATTTGACCGATGTTGGAATCCTGACACCACTTGGGAGACTGGTGCCGGCACACAGACAGCCAACATCCCGAAGGTGAGTATTGGAGGGAGGGTTAGGAGTCGGACCAGGGGAGGTGGTGTAAGGGAAGGCACTAGGAGGGGGGGGGGTAGCCCTAGCTGCCACCCCCTGAGGGTTAGCCCTATCCGCCACCCCCCAGAGGGTTAGTATTAGGATTGGGGATCATGTGACCTCTGGAATCCCGAGCGCCGGATGCCATACCCAACCCCCTTTACTTTTTCAGGCATTTCTATCTCTCCTCTCTCTATGGTGTTCCAATTGCCCACTTTCCCTTGTGCTTTACTCTCTCTCTCTCTCTCTCTCTCCTTTGTTTAGAGCATCAGTTTCTGTAGTCCACTTATACCCTTATTTTTTCCAGTGTTTCACTAACTCTCTGATGTAATGAGGATGTATGGTCTAGAGGGATCAGTAATGCATTGTACTGTATAGAGGCGTCAGGGATGTAGCGTAGGGAATAGAGGCGTCAGGGATGTAGCGTAGGGAATAGAGGCGTCAGGGATGTGGCGTAGGGAATAGAGGCGTCAGGGATGTGGCGTAGGGAATAGAGGCGTCATGGATGTGGCGTAGGAAATAGAGGCGTCATGGATGTGGCGTAGGAAATAGAGGCGTCAGGGATGTGGCGTAGGGAATAGAGGCGTCAGGGATGTGGCGTAGGGAATAGAGGCGTCAGGGATGTGGCGTAGGGAATAGAGGCGTCAGGGATGTGGCGTAGGGAATAGAGGCATCAGGGATGTGGCGTAGGGAATAGAGGTGTCAGGGATGTAGCGTAGGGAATATAGGCATCAGGGATGTACTAGCAGGTATATAGAGGTCAGTGTACTGTAAAGAGGGGTCAGTAATGCAGTGATGGTTATAGAAAGGTCAGTGATGTAGTGTGGGGTAAAGAGGGGTCAGTAAAGATACTAAGCTGAAGTACTTAGAACACTTCTTGAATTAAGACACAACCTGCAAGAAAAAGTATGCAATATGGGTGAAAAGGCAAATGTCAGAGGTCTGATACAAGTGACCAGCTCCATACCTTGCACCACATAGAGTTATGTTAAACTGGGATATGTTCTTTTTTGGTGTGTGTGTGGGTGTGTGTGGGTGTGTGTGGGTGTGTGGGTGTGTGGGTGCCAAAGGCTGCCTGCCTTATTGCTCCTCCCCCATCCGGCTCCCAAGCACCTCTGCTGCCCAGTGATCCAGGAGCCTGCTGCTAGGAAGAAGTGGCCGAGCTTCAGCAAGCGAGTCTGGAAACTGGCGGAGGAAGTCATGATAACCAGATAATGGGGAGTGGAGAGCCAGTTCCAAGGTAATACTTTATACAGCTGGTTGAGATCCTGGTCGGTGGATATGGATTCCAAGAAAACCCTGGAGGTGCTTCCTTTCAAGGGAGACACTCTCTTTGGAGAAGACCTCAATAAGATTGTAGCTGATCTGGCTACTGCTAAAACAACTTGCCTACCTAGTATGACTCCTACCACGCAGAAGGCTAAAAGTACTTTTCCTTGGCCCTTTCATCCTCCAGGTAAAGCGTACTCATGGTCAGGCATACCCAAAGCAAGCTCATGCTTCCAGACCTGCCAAGCCCAGACTGAAGCAAGCCTGGGCTGCCCGTCAGCCTGCTTCCAAAACGGACAAGCCTGCCGCATGACGGGGCGGGCCTCCCTCTGGGGGATCCCAGGGTGGGGGGCCCGACTTCTAGGTTTGGCATAGAAAGGTATAATTCTAAGATAGAGAATTCTATTTGGAGCTCACCTTGTACTTTGTGAAGAAATAATCAGCATTGTGGCTGAGCAGATACATGTAGTGTGTGGCTGCAAACTGCATGGATCTGCTGCGTTGCAATGCTGATACATTTTTTTTTCAAAGTACCAATAGCTTCATATAATGTTCACAATTTTTATGCAGGATCAAATAGCTCAATGGGTAGGGTGTTTGATTAGAATTCAACAGGTTATAGGTTTGAATCCTGGGTATTGTAGTTTGAGATGTGTTATTTAATAAAGCATGTTATTCTGACTGCCGGCATCCTATCACCTGGGATATCATACTAAATAAATGGAGTTGATCATTTTTTTTTTTTTTTTTTTATTAAACTAGGGACAATTTCCAGATACTTTTATTTATAACTGAGATTGCCCCCTGGAACTTCACATCAGTTGACAACTATGCATGAGTGGGCAGTGCTTGCCCTGGATCTGCCCACCCATTTGTGTACCATCATAAAAGAAAGCATAACTGACAGTTATCCTGGGCGTACACTACACAATTATCTGTCAGGCTATCTATCCTGTCTGGATGGATGGAATAAAAATCTGGTAATGTATAGGAGCAAATGTCGATTAACCATTTGCTCCCAAACACTAGAAAAGTGGTCAAAAAATAAGATTTTACTTACCGATAAATCTATTTCTCGTAGTCCGTAGTGGATGCTGGGACTCCGTAAGGACCATGGGGAATAGCGGCTCCGCAGGAGACAGGGCACAAGAATAAAAGCTTTAGGATCATGTGGTGTGCACTGGCTCCTCCCCCTATGACCCTCCTCCAAGCCTCAGTTAGGATACTGTGCCCGGACGAGCGTACATAATAAGGAAGGATATTGAATCCCGGGTAAGACTCATACCAGCCACACCAATCACACCGTACAACTCGTGATCTGAACCCAGTTAACAGTATGATAAAACGAAAGGGAGCCTCTGAAAAGATGGCTCACAACAATAATAACATGAATTTTTGTAACAATAACTAACTATATACAAGTATTGCAGACAATCCGCACTTGGGATGGGCGCCCAGCATCCACTACGGACTACGAGAAATAGATTTATCGGTAAGTAAAATCTTATTTTCTCTGACGTCCTAGTGGATGCTGGGACTCCGTAAGGACCATGGGGATTATACCAAAGCTCCCAAACGGGCGGGAGAGTGCGGATGACTCTGCAGCACCGAATGAGAGAACTCCAGGTCCTCCTCAGCCAGGGTATCAAATTTGTAGAATTTAGCAAACGTGTTTGCCCCTGACCAAGTAGCTGCTCGGCAAAGTTGTAAAGCCGAGACCCCTCGGGCAGCCGCCCAAGATGAGCCCACTTTCCTTGTGGAATGGGCTTTTACCGATTTTGGCTGTGGCAGGCCTGCCACAGAATGTGCAAGCTGAATTGTACTACAAATCCAACGAGCAATCGTCTGCTTAGAAGCAGGAGCACCCAGTTTGTTGGGTGCATACAGGATAAACAGTGAGTCAGATTTTCTGACTCCAGCCGTCCTGGAAACATTTATTTTCAGGGCCCTGACAACGTCAAGCAACTTAGAGTCCTCCAAGTCCCTAGTAGCCGCAGGTACCACAATAGGTTGGTTCATGTGAAATGCAGAAACCACCTTAGGTAGAAATTGAGGACGAGTCCTCAATTCTGCCCTGTCAGAATGAAAAATTAAGTAAGGGCTTTTATATGATAAAGCCGCCAATTCTGACACACGCCTGGCTGAAGCCAGGGCTAACAGCATCGTCACCTTCCATTTGAGATATTTTAAGTCCACAGTGGTGAGTGGTTCAAACCAATGTGACTTTAGGAAAATCAACACAACATTGAGATCCCAAGGTGCCACTGGAGGCACAAAAGGAGGCTGTATATGCAGTACCCCTTTTACAAATGTCTGAACTTCAGGCACTGAAGCCAGTTCTTTCTGGAAGAAAATCGACAGGGCCGAAATTTGAACCTTAATGGACCCTAATTTTAGGCCCATAGATAGTCCTGTTTGCAGGAAATGGAGGAAACGACCCAGTTGAAATTCCTCTGTAGGGGCCTTCTTGGCCTCACACCCCGCAACATATATTCGCCAAATGCGGTGATAATGTTTTGCGGTTACGTCCTTCCTGGCCTTGACCAGGGTAGGGATGACTTCATCTGGAATGCCTTTTTCCTTCAGGATCCGGTGTTCAACCGCCATGCCGTCAAACGCAGCCGCGGTAAGTCTTGGAACAGACAAGGCCCCTGCTGGAGCAGGTCCTTTCTTAGAGGTAGAGGCCACGGTTCGTCCGTGAGCATCTCTTGAAGTTCCGGGTACCAAGTCCTTCTTGGCCAATCCGGAACCACGAGTATAGTTCTTACTCCTCTCCTTCTTATGATTCTCAGTACTTTTCGTATGAGAGGCAGAGGAGGGAACACATACACTGACTGGTACACCCACGGCGTTACCAGAGCGTCCACCGCTATTGCCTGAGGGTCCCTTGACCTGGCGCAATATCTGTCTAGTTTTTTGTTTAGACGGGACGCCATCATGTCCACCTTTTGTTTTTCCCAACGGTTTACTATCAGGTGGAAGACTTCTGGGTGAAGTCCCCACTCTCCCGGGTGGAGGTCGTGTCTGCTGAGGAAGTCTGCTTCCCAGTTGTCCACTCCCGGAATGAACACTGCGGACAGTGCTATCACATGATTTTCCGCCCAGCGAAGAATCCTTGCAGATTCTGCCATTGCCCTCCTGCTTCTCGTGCCGCCCTGTCTGTTTACGTGGGCGACTGACGTGTTGTTGTCCGATTGGATCAATACCGCCTGACCCTGAAGCAGGGGTTTCGCTTGACGTAGGGCATTGTAAATGGCCCTTAGTTCCAGAATGTTTATATGAAGAGATGTTTCCATGCTTGACCACAAGCCCTGGAAATTTCTTCCCTGATGCACTGACACCTGGCCTGGTTTTAGGAGGTTCCTGACTAGCTCGGATAACTCCCTGGCCTTCTCCTCCGGGAGAAACACCTTCTTCTGGACTGTGTCCAGAATCATTCCTAGGAACAGTAGACGTGTCGTTGGAATCAGCTGCGATTTTGGAATATTTAGGATCCACCCGTGCTGACGTAACACTACCTGAGATAGTGCTACTCCGACTTCTAACTGTTCCCTGGACCTTGCCCTTATCAGGAGATCGTCCAAGTAAGGGATAATTAAGATGCCTTTTCTTCGAAGAAGAATCATCATTTCGGCCATTACCTTGGTAAAGACCCGAGGTGCCGTGGACAACCCAAACGGCAGCGTCTGAAACTGATAATGACAGTTTTGTACTACAAACCTGAGGTACCCTTGGTGAGAAGGGTAGATTGGGACGTGGAGATAAGCATCTTTGATGTCCAGAGACACCATATAGTCCCCTTCTTCCAGGTTCGCTATCACCGCTCTGAGTGACTCCATCTTGAATTTGAACCTTTTTATGCAAGTGTTCAAGGATTTCAGATTTAAAATTGGTCTCACCGAGCCGTCCGGCTTCGGTACCACAAACAGCGTGGAATAATACCCCTTTCCCTGTTGTAGGAGGGGTACCTTGATTATCACCTGCTGGGAATACAGCTTGTGAATGGCTTCCAAAACTGCCTCCCTGTCGGAGGGAGACTTTGGTAGAGCAGACTTCAGGAACCGGCGAGGGGGAAACGCCTCGAATTCCAGTTTGTACCCCTGCGATACTACCTGTAGAATCCAGGGGTCCACTTGCGAGTGAGCCCACTGCGCGTTGAAATTCTTGAGACGGGCCCCCACCATGTCTGAGTCTGCTTGTAAAGCCCCAGCGTCATGCTGAAGACTTGGCAGAAGCAGGGGAGGGCTTCTGCTCCTGGGAAGCGGCTGCATGGTGCAGTCTTTTTCCTCTTCCTCTGCCCCGGGGCAGAAAAGAGTGGCCTTTTGCTCGCTTGTACTTATGGGAACGAAAGGACTGAGTTTGAAAAGACGGTGTCTTTTTCTGCTGATGTGAAGTGACCTGGGGTAAAAAGGTGGACTTTCCAGCCATTGCCGTGGCCACCAGGTCCGATAGACCAGCCCCAAATAACTCCTCCCCTTTATACGGCAATACTTCCATATGTCGTTTGGAATCCGCATCCCCTGACCACTGTCGCGTCCATAACGCTCTTCTGGCAGAAATGGACATAGCACTTACTCTTGATGCCAGGGTGCAAATATCCCTCTGTGCATCACGCATATATAGTAATGCATCCTTCAAATACTCTATAGTTAACAATATATTGTCCCTATCCAGGGTATCAATATTTTCAGTCAGGGAATCCGACCACGCGACTCCAGCACTGCACATCCAGGCTGAAGCGATTGCTGGTCACAGTATAACACCAGTATGTGTGTATATACTTTTTAGGATATTTTCCAGCCTTCTATCAGCTGGTTCTTTGAGGGTGGCCGTATCAGGAGACGGTAGCGCTACTTGTTTAGATAAACGTGTGAGCGCCTTATCTACCCTAGGGGGTGTTTCCCAACGCGTCCTAACCTCTGACGGGAAAGGATATAGTGCCAATAATTTATTAGAAATTAGCAGTTTTTTGTCGGGGGAAACCCACGCTTTATCACACACCTCATTTAATTCATCTGACTCAGGAAAAACTATTGGTAGTTTTTTCACACCCCACATAATACCCTTCTTTGTGGTACTTGTAGTGTCAGAAATGTTCAATGCCTCCTTCATTGCCGTGATCATGTAACGTGTGGCCCTACTGGACATTACGTTTGTCTCCTCACCGTCGACACTAGACTCAGTATCTGTCTGAGACGCCTGGACAGGCACTAATTGATTTGCCGGCTGTCTCATGTCGTCAACAGTTTTTTGCAAAGTGCTGACATTATCACTTAATTCTTTAAATACGATCATCCAGTCAGGTGTCGACTCCCTAGGGGGTGACATCACTAACCCAGGCAATTGCTCCGCCTCCACATCATTTTCCTCCTCATACATGTCGACACACACGTACCGACACACAGCACACACACCGGGAATACTCTGATAGAGGACAGGACCCCACTAGCCCTTTGGAGAGACAGAGGGAGAGTCTGCCAGCACACACCAAGCGCTATATATATATACAGGGATAACCTTATATAAGTGTTATTCCCTTATAGCTGCTGTTTATTATTATTATTAGCTGCCAATAGTGCCCCCCTTCTCTTTTTTACCCTGATTCTGTAGCAGGTCTGCAGGGGAGAGTCAGGGAGCCGTCCTTCCAGCGGAGCTGTGAGGGAAAATGGCGCTTGTGTGCTGAGGAGATAGGCTCCGCCCCTTCACGACGTCCTTATCTCCCGCTCTTTTCTGTAAAAATGGCAGGGGTTAAAATACATCCATATAGCCCAGGAGCTATATGTGATGTATTCTTTTGCCAACCTAAGGTATTATCTGTTTATATTGCGTCTCAGGGCGCTCCCCCCCCAGCGCCCTGCACCCTCAGTGACCGGAGTGTGAAGTGTGCTGAGAGCAATGGCGCACAGCTGCGGTGCTGTGCGCTACCTTAGTCTGAAGACAGGACCGTCTTCTGCCGCCGATTTCACCGGACCTCTTCGCTCTTCTGGCTCTGTAAGGGGGCCGGCGGCGCGGCTCCGGGACCCATCCAGGCTGAACCTGTGATCGTCCCTCTGGAGCTAATGTCCAGTAGCCTAAGAAGCCCAATCCACTCTGCACGCAGGTGAGTTCGCTTCTTCTCCCCTTAGTCCCACGATGCAGTGAGCCTGTTGCCAGCAGGACTCACTGAAAATAAAAAACCTAAATTAAACTTTTATTCTAAGCAGCTCAGGAGAGCCACCTAGCCTGCACCCTTCTCGTTCGGGCACAAAAATCTAACTGAGGCTTGGAGGAGGGTCATAGGGGGAGGAGCCAGTGCACACCACCTGATCCTAAAGCTTTTATTCTTGTGCCCTGTCTCCTGCGGAGCCGCTATTCCCCATGGTCCTTACGGAGTCCCAGCATCCACTAGGACGTCAGAGAAATGGTCATTACACAAATTGGTTAAACCCAAAATTTAACCAATTTGTTTAGGGGACCATTTTTGTCCATTTTCTAGTGTTTGAGAGTAAATCGTTGATGGTCATTTGCTCACATAGATAACCGGATTTCTATTCCAATCAGCCAGTGTTGGAGAGATGGTCTGCCAGATTACATAATGCATACCAGAGCCATAACTAGACTTTTTAGTGCCCTGTGACAGAGAATTATATGCCCCCCCCCCCCCACTATTTTTGCAATATGGACAAAAGGCGCATGCCTCGTGGGGAAGGGGCATAACAAGATTGGTCTCAGAGAAAGCACATGAGATATGAAGATATATCTAGTATACTTGACACTCAATGGTTTGTGGTATTGCCGGGGGGCCCTCCTTAAATGCATATACAGTCACACATGGCTTGCTTGTGCAAATGGCATATCAGCAGTCAGCACTAACTGGTGACATGCCATTTGTACAAGTAAGCCATGTGTGACTAATATATAAACACACTTTATTAAATAACACCTCAAACTACCATACCCAGGATTCAAACCTATAACCTGTTGAATTCTAATCAAACACCCTACCCATTGAGCTACTTGATCCTGCATAAAAATTGTGAACATTATATGAAGCTATTGGTACTTTGCAAAAAAATATTATTAGCATTGCAACTCAGCAGATCAATGCAGTGTGCAGCCACACACTCCATATATCTGCTCAGCCACAATGCTGATTATTTCTTCACAAAGTACAAGGTGAGCTCCAAATAGAATTCTCTAGCTTAGATTATACCTTTCTATGCAAGGGTAAATAGCTCAATCGTTTGACTGCAATGCCACAGGAAATGGTTTGGATCCAAGACAGTGTGACTGAATAATAAAGAAACCTTAAGATGAGTTCATAAATGTTGTATAAGTATTAGTGAGAGAAGGGGTCAGGAGCATGCTAGGCTGCAAAAAATAAGGTAGGCTGCAAGTGAAAGTAATGATCTCCTATATATTTTCCCAGATCTGTCACTCTGTGTGGCTAACTCTGGGGGAAGTCACATCAATGGGTGGAGACGGCATCTGCAGGACGATACACCAGTGCCAGCAGCAGACCGTAACAAAGTGACAGATTAGGGAGAATATATAGGAGGTAGGGAGGTGGCCATGGTACATGGCTGACCAAGGGACACTAGCTCATGTACCCCTTTACCACTGAGGCTAGCCACCAAGGATGGACCTGTCACCAGTACACATGCAATAACCTCTTCTGCTGCCCTCTTTGCAACTCAGATTGCCCAGTGCTCCCCTTCGCTAACAGTCCACAAAGTTTCCCCATCTCACGATCTGCCTCCTCACCGCCACTTTCATCTCTACAGCACACGCGCATATCATACAAGATCCCATCATGCGTACGTAGGTCTGAAATGCCAGAGGGAGGTTGGGGGGAGATTGGCATGCGCCAGCAACACCACACAGCTCACTGTGACCACAGTGGAGAGGCGCTGCAACAGGACAATGCACCAACCTCGGAGCAAGGAACTGCGTCGGTCAGGAGGAGAACTATTTCAATAGCATAAAAAGGTTAGTGCGTCCCACCCTATGGACACCAGACTCATCAAGTCACTGTTGCCAGAGTCTCATACAATGACTCTGAACCTCTAAGCACACTATTTGACTGTCCACACCCTGCTGTGCCTATTACCCATCTCCTCCACCACCCTCAACACTGACCCACACATCATTCACCCACAAAGATACAATAAAGGTAGTTTGGATAAATTAGCTAAATGAAATGGATTTAACCAATTTATCTAAATGACCATTTTTGGATGTTTTCCAGTGTTTGTGAGCAAATGGTCAATTGTCATTTGCTGCCACATATTAGCATAATTTTGTTTCAACTAGAAAAAAAAAATTGGACAGATAATCTAAGTGTGGATCCAGTTTAAAGGTCCGTATTCACGGCCCGATTTTGGGGAGATGTGTGCTGAGCGAACTGCTCAGCACACATCTCTCCCCCCGCTCAGCACAGCGTGATGTGTACTGAGCGTACGGGGGGTGGGGGGGCGCTCATTTCACCCCCTGTGTAGGGCATTCTGTGTGTATCCAGCTTAACAGGTGTGAGCATCATACAACTACTGACTTGCGAGTAACTATACAGTAGCTCCATACCTTGTGACTTGAAGAAACACCAGTTAACCCCGGGAATGCTGCAGTCAAAGCAACAATTCCTCTTCTTACATTCCGCTGCACTTATTGTGGGGTAGCCGCAACCCCTTCTGCTGTACGGTTCCACATTACATTGTTTCTTGTCACTTCCTGTTGATGCAGTAAGGAAACATCCAGGAATTACAGCAGCTTAGTTTTTTTTTTTTTTTTTAACTGGTGCAATTTAGCTAAAACAGCTAACAGGAAATTTCCACTTAAATGGTATTTTCTAATCTTATCTGACCATGACTAAGAATAAAGGATACACAAGATAAACTCTTATAGCTATGGACCTTATCCATGTTTAAGCTCCATCAAATCTGTAATCAATAGCACTACATGCTCCCACTCTACCACTGTACTGTATACTCTACCTGTGTTTTTAAGGTAAAAACACCATTTAACCCCAGTGACACTTGAATTAAAGCAGCAGCCTCTATAATAGCATTCTTTAGCATTAATCCAAGGAAATCTGCAATCTTCACGCTCTTTGATAGCCACGCTACATTGCTGTTTACTTGGATGGAGCAGAGAGCACAACATCAGGACATAGGAAATATTACAATGCATGATAAGAAAGGTGTGAGCTCTACAGCAAGGCCTCTAACCCTTTGCCAGTGCCAAATACATAGGGCTTAACTCAGATCTGATCACAGCAGCAAATTTATTAGCTAAAACCATGTACACTGCAGGGGGGGGGGGGTGTATAATATGTGCAGAGAGAGTTAGATTTTGGTGCGGTGTGTTCAAACTGAAATCTAAATTGCAGTGTAAAAACAAAACAGCCAGTATTTACTAATGCCCGCTGCACATCTCTAGTTAGGGGAGAAGCAAGTAGCCTTGTAGACTATGCACAGCTATATCTAGAAAAATATACGATCTAATCTTTAACCAACCAATGCAAGAAAGTATTTAATGTGAAAATACGAAACACTAGACTAATTGGAGGTGCGCCCTAAAGCAAATTACAATGTTAGGATTAGGGGGTTCGGAAAGACCTCTAGTGTATACTAGAGATGAGCGGGTTCGGTTTCTCTGAATCCGAACCCGCCAGAACTTCATGTTTTTTTTCACGGGTCCGAGCGACTCGGATCTTCCCGCCTTGCTCGGTTAACCCGAGCGCGCCCGAACGTCATCATGACGCTGTCGGATTCTCGCGAGGCTCGGATTCTATCGCGAGACTCGGATTCTATATAAGGAGCCGCGCGTCGCCGCCATTTTCACACGTGCATTGAGATTGATAGGGAGAGGACGTGGCTGGCGTCCTCTCCGTTTAGAATTAGAATAGATTAGAGAGACACTTGATTTACTAATTTTGGGGAGCATTAGGAGTACTCAGTAGTGTACAGTGCAGAGTTTTGCTGATAGTGACCAGTGACCACCACTTTTATTTATAATCCGTTCTCTGCCTGAAAAAAGCGATACACAGCACACAGTGACTCAGTCACATACCATATCTGTGTGCACTGCTCAGGCTCAGGCCAGTGTGCTGCATCATCTATATATATTATATATCTGTCTGACTGCTCAGCTCACACAGCTTATAATTGTGGGGGAGACTGGGGAGCACTACTGCAGTGCCAGTTATAGGTTATAGCAGGAGCCAGGAGTACATAATATTATATTAAAATTAAACAGTGCACACTTTTGCTGCAGGAGTGCCACTGCCAGTGTGACTAGTGACCAGTGACCTGACCACCAGTATATAATATTAGTAGTATACTATCTCTTTATCAACCAGTCTATATTAGCAGCAGACACAGTACAGTGCGGTAGTTCACGGCTGTGGCTACCTCTGTGTCGGCACTCGGCAGCCCGTCCATAATTGTATATACCAGTGACCTAACCGTGGTTTTTTTTTCTTTCTTTATACATACATACTAGTTACGAGTATACTATCTCTTTATCAACCAGTCTATATATTAGCAGCAGACACAGTACAGTGCGGTAGTTCACGGCTGTGGCTACTTCTGTGTCGGCACTCGGCAGCCCGTCCATAATTGTATATACCACCTAACCGTGGTTTTTTTTTCTTTCTTTATACATACATACTAGTTACGAGTATACTATCTCTTTATCAACCAGTCTATATATTAGCAGCAGACACAGTACAGTGCGGTAGTTCACGGCTGTGGCTACCTCTGTGTCGGCACTCGGCAGCCCGTCCATAATTGTATATACCACCTAACCGTGGTTTTTTTTTCTTTCTTTATACATACATACTAGTTACGAGTATACTATCTCTTTATCAACCAGTCTATATTAGCAGCAGACACAGTACAGTGCGGTAGTTCACGGCTGTGGCTACCTCTGTGTCGGCACTCGGCAGCCCGTCCATAATTGTATATACCACCTAACCGTGGTTTTTTTTTCTTTCTTTATACATACATACTAGTTACGAGTATACTATCTCTTTATCAACCAGTCTATATATTAGCAGCAGACACAGTACAGTGCGGTAGTTCACGGCTGTGGCTACCTCTGTGTCGGCACTCGGCAGCCCGTCCATAATTGTATATACCACCTAACCGTGGTTTTTTTTTCTTTCTTTATACATACATACTAGTTACGAGTATACTATCTCTTTATCAACCAGTCTATATTAGCAGCAGACACAGTACAGTGCGGTAGTTCACGGCTGTGGCTACCTCTGTGTCGGCACTCGGCAGCCCGTCCATAATTGTATATACCACCTAACCGTGGTTTTTTTTTTTCTTTCTTTATACATACATACTAGTTACGAGTATACTATCTCTTTATCAACCAGTCTATATATTAGCAGCAGACACAGTACAGTGCGGTAGTTCACGGCTGTGGCTACCTCTGTGTCGGCACTCGGCAGCCCGTCCATAATTGTATATACCACCTAACCGTGGTTTTTTTTTTCTTTCTTTATACATACATACTAGTTACGAGTATACTATCTCTTTATCAACCAGTCTATATATTAGCAGCAGACACAGTACAGTGCGGTAGTTCACGGCTGTGGCTACCTCTGTGTCGGCACTCGGCAGGCAGTCCGTCCATAATTGTATACCACCTAACCGTGGTTTTTTTTTCTTTCTTCTTTATACATACATAGTTACATAGACATCTCTTTATCAACCAGTCTATATTAGCAGCAGACACAGTACAGTACGGTAGTTCACGGCTGTGGCTACCTCTGTGTCTGCACTCGGCAGGCAGTCCATAATTGTATACTAGTATCCATCTCCATTGTTTACCTGAGGTGCCTTTTAGTTGTGCCTATTAAAATATGGAGAACAAAAATGTTGAGGTTCCAAAATTAGGGAAAGATCAAGATCCACTTCCACCTCGTGCTGAAGCTGCTGCCACTAGTCATGGCCG